>NC_056726.1:1365956933-1366126933 GCF_019279795.1 Protopterus annectens
AGAGTTCAGGAATCACAGAGAAATACTTAAAATAATACCATAGAAAAGCTCTGACATCACAGAAAAACATACTAGTCTAATCTTCCTAATTCCTAGCTATTTCTAAGAGAAAACACAGTTCTAAATAACTTATATACAGAAACAGGCAGAGTGGTGAGTTGGATGTTCTCAAGACAAATGCCCTGAACTCTCTGATTCTCTCTCTTTAAATTGATAACACAGAGCTGCTTCACATGACATCATTCTTCATACTTCTCTAGTGTTCTCAGGTTAACACAAACTACATTTACATTCTTTACACCTGGTCATAAATCAGGGCAATAAAGGACATTTATACATGCAAATTCTAGCCATTAACTCTGGTCTTAAAACAATAGGCAGGATGCCTCCCTCTAGACATATCAGCTCCGAATTGTGACATCTAAGACAGTCATAAAATGCTTGACTTAGCTTTTTTACAGCAGAGTGCACTGTTGTTACATTTTTGCAGTTCAATATCCAGTGCAGTCTTTTCACATTTAAGAGAACAAGCCTGTGGCTTACATTAATATTTACAAATGACATAATTATCTACATAATTCTATCCGGCTAGGCTGGCAGCCTTTACCTATCTTCACACATCTCCCCCCTGGAGAACTCAAGCTAGTTTTTCAAGTGGCCCTTGAGAAACATTGCTTGAGAGGGTTAGGTCTGTCTAAGTATACCTTATCCCATTCCCTATCTTGAGAGCCCATCTGGGTTGACATTGCTAATCCCACTGCTGTGCTGCACTGACATATATGCTTGCAACCCTAGGTTCCATCTTAGCAACTTGGCATTTTGCTGACTGGTTCTCTTCTTCCTTGTCAAGTCTGTGAGGGGAGCAGCTATGATACTATAACTGGGGATGAATTTCTGTAGTACCCTGCTGTCCCTAAGAATGCCCTCACCTGATTTTTGGTAACAGGTGCAGGCCATGCCTGAATGGCTTCTACTCTGGCAGGTTCTGGCCTGATCTTACCACTCCCCACTCTATGTCTCAGCTAGGAGACCTCTGCTATACCAACCTGATATTTGCATGGCTTAATGGTCAACCCTGCCCTCTGTAGTCTGCCCAGCACCTCCCTGACATGTTGAAGGTGCTCTTGCCAGGAATAGCTTTAGATGGCAATATCATCTAAGTAAGCAAGGGCAAACCCTCCTGCTCCTGCTAGGATATGATCTGCCAGCCTTTTGAAAGTTTCTGGGGCATTTTTCATCCCAAAGGTAATATTTGATAACTCATGCAAGCCAAAAGGAGTCACAAATCCTGACCACTCTCTAGCACTGGGAGTCAAGGGCACCTGCCACTAACCCTTGGTAAGATCAACGGTTGTAAGATACTTAGCCCCACTCAACTGCTCTAGGGCCTCATCTGTCTTAGGCATAGGGTGAGCATCTAACTCTGTGGGACTATTTAATTTCCTGTAGTCCACACAGAACCTGATACTGCCATCCTTCTTTGGCACCAGCACCACTGGGGAGGCCCAGGTACTGTTGGATCCTTGAGTCATCCCTAGTTCCAACATCTTCTGTATCTCCTCCCTCAGATTCTGTTTGACTCTCTCAGGCACCCTATAAGGGGCCTGCGTAATAGGCGTAAAATCTTATGGGCAATAGCAAGCTGGTGAAATAGAAGCTGATTTTGGAACTGTAGCGATCCTAGTTGTTTTAGATTACTACAATGATGAGTTCTAAAAGGAGAGCTAGTGGCAAATCTAACAATATTATTATAGGAAATTGCCTGCATAATAGGCCTTTGTGGTCCTTTATCCACCTGGTGCTACACCAGGTGGGTGCACCCTGGTTTCCCAATGAACATGTCCCCAAACTCCTGTAACATTTATTTATTTTTATTTATTTTACATTTGTTGACCGGGCTAGTCTTACTGGATACATGTCCATTTTCAGTAGAGGTCCGGGGAGAAAAGCTCCAACACACTTACACAATATAATAATAAATGTTGCAACAGTACAAGCTTGATGCAGCTGTTCTTAATAAAAGTGCAATACTAATGGTGAGTATAATACAAATAGTAAGGGTAATGTACAAAATGTTGTTTACTATACACATATATACATGGATTTAAATTGCAATATCATGGTTTATATGGATCTTTAAGGAGAAGTCAGTAGTTAGTACAGTATAGTATAAGGTGAAGAGCATTCATAAGTATAAAGTAAAAAGAGAGTTAGTCAGGGTTAGTACAAGGGCATAACCAATGTGTACTAAGAAATAGTTTTAGTTTCTGTTTAAAAAGTGTTATTGAGGGCAGAGATAGGAGTTCAGTGGGAAGTAGTTTCCAATGTTTTCCAACAATATTAGAGAACAGAGAGTCTCCTGCTAAGTTGTTGGGTCTGCTAGTACTAATAAGTAGTTTATTTGAGGAGTGTAGATTCTTAAGATTGTTGTAAGGGGTAATGAGAGTAGAGAGTGTTGGAGTATTGGTGTGGTGATACAGGCTCTTATGGGCAATAGCAAGCTGGTGAAATAGAAGCTTATTTTGGAACTGTAGCGATCCTAGTTGTTTTAGATTATTACAATGATGAGTTCTAAAAGGAGAGCCAGTGGCAAATCTAACAATATTATTATAGGAAATTGCCAGTTTGTTGAGGTTGTTTTTTGAAAGATTAGTGTATATAGGTGAAGCATAGAGTAGAGTGGAGATTAAGTGAGTTCTGGCTATAGCAGTCCTGGTTAATGGTGTAAGAAAGGGTTTGATTCTATAGAGGGATCCCAATTTCTTGTTGACTGTTTTTATTGTGCTGTTAATATGAGTATCGTAGTTCAGGTTGCTATCTATAGTTATTCCTAAAAGTTTGCTGGTTGGGTCAGGAGATATGAGAGTGCCATTCTTAGATATAAGTGTGAAATAAGCTGGAGTTGACTTTTGGGTTGGAGTAAAATATAAAAGTTTAGTTTTTTGGGGTTCAGGAGAAGGCAACAGTTTTAAATCCATTGTTCTATGGTATTAAATGCTTTTTGGGTAAGGGACTGTAGTTCGGAAGGAGAAGTGGCTGAACAAATTATAGTTGAGTCGTCTGCGTATTGAATACAGGTGGCATGAGGAATTGCTAAGTGAAGGTCATTAATAAAAATGGAAAATAGGAGTGGGCCTAATATGGAGCCCTGAGGAACACCAAGGGAAATGGGGAGGTGTGTAGATAGATTGTTGTCCCATAGTACAGCCTGCTGTCTATTGTCTAAGTAGGATTTGAACTAATTTAAGGCTGAAGGTTCAAGTGAAATGGATTTCAGTATATTTAAAAGGAGCTGGTGATTAACCATATTGAAAGCTTTAGATAAATCTATAAAGACTGCAGAGGAAAGAATATTGTTGTTACGGTTTTTGTTAATGCAGTCTGTAAAGGATAGCAGCGCAGTGGTGGTACTGTGGAATGGTCTAAATCCATGTTGACAGTTGGCAAGTAAGTTATTTTGGATAAGGTGGTTAAGTAGTTGCTTATGGATGCATTTTTCCATTATTTTTGCCAGTGGGGAAAGTAAAGCTATAGGACAATAGTTTGAAAAGTAATTGGAGTTACCACCTTTATGCAGGGGGAAATGTGAGAGATTTTCCAAATAGTTGGGATAGTTCCTTCTCTTATGGTTCTGTTTATCAGTATGGAAATGGGGTAGGCTATGACTTTGGCTCCTTTTTGCAGGTATTCTGCTGGTAGTTGGTCAGCAGAGGGGGTGGTAGTAGGTTTTAGTTTTTGGAGAAGAGAACAAATGAAGGAAGTAGAAACAGATTGTAACTGAAATTATGGAAGTTGGCAAGTAGGAGAGGTTGGTAGATTTGAGGTACCTGGAGATAGTTGACTAGCAAGAGTTTGGATGGCATCAGTGAAAAAAGAATTGAAGGCGTTGGCAGTTTGTGTTGGATTCTCAAGGTTGGAGCCTTGAGGGTTAGGTGTGATAGATTGACCTGGATGTAGTTATTTGTTAATGCTAGACCACAACTTTTTTGGATTTTTTTGGTGAGTTTGCTGTAGCTGGAAGTAAAAGTTTTTTTTATCTAAGAGGATAACGTTTTTTGTAATATTTCTAAGTTGTCTAAAATTTTGGTGGTCTGTAGAATTCTTAGTAGTGCACCATTTAGCCCAAGATTTCTTTCTAAGGAGGATTTTTTGCCTAGTAGCTATTTAGAGCCATGGGGCAGGTTTAGCCTTATTTCTAATAGAGCGTGATGGGGTATGATGGTCAAGGGTGGCTAAGAATGTGGAATTAAAGTATTCCACTGCTTCATCTAATGGAAGGGATTTTAGCAGTAACCAATTACAGTGTTTAAGTTCTGTTTGAAATAGTTCAGGATTAAAATGTTTTTTGGTCCGTATTGTCCTAAAGGTATTTGGGTAAGTTATGTTGGTTTTGTGTCTGATGATATAAGTTAGTGAGCGGTCACTTAGATCATCAGGGAGGGTTCCGACTTTGTATGTTTGAAGAGGAGAATTAGTAAGAATCCAATCTAAGGTGCTTTCTTTGTTATTGGGTTTATTGATCCTGGTTGGGGAGGTAATAGTTTGTGAGAAGTCATATAGGTTAATATGGGTGGTAGGGTGTACAGTACTACAGGACTTCCAGTCGATATTAAAGTCTCCAAGGACTATAGTTTCTTGTGGAAGATTAAGAGACAGCCAGTGTAGAATATTTTCATGGGTATTAATGTTATTTCCAGGGGGAAGGTAAATACAAGCAATGTATATGGATTTACATGCGTTGACTGAAATTTAGAAATGAGGATTTCAGCATTATTGTACACATGTGGTCTAAGGTTTGCAGTTGTAACTTGTAGCTCTGTGTTATAAAGGATTGCTACCCCCCTCAGTTTTTGTTTGTATGGTCTAATCTGAGGATATTGTAACCAGGTGGGGTGACTTCATTGTCATTAACTGTAGGTTTTAGCCATGTTTTAGATAAACATAGGATGTCAAATAGGTGGATATCTAAGAAGGTGTGGAGGTGGGCAATTTTGTTGTTAATGCTATGTATGTTAAGATGTGCTATATAGAGTGATTTAGAAGGTTTAATAGGGGCTTGTGTACTAGTGATGTTAAAGTTGCTTTGTTCAGTGGGCGGGAGTATTGTTTGGGCCTGGGTTAGGATGAATGTCCCCATCTAGCAGGGTGTGGAGGTATATTCTATTTATAGGGTTGTGAAACTTACAGAAATAGTAAAGTGATTTTCTAATATTTAGATTGATGTACTTAATATGGGCCAATCTATGATATTTGGCTTGTAAGTAACAGGGTCTAGATGTAATGTTGATGTAGGTTTGGCAGATAGCTAGTAGTGGTATGGAAGGGAATTTGGAGGGGAAGAGAAGGTTGGGGTATAATGGTTGTTCATAGGAGGTTAATAGATAGGCAATAGAGGAAGTAAGAGTGAGGCCAGGAGTAAAAATGTTGTTTGACTTGGGATGGATAATATAGCCATTATCTTAGTTTAAGAAGTGGAACAAAAAAGGGGGTTAGGTAGTATCATCAGTTAAGAAGATGCAACAAGGATGGAAGGGAGGTAATTTAATATGAACAGGTGAGGTGATTTGTCAAGAAGGGTGGGAAGTGCTAATAAGGTGTGCTGCTAGATTGAAGCAGATGTGACGGGGGGTGTGGTTTACAGGAATAAATGTAGGACCACTGGGGTCAGGTAGGAATTGGGGGCAGGGTAGGGGAGCGGATTGAGCCTGCATGGTGAACGGAGCGGGTAGAGACAAGTGAGTGAAACTGCCAAGGTGAACAATCAGTGAAATGCTGACTGTTAGAGGTAAGTTAATTTAAGGTAGGTATAGAATGAATAAGAAGTAGAGTGGGAGAATTTAAAGGAGGAAAGTGGGTAATTACAGCAAAACAGGGTTGTATGAAAGGACGATAGTAGGAAGGTATAGACAGTAGACAGTAGGATAAATATTTTCTGGGATGGCGGGATAGAAAAATGATAGGGAAAAGGTGTCACCTAATGGACACTCAAATGAATTACAGCAGTAGTAGTTTCTGGGGAAGGCTGGACTAGGGCTAGGAAGACGATCTATTTGGGTAGGGGAGGAAGTGGTAAAGCAAGAGAGGGACTATACTTTGACTACAGAATATGGGGGGGGGGGGTAATGGCTGCTGGCTGACCAGGCAGAGAAGCATACAGCCTACAATTTAGCTTTAAAGTCAGTATGAAGAAAACACATACTCTCTTCTTTCTTTTCTTGGAAGAGCACAGGGGTACACTTATAAGGTGATGTTACAGCTGGTAGGTTAGGATGGGTCTTTAGTTGCCTGGTGGGTTCTTATCCCCTAGTGGAGGGTAGGCAAGCTGGGGAGATAGGATGAGAAGCACAGGGGCCAGGAGCACACAGCAGCCAAGGGATAACCTAGGTAGTAAAGATGGCGCCAGGAGGGGCAGGTAGTACATATAGGATTTGTGAGGATATTGCTCAGATTTCTTGAACATGGGTAAGAGATAGCTGCCGGGACATTGGTACCCCTTTCACTGCAGTGTCAGTCTAAGCCTCACTGAAGAGATCAGTCATCAGATCTCCCTCAGACTCCTCCTGCAATCCAATGCAAATGCTCAGCACAAGGGCCTCCCTATCATGGTAAGGTTTCATCATGTTAACACGGTACAATTTTTGCCCCTGCCTTCGGCCTAGCAGTTCCACCATGTAGTTAACATCACTTATCTTTCTTACCACCTTGCAGGGTCCCTCTCAAGCTGCTTGCAGTTTGTTGTGTCTGACAGGAATGAGAAGCATTGCCTGCTGCTCCACAGCAAACTCTCTAGCTCGAGCATTCCTGTCATACCAGGCCTTTTTCTGTTGTTGGGCTTCTGCCAAGTTCTTCTGGGCCAAGTCAATGAGTTCTCTGAGCCTTGTCCTGAGGTTTAGGACATATGCCACAACAGACTCCTTGTGAGATTCACACTCACCTCCCGACTCATCTCAAATTAAATCTAGAGGTCCTCTCACCCTATGCCAATACAGCAACTCAAAGGGTGAAAAACCTGTGGATTCCTGGGTAACCTCTCTGTAAGCAAACAACAGATGGGCCAAATATTTGTCCCACTCCCTCTTAAACTGGTCTGCAAATGCCCGTAGCATGGACGTGATTGTAGAGTTTAACCTGTCAACAAGACCATTAGTCTGGGGATAGTAGGGGTGGTCTTCAGGTGCTTCACCCCACAGTACTTCCACAGACAAGCCAGCAGGTCTGACATGAAATTGGCACCTCTGTCAGTCAGTATTTCTTTTGGGAAACCTACCCTGCTGAAAATCTCTAACAAAGCATCTGCCACCTTTTCTGCCTAAATGGAGGACAGAGCCACTGCCTTAGGGTATCGTGTAGCATAATCCACTACCACTAGGATATACTTTTTCCCTGTGGAACTTGAGGTACTCAAAGGACCCACAATATCCATAGCTACCTTTTGAAATGGCTCCTCGATCACAGGCAAAGGCATCAAAGGATCTCTCACCTTGTCTCCTGCCTTGCCTACCTTTTGGCACTGCTCACAGGCCCTGCAGTACCCTGTTACATCTCTGGAAATTCCAGGCCAATAGAAGTTCTGCATAATATGTCTCTTTGCACATTTTATGCCCATATGACCTGCAAAGGGAATATCATGGGTTATGGCTAGAAGTGCCAGACAGTAGGATCTAGGCACTACCAACTGCCATAACTTCTCACCTTCTAGCACTCCCTAAGGGGTCCACTCTCTATACAGTAACCCTTAGTCCCTCACCACTAACACCAGTAAGGGGCATCCATATAGGGAAAGGATAATAAATACACACACAGTAAAGTACAATTTCTGTTAAGAGCACACAGAGATCACAGTCAGTCTGGGGCTGGTCTCTCCCTTTCTCTCCAGATCCCCAATAAGAATGCCCACTGGCACAGCTATAGGGTCCAGATCTCAGCCTAGCTAAAACCTCCAGCACCCTCTCTGTCCACCCAGTGCTTCATGTCCCTGCTCAAGTAGCTGACACACACATACACTGTGAGATAAGAGTTATATACAACCACACAGACACTCCTGGGGAAGGCTGGCACAAGTTCTCCAGCTGTGCCCCTTTTCTGCCTAGTCTATATGGTAGAAATCACTGCCACCATCCAACTAATATTTATCAGCTACTCAAAGGCCCATAAAAGGGTGTCCAATTATTACTGTGCAATATTATTATCCAAATGGTAAGTGTAACCTAATGGTCAAGGCTTATTAGAGTGACTTGGTACAGTATCAATATATATATGCAGTGTACTCTTAGAGCTTAAATTATCTCTACACAAAACAGCCACAGTTGAAAGATTTAAAAATATTTAATAATAAATAATAAAAACACAAGACAATACTTCTTACTACACAGTGCTAGTCAAGAGTTCAGAGATCATAGAGAAGTACTTAAAATAATACTGTAGAAAGGTTCTGACATCACAGAAAAACAAACTAGTCTAATCTTCCTAATTCCTAGCTATTTCTAAGAGAAAACACAGTTCTAAATAACTTACATATAGAAACAGGCATTGTGGTGAGTTGCATGTTCTCAAGACAAATGTCCTGAGCTCTCTGATTCTCTCTCTTTAAATCGATAACACAGAGCTGTTTCACATTACATCATTCTTCGCATGTCTCTGGTATTCCCAGGCTAACAGAAACTACATTAACATTCCTTATACCTGGTCACAAACCAGATCAATAAAGGACATTTATAAATGCAAATTCTAGCCATTAACTCTGGTCATAAAACAATAGGCAGGATGCCTTCCACTAGACATATCGGCTCCAAATTTTGACATCAAAGACAGTCATAAAATGCTTGACTTAGCTTTCTTACAGCAGAGTACACTGTTGTTACATTTTTGCAGTTCAATATCCAATGCAGTCTTTTCACATTTAAGAGAACAAGCCTGTGGCTTACATTAATATTTACAAATGACAGAATTATCTACAAAATTATATCTGGCTAGGCTGGCCACCTTTACCTATCTTCACATTGTGTATCCGAGATGTTCCTGGAATGTCCACATGCACATGTAGTGGCATTCACCTATTTGTCAGATGTGGGCTGGATGACATGTTATAGTAATGTTACCCATAGGGGACACCCAGCAGTTAATGGCAGTGATATCTGTGGACACATAACAACACAGTCTGTCACAGCAGTCATGCCACGTCTGGTAATCCTGATACTATCTCAGGTTACTAGGCTATGGACCATGAGCATATGAGCAGCTGATGTCCCTGTCCAATAGGGACACAGGTGGTATCCACAGGGTGCAGGTGGTGTTAACCATCCAGTTGATCAGGTTACATCTGCAAAGGTTTAGGTAACTACCCTGCCTGATGTGGATAGCATGCCCATTCCACTGCAGGTTGCTTGTGTGCGACACACATGTGAGCTGTCTACAAGGCAGTTCAGGCCACTCACTGGGTTGATTGTGTGTTAGTCTGTGCGTGTGTGTGTGTGTGTGTGTGTGTGTGTGTGTGTGTGTGTGTGTGTGTGTGTGTGTGTGTGTGTGTGTGTGTGTGTTACCACAGTGGAGCATGGTTAGCAGTTGTGCAGCAGTAACAGCAATGTGGGGTCTGTGATTACCATGCATCTCACAGTGACATAACCCCTATGGAGTATGTATGACACTGGCTAGAGGGTTGGCATTATAGTCTAATACCAAGACAGGCCGTTCAGCATCTACATTGGAAAGTATGTTTATATTAATGTTAATTTTACATTTTTATATTAATGTTGCTTTTATTTACTGATGTAGTTATTGACACTTGCAAGGAACACATGCCAGACATCAAAAAACATAAACTGGATCTATTTAATGTTCATCAAAAAGGTCAAGTTTAAGCATAGCTGAGCAGTTTTGCACAGCATGGCATGGTGCTCAGCAATGCTTAAATATAGCATAGCCCGTTTGTATTAAGTAAGAAACTTTCAAACTGACCTAACTCTAGTCATGACTTCTATTGATGATGTGCCTTAATTTTTGTTAATTTTATCACCAATTTATTATTATTATTATTACCAATTTTTTATTACTAATTTTTTTTCTTATTTTTTTATTCTATGTGTTTATTAACAATATGTTTCATTGTTTCATTGTTATGTTTTATGTGGAGCTTTTCTCCCTGGGCCTCTACTGAAAATGGAAATATATCCAGCTAGACTAGCCCGGTCAACAAATGTAAAATAAAAATAAAATAAATAAATAAATAAACACGGGATATATACAGCAGTTTAAAAGCAGATCCTCACTGGCTGAATAATTAGGGCACCGGCACTTGCACATTGGGTGCAGGGGTCAAATCGTGACCATTCGGCTTTTTACATGTTATAGGGAAATGTTGTAAATGTTTAATTTATTTTGTATATATTACAATATGTTACCTGTGGTGGTCCAGTTTGACCAGAAGCCCATTTGCAAAGGAGACCCTAGAATAAAAGCTCCAGTTACACACAAGTGCCCAAAACTATTACAGTTACAAGAACAGATAACGTAGTTAAATGCATAAGTTTAGGAGATATACTACAGTAGTTGCACCTAAGAATGAACTAACATTACTGAACAATAAGTTACAATACTGTTGTATATATCTAAGCAGTAATTAGCTTGCTATGTGAAGCTAAGTGCAGCAACAAAATAACTAGACCTGGCAAGCTGCAAACCCAGAAACGTCTGCACCAAAGTCAGAGCATTGTAACAGGATGACAAATCAATTGTGGGCATTTAGTGTTTATTTTTAAATATATCATGCAGTGCAGTGATGTAAGATCAGGGGAAAAATCCCCCTAACAATTATTGAACCCAGGATCCTCTGCAACAAAGTCAGAGCACTGCACCATTATGCCAGATCAGCTGTGGGTATTTAGTGATATATCATGCAGAGCAGTGATGTAATATTAGGGAAAATGTATACCCCTCCCTACCAAGTATTAAACCCAGGATCTTCAGCATCAAAATCAGAACAACACACCACTAGGCCAAATCAGGTGTGGATATTTAGTGTTCATTTTAAATTATATCTTTCAGTACAATGATGTAGCATTAATGCAAGAACTACATTGCTACCAAGTATTAACTCCAGGACCGTCTGAATGAGAGTCAGAGCAACACACCACTAAGACAACTAAGCTGTAGGGAATTACCCCCATCCCTATACATATATCATAAGTCACAGTGATGTAACAACAGGAATTACATACACCTCCACCAAATATACAATCCTGAAACATCTGAACCAAAGCTCAGTGCAATACACCAGTAGGGCATCACACCTCTGGGGAATTACCAGTGTTTTACAAAGACAACTCGATTTCCAGTGACAGAACTTCCACATATAAGGGCATAAATGACAGCTTACTTGAGCCTGTGATGCAGATACTGACCCAGTACACAGTTATATAAATGTTGATGGATGTAAGGGATGCCTACAATATCAGGTACACCTGACAACTGCACAGACTGCTGCAGAATGTCCACAGGTGTGTCACCTACCTGTGTTATGGTTGTTGTCAAACCTATTGTGTGTGCTAAAGTTCTGGCAGGTGAGTGCAGATTGACCTTACAAACTCATGACAGACAGCTCAGTCACACACGCCACAGACATGCAAACACACATGTCCATGCCAATCCTGTGTAACACATAGTATGCATGCACATATATCCTGCAAATACACCTCCCATAATAATGACTTAGTAGCTGTATCTGTTACATTCCTAGCATGTCTCACATCAGGACACTCACAGTCAAAGCCCACAGTCCAGTGTATTGCACAATGTGTACATGCTTGTCAAAATAACATAGGAGTAAATGAGCTCTGCAATGTCCAGCAGAAATGGTTGCTGATAACACAGACACTGCCACCCACAGTAGCACATCAAAGACTGTGATGGTGGGACACATGCCACAAATATGTACACATGTCCTAAATATCCCCTACCACTCACTGGATGGTGCTACTATGTAACATACATATCAGAGGCTCATACCACACCTAGACTGTTATGGGTACACACACCCTGGCCATGCTTTGGCACAAGAGCTGACACTGCCCCCTCACTGGCATATAAAGCATGCAGTACCCAAATGTCATCATGCTCTCCGTTAGGAGTTCTGGCCAGAATTCAGCAGCTGTGACCTGCTATGCATGCATCAGTCTTTCCGGCTAACTGCTACAGACCTAACATACCTCCCAAACACCTAGAGCAGGGCATCCACAACACAACAATACAGAAAATGTTGGTGAGGGAAGTCTCAGGTGACAGGGACAAGTGTCACAGTCTCCTCCTGCAAACATACACAGCTGATACACCAGCATTAACTGCATCAGCATGCACATCCAGATAGAAAGGATGTATGACACACACATCTGCCTGTCAGCTCACTGACCGGGAGCACTTGACAACGTTGACAGCTGAGAATGCTGACAAGGAGATTGCCGACACCAGAAGATCGAAGATTGAGAAGACCGACAGATGAAAACCCCAACGCTGAGAAGACCGACAGATGAAAACCCCGATGCTGAGAAGACTAACATGGGAAAAGGCTTTTGTTGATAAATTTATCTACTTTCATGTTTATTTTCATGTTTATTTTCATATTTTATGATGTAGAATTTTTGGTAGTTGGTCAAGAATATACATGTATTCAAGATTTTTGTAGTTCTGGGCAGTTAATATGTACTGTTTTTTAAGTTGTTTGGTTTACCCTGACTTAATTGAATAATTAATTAATTCGATTACTGCTCACAAAATAGGTCAGCTGGGTATCCAAAGCATATATAAGTGTTTCAATATGTCTTTGTATTTGTCTGAAGAAGTGCATGTATTTGTATGCATGAAAGCGCTTACAACAAGTAAAAGGATATATTTGTTTTACTTCGGCTGGCGTGATTTGTGACCTGTTCCTCTTCTTGTTTGCTTTTTTATTAAGTTGATTCAGTGTTTGTTTCCATGGGAAAAGGCTGTGTAAGTATGCGGTAGTGACGGATGTTAGGGTGCGAGTAAGGTAAGTGTGCGATATTGACGGTGTCTAGGGATACGGGTGGGTTAAGTGAGTTTGGGTTAGGGCGCGGGTTAGGTAAGTGTGCGATAGTGATAGTCTTTGGGTTAGGGGTGGGTTAAGTGAGTTAGGGTTAGGGCGTGGGTTAGGTAAGTGTGCGATAGTGATAGTCTTTGGGTTGGGGCGGTTTAAGTGAGTTAGGGTTAGGGCGTGGGTTAGGTAAGTGTGCGATAGTGAAGGACCTTAGGGTTAGGGTTTGGGTTAAGGGTGTAGATAGTTGTCTATGTGAGGTTTAGTGTGCGTTTGTAAGGATTTTGGTGTGCTTGTGTTGTGTGTGTGCTTTTTGGACAGGGGATTTGTTTTGTTTGTTTATTGTCGGTATTGTGTCAGTATTATGGTGTGTCGGGCATGTGAGGTTTCGTGTTTGTGAACGTTCGGTTATGTGGTGTGTCTGATTTCGTTGTTGGTGTTGTGGTTTGTCAGTGTTGTCAGGTAGATCCCACTGACCACAACACACATTTTTAAACAGTACATTTCTACAGAATCTCAAGGTCTGTTAACAATGGGCACACATAGTGTGAAGCACTGTGGAAATAACACATCAATCCATACATTGGACAGTATCTCTACATACCCTTTATGATGCTGTAGCTCCTGCACCTCGATAACATCCTACTCACAGGCCAGGAAAAGGGGGAGGCCTACAAGAAGCCCTTAATTATAGCACTGTGTTGCCATGCCATTGGCTAATGATAACTCAACCCAGCTGTTCGGGTTGCTAGTAGCAAGTGGGAGTCACTGACTGCTACACAGGCAATCACCTGCTCCTGAGCATTACCTATAAAAGGCAAGCAGCTTCCTATGGTAAACAGCTCTGACACCTTCTTCTTGAAGACAGGCTGCCATTTCCTAGGAGATCACCACTTGATTTCTTCCACAAAGGAGTACAACAGTATACCAGGTATGTCACACAATTACACATGAAATTGAATGCAGATGAGGGGATGCAGACATGGGATATAGGAATATCAAAAGTAAATTTCAACAACATTTAATATAATGACATGCTGCTGTTATTCTGCTGTCTAGCACTTATGGCTATCACATATGGCTCTGGCAGCATTGACATATATCACACCTCTGGCCCCTGAGTCATCACAGCAATGGTCAGCTCACATATCACTGATACTGCAATGTCTGTTGTACAATAGTGACAGTAGGTAGTGGTCGATGCAGCTGGCATATCACATCATGTACTGTCAGTGAGCCCCTCTCAGTGTCTGAATGTCATACAGGCTTAGTTCAATGATTGTTCTGATGTCCATGGACATTCCTGATGTACTCTTCCTAGGTTCCTAATGTACTCCACAGCTATATCTCATTGCATGACAGCTATGGCTAGCATACCTGGTGACTCCCTGCTTCAGGACAGCAGGTCATAGGCAGGAGTATTTGGGAGACACTGGCTCAGCCTCAGCAGCCGTGGGCACATAGGGGCCATACAATGTAAGGGAATGATTAAAGTAGCAGATATTAATGTACCATTGATATGTTCCAGGGGTGTGACATGTCACAAACACATTCCCTGAACACTGGGGACAACTGTCACGTATTGTCCAACTGCTGTATAGAAGTCCAAATTTGTCTGGCAGGGGGGTTTACCTCTATTAGGCACATGTATACATTTCACAGACAAATGGGTAAAGCATATGTAGGACACCTATCAGGAGGACACCCCACACAAGATATGCAGTGCCCTCTGTTATTGTGTAGCACAAATCTTGCTGGTATGTCCATGTGCACCTGTAGTAGCACTCACCTACTTGTTGGATGTAGTCCAGATGACATGCTACTGCAATGTTGCCCATAGGGAACACACAACAGTTGATGGCAGTGATGGTGTGGACACATACCAACACATTCTGTCACAGCAGCAAGCCATAACTGGTATCCCTGGTACCATATGAGGTTACGTGGCATATGGGCCCTGAGCACCCATATGTCTAGGCTGGCTGTTAGCCCATGTGCATGCATGCCAGTACCTGCTACCCCAGTCCAACAGGGACACAGGTGCTAGCCCAAAGGTGTATGTGGAGTTAACCATCCATTGATGCAGGTTCCGCCTGCAATGGTGTTAACAGCTAACCTGCCTGATATTGATAGGGTGACCATTCTGCAGCAGGGTGACAAGCACAGTTGCTGTCACACACCGGATTGATGGCATGTGTGTGTGTGTTAACACACTGGGGCACGAGTTGCACCTGTGCAATATTTCCATCATTGTGGTTTTTATGAGTTCCTTGCATGTCACACTGAACTCACCCATGCAGATTATGTATGGCATCGGGTAGACTGTTGGCCTTATATGTTATAATTCTATGGTAGATGTTTGAGGGCCTGGTATTGCCTGGTGGGGAAACTCATTCATGTCCCCATCAGCTGCATGTGCTGTGTGATGGGACTGATGAACAAGGAATCATAGACAAAACAGGGCTTTATTGGAGGGAATACAGGGATGTTTATACCCCATGTCCCCTCATGGCATGCCCATATGTATGTTTTGGGCCATGTAGCAGCATTACCTTACAACAGATGAAACCTTGTAGTGATAGGTCTTGATGCCAAACACCTGTGTCCACAGATCCCATGACCAAGTGGGTGCCTAGTATGTATTTTGTATTGTGATAATATGTGTGGACGTCACTCTCCTCAAAGGGGTAGACAATGGATGTTGTGGTATGCGGCCTTAGTCGATGTATCTGTTAAACTCATCTATCTGTGTGAGACCTTCCTAGGCAGATGTTGACATCATTAGGGAATCTGGTGATGGCACACAGCATGCAGTCATCCGCAGACATGGTTGGATATGGGTTGATTGGTGTTCCCTGCACCTCAGGGGTATACTTCACACATAACAGACGTCAGTACACAGAACAGGTTACTCTGCTAAATATGGGTAAACCACTTGGAGAGGATTCTCCTATGTGGCATAGGTGGGTTGTGTCTGCTCATCACTGTAATACCCCTATGGTAACATATGGTGTGATGTATACATGAAAGTGTTATATCTATAATGGGTAGGTGGGTTATGCTGTCACAGGATTTATCCAGGTCAAGGTAATTGGTTTGTAGTGTCACACCTCAATCATGCATATGGTGACTGTCATACAGGTCACCCGAGTGTAACAGACATGACCCCTTCCTGGACAATGCCTAACTGTCCATGATGGAGTGTTTGCAGGTCACCAATGAGATGGTTAATGGGTTCCAATATAAACTGTGCCAAGGCCTTGCAGAACAGCATAATTAGGCTGCTTGGTGTATCATGTGATTGTGTGGGGTACACCACATCATACTCTGGAGGGGTTACAATACTTGTCCATCACACAGCTGGGACAATGGCAGTAAGTGGCCCTCCTTTGAATCCAGTATTCTATGGTGTTACAAGGTTATGGTTTGGGCCAAGTAGGATGCACCCTGTGATGTAGTTGTGTCCCATGAACGATGTATACCATGACGTTCAGCTAACAGTGGTGAACCATTCCCCAGATTTAGGAGATGGATGAGTTTGTATGGATATCCTGATGTACTGATGGTGAAGAGAGGAGCTGGCACTACACCGACTGTGTCAGCCGTCCAGTATGCCATACCAACACAACTGGTATAGCTGGTGTCCATGACCAAAATTGTGCAGATGCAGGTACACCCTGTGCTGCAAACATATGTGCAGTAGGGGAGAGGACTGTCTGTAGTGGATGTGGACAAAGTAAGCTCATTGTTTGTGGTGCAGGTGTGCAGGACTGATCCCATTCTCATGTACACGCTATGGAGATATTGCTCCAGAAGGGGCAACTGCCCTTACTTTGTATTGGACTGTGGTATGTCACCCCTGTTATGGGCAGTATGTTTTGCAGATGTCCACCAGACAGGTGTACATGTCCTAGCAGACAAAGATGTATGCCTGTAGTGTATAGTATAGTACACACATCTATAGAAATGGACATATAGTGCTTGTGTGAATGTGGGCCTATTGCTGCCAGTCATTGATGAGGTTTTGGGGGCTGTATGGCTGTGTATACACCTCCGCAAGAGGATGTACTACATGTTGGAGGTGTATGTATGGCTGACCACAGCTAGACGGGTATTGTGGGAGATAGTGAGTGCAAACGTGACCACTTGATGTTAGCGTTGTCATAGATGATGACACTGTAGGTATGCTGCAGTGGTAACCTATGTTGTGTATTGTCAATTGCATTATACCTTCAACTCATGTGTGGATAGCCCCATGGCTAGACTGAGGTGTTTGTAATTGGACTGATGACATCTATCCTGATAGGTTTAGGGTACAGACACAACTCCTAATACAGTTGATGATTTCCATATAGGCAGAATGAGATTACTGGTCACATGTGGTGGCCAGCAGCTAGCTGTAATCTGCATAGGTGTATGCTGTCAGTGATGAACTACCCATGCAGTATCCCCAATGCATCTTACTGGCTGTACAGCGTGGAGTTATTTATGTGTCTCATATTTACTGAAACACTATGTCCCATGCCATTACTGGCTTCCCCTTTAATTTCTTAATGTATGATAAGATGCTTGACCAGGTAAGGTGGGGTGCTCTTCTGCAGCTGTGAACCATGGTGTGTGTGACTGCAGAAATGTCTGCAGTTCTCAGGGTTAAGAATGCTTCCAATGAGGTTTGACTCATCTCTACACCTTTACCATTTAGCAGCATGGCCTTCAATGTGAGCTACACTGACAGTTGTATGTTGGTATTGATTACTTCATCACAATAACTAATGAGGTCACTATGGGGCTGCCGACAACCAGTGCCAGCCCCTTGAAGCCCTGTGAAGACAGATGGAGGCCATCACTTGCAGAGCATTGTGGTCTGTTTATCATATCATCCCACAATCACTGGGAAGATCACAAGATGAAAGGGGCACATATTAAGGCCAACCATTCCACGACAGTATTGCGCCATGTGTCTGGGTGACAGTAGAATGTGGTTTAAGGCTAGAGACATACCTGCCTGGGACACATAATCAGTGTGCTCACTCCTGTCTCACTGCATATAGTCCAGGACAGTACATGTCATGCCAGGAACACCTACAGGTACTGTGACAGACTCATGACAGTACCTGTTGGTGATAGACAGCTTTGTGTATGTAATATGGTGGTGTGTGTCACATGCCTCAACCTTGATGCAGGTGAGGACAGTTTGCATGGTACTACATTTGACATGAATGGGGTGTACTTTCCTGAAAAAGGGCAGCCTGTGGTAGACAAACTTGTTTCTTTGGCAGATCATTTTACTGTCTCATATGTGATTCTGGCCTGTTGTGCTGGTAATGTTTATAGAGTTATGCTCACATATATGGGGCAGATGTTGAAGTGCTGAGCACAACATTACCATCTAGGCATGCCACAGCCTACCTGTGGTAAACCTGTCAGATAAAGAGTGGGGTGAATTTGGGATGTCTGCGTGCAGCAGGTGTTGAAGGCCATGGATAACATTTGTGGGTGTTAACTTAGCCTTTCCACTTGCTGCTGCTATCTACATAGCTACATTCCAGAATGGCCGTGCTGAAAATGGATTGTAGTAATGAACGAGGACTTAGAGGTAACATCCACCTTTTGCCTGGATGCAGTCCCTTTATCATTGTGGTAAAGCATGCACAAACATTTTTTTGACCCCTGCCACTACTTGTTGCCTGAATGTGACAGTGTTATCCTCATGAGTACCCAGGTCTGTCAACAGTGTCTGTGTGTTAATGCTGTTGCCATTGATGTGAGACATAGTGTGGCCATGTAGATGAAACATGGTATGATGGTACTGCTGTCTGCATTCAGCTTGAGTCCAGGACATTGGCACCATTCCATACCCACTGTATGACCCATTAACAGTATGTTAAAGGCAGTTTGTGTATCAATGACAGACAGCACATTATGTACAGTGGACACAGCCTTGGACAGTATCTACATATGTGAGTGGTGGCAGTTAGCATTCATGCCTACATACATGTGGGTCATTTGGTGCAGCAGCTAATCAGAGGTCCTCCACAGATCTACATATTGCACACACACATATGCAACACAGATTGGGTTCACCATCTTATCAAATGTGGACTATGTTACACATCTTGAAGTACTGTGACAGTTGCCAGGACATACCATACCCATTGGAAGTACAACTGACAGGACTTCTCTAGGTTTGCAAATATGACAGCTTCTTGGAGTCACATTACCTTTACTTATGTCATTTGTCATAACATTCAGGTGCTTCTAATGTGAAATAACTGCTTTATACAACTAGTAGACAGCATTAAGGGTATGTTTGTTGTTCTACACTTTGTATTGCTTGAGTCATTGTCACGGGTGACATCTGGCCAAACATGGACTTCAACCTGCAGGGTGGGACACATGGTGGCCATACCTCTCTCCTTTACATAATTTTGCAAAATGTCCTGATGTTTGCCACATATGTTTGTTCCATTCCCCATGACATTGTGGCTTTGTGGCATATATATGGCAAAACATGACAGAGTAACGTTAAAGACTGATGATGTATATTGTCAGGTCAGAACACATAACCTTCAGGGGAGGCAGCCCAATGCACAACCTGCTATGCTGTCTACTTTTTATGTGTGTCGCGGCAATATGTAAAGATTGACCTTAACATTTGGCCTTTGTCCAACTCTTCTGTATGGCTTTATTCAGGTGCCCTTTTATGATGGTTTGAGAGGTATGCTGGTGGCTCTAACACAGTCACACCACTGCAACGGGATGTACATACATACCACACACCAACCATGTACTACCATTGTTGGGCATACAACCCCTACCTGGCTAGTTTTGCCTATGTTGTTCCTATATACATGATGCAAGCGCCGCAGAGCCTATATAGTCTAGGTGTGTCTGCCACTACTATTCTGGTAGTTGACATATGCAAGCAGTGTAAGGATTGCCCCTCGGGGTTTGACAGGCCCTAATAATGTTATAACCATCTCACCCACACACACAATGCTGCATGTGGACATGCATTGAAACACACATTCACACAGAGTCGGAACTTCTGCGTTTAGAGACCTACCTATCTAGTTACCTACACTACATACTGATATAGGTATTGCACATGCAACAATGGCATTGATTTGTAAAATGTGTAACTTCGCTTCTAAGGTGGATGACATCTGTAGGCCCTAAATAGATTACCAATGAGAGAGGAAACATGGTGGACCTTCATTAGTTGTGGGATACACTCATAAAATATAGGGACACTTTTCACATATTTCTCTTATTTACCTAGACAATCGATAAGGTTTCAGGTTTTCCATCATCATGACCTTTCAGTAGGCTATGACATATGAAATGCATATATCTGTCAATATTTCTGATATCAACCCTCAATTATTTGACAATGATTTGACAGAAACCCCCTTTTGTATGAGACATGGACCACATATATGTGGCAAACATCTGGTCATTCTGCAATAAGTTGTACAGTGGAATGGTATGGCCTACAGAGTTTAAAAGGTTGCATCTAAGATGGATGACATCAACAGTCCTCAAAACAGTATAACCAACCTCTGCATGGATTATGTATCATTCACACACACACATATTTTATAAATATATATACAGTATTATAGTTGCCAGTATTGGGATTCAAATCCCTACCTACCCAGTTGTATGTACTATAGTGTTGCATACTTATCGCAAGCACCAAGAAGCTTAGATGGCTGAGGAATGCCCAAAGGTAATTCTAAGGTGAATGACATCAGCAGCCCTTGTAAAGTAGGGCAGTGGGGGGGGGGTTACTGGGTGTAACAGGCCTCAAAATAGCATAACCTACAAACACACACAGTTGTCAGTACCGAGATTAGAATCCCTACCTATCTAGTTGTATGTACTACAGTGTTATTTACTTATCACAAGCATCACTGTGTGATAGAGGTGGGGAGAGACAGATAACATTTACAAAGCTGTCTGTATACATAGGCATATATGGACAACACAGTTTTATAGTGGGGTGTGTGTTAAGACATGGGGTGAAATTGTCTAAGTGTAGGAGCATGCCCAATATGATCTTCATAAAAGTCCTCCAGTCCAGAGCTACCTGTATTCCAGTCCAGACATTTATGTGTTACAGCCAATTGTCTGATGAACCTGTGTAAACAGTCCAGAAACTCAGTGATATAGTGGCTGAGGGATCTCCTAGCTGTGTGCTATCCTTATTAAATTAGTCATATCTTGGGATGGGTACAGAGTGAATTGGACTGAGCAAATGATTCTTTAGTATGTGTGGTACATTCTACAAAGCACTGTGATTTCCTGGTATGTCAGTGGCAGAGTGGTCTAGATTAATGTGAGGAACTGCTGACAGACATTTGTTTACTGACTCCATACAGTGCAGGGAATCTATGGTACTGCATAAATTGTTCTAGTGTGCACAGTCTATGTCTTTGTGGCCATTGCTTCCCTTCCCTCTTATATGTGTCTCTTGGTCCTTGAGTACTGCAGTCACAGGCTTTGTCCACACTTGCCGCTGTTATGTATTTGTAGTTATGGTGTGACTGGGATAGAAGTTGTAACATCACACATGGGGTTATGGACTTCACACCTCTGACTGTACATGTTTAGCAGGTTGCCCATAATTGAGCCCCATACATCTGCTGTGGTCCTCAGAAAGTTGTGTTGCACTTTTGCTATAAGATTACATGTTGGCCATAGCTGTCAAACTCTTACAGACACACATCTGGACAGGCACATAGATGACAATTGTACATAAGCCCAGACATGGAGACAAGGGTCTTAATATTTCTGATCCAAATGTAGACAGTTGGTAGAAGGTTTTGTATTAGCTTTCCTTTTCCTATGGGTACGATGTCTGCATCACAACTGTCATTGATGTTTTCACATTAACCAATTTTGTTTATAGATTGTTTGCCAGACAAATGCAAAGCTATATAAGGAGAACAGGTATAGCAGACATATGTGTGAACATTCTGTGAATATCTGTAATTCCAGAGGTATAGATGATGCCCACTGCCTTGTTGTCAGTACTACACAGTAATGTGGCAGCCTTTATATTCTGACAGTACACTGACCTGTCCCACCCTGTTGTACTTGGCACCATGTACATTACTCAAAGCTGTGTACTATACATATATGTGGCCCCCTGTCCCTCCACCATCCAGATTTCCTGCAGTAACATATATTTCTTCTGGTCAGTCTGTATAACTCTTATTGTAGGTGTAGCTGACATGCAGATTTGTTGCCACGGGCAGTCTGGAACCATGGAGCCTGACAACCACAGTCCTATACTTGGAAACTGAACAAATACTGGAAACAGTCTACCAATAACCAATAACACAATCTGTTCCCCTGGCTAGGATTCAAAATACTTGAAACCACAGTCCTATAGTAAGACCAGTAGGTCACAACAGCCACCAGTAAGTGCAGTGTACTTTCTGACACTACTAACCACAAACATACAGAGCTCATTGACCCCTGCATATTGTAGAACTGGAACAAGGTATCAAGTTGATTGTGACAGGCCTGGGAATGTGTGGACTACTGCTATTATGTTACAAACATACATGTTACTGTAGTTTTATGTGAACACGGGTGTGTTGGGGGGCGCTCAACTGTACACATCTTCACTGACTGTCCAGATGTTTGGCTCATATTTTTGTTCCATTTTTCATTATACATGTGGTTGTGTGGCAAATATTAGTGAAATCATTTAAGACTGAAGTTAGAAATTTATGACAGCCATTTGGGTTTCAGACTTCTTGCCCACTCTACAGAGAAGTCATGCTACTTGCAACAGCTGTTATTGCATCAACTGTTGTTGCTTGTAATATAATCTTTATGGTGAGTGCCTGTTTTTGAGCCTTTGCCACACATTTCTTAATGGCTTTGTACACATTTCCTGCTGTTGTAGGTTTAGACCTATGTATGGGACTCCAACATTGACATCTATGCATTTGTCCTATGACCCCGCTCTTTGTAAGTCCCTCACATAGTGCAGGGGATTTTGCTGGAACAGGGCCTATTGCATATTGTGTGGTGGGAAGAACCTGGCAGTGTGTGCCTGTTGTCCCACATAGCTGCCTATTGTCTGCTGCTATCCCAGTAACTCACTCCATTCCCATGCATACATGCAGCAATACCATACATATGCTACCACAGTGTACTACACCATTCATTTATTGTTAAGAAGGGTGACTTACCTTGTGGCAGCAGCAGTTGCAAGGAAAGTGCTTCACGGATTACTCTGTCAGATGCACATGGTACACAGCCTATACATGGTAAGGTATAGGTAGTGTGATGTGGGTGGCATCAATTTTACTGTGTGTGTGAGTCGAAAAGAGGTGTCAGTCCCTGGGTCCATAGGGTGTCAGTGTATGTGCTATGCATTGCCTTTTTGCCAAGGCCAGGCCACACTGGGCACGTCTACATCTGCCTACAGGGAAAAGCTGAATGGGTTCCTCCTCCAAGACCCCCTGTGCCTGTAGTGTCCTTGACACTGTTGGAGGGCTGTGTGTCCCTTCCCTTTGAGGTTTCTGCTGCAGCTGTTTCCACAGGATCATATTGTGTAGCATGGCACATACTATGAAGATGTATGCACATGTGGCTGAAGAGTACTGCAGGGCTCCACCTGATATGTCAAGGCAGCGGAACCTTGACTTGAGCATCCCAAACATACACTCAGCAATGTTCCTAGTTTGTGTGTGTGCCTCATTATGGCATTCTTCAGTTTGTGTGTGTCCATTTCTGATTGGTGTCATCATCCAAGGTTCCAGTGCATAGTGAACATCCCCCACTAGATAGCTATATGGGATGACCCCCTGGAAAATGCCTGTTACAACTGTGAGGTGTGCCAGATGTGGGACTTGTAATAACTGTCAGGGCTGCCAGCGCACACATCGATGATAATGCCCTGGGCATTGCACATGACCTGGCAGTTGGAGCGATAGCCCTTGCAGTTGATGTAGGATCTACTGTCTTCACAGGGTGGTGCTTTGATGTGGATATGGGTGCAGTCTATGGCATTCAGTACCTCTGAGTAATTTGCTACATGGTGGAAGAGACACATATTGCTGGTCCTCTCCTCAGGGGTGCTGGAGAATAAATGTGCTCACTGCCATGTCTAAGCATGACATCCATGAACTGATGGAGTACCCTGGATGCAGATGCCTGTTAGACCCACATGACATCCTCAGTAGGTCTATGGAAAGAACATGTAGCTAGTATTCCTAAGGCTACACATACCTTTGTTTACACTGGGATGAGTTCCCCTCTGTTGGCTCTGGGTCTGAAGTAAGACCAGCAGAGCTCAGTGAGTTGCTGAAGTATATCCCTGTCCACCCTGTAGAACTCTATCTCCAGCTCATGTAGCCCCTGAAAGGTTACCCTGGGTCTGAACACTCTTCTTCTCTTTAGTCTGAGCCAGTTGTCAGCATCATCATCATCACCGCCCTCAGTCTGTAGTGTGTAGAGGTGTAGTAAAGCAGCAGCAGCCCCTATCATTTTGTCAGCTAAATTCCCAAATGTGTACTCCAATGGTGCTGAGTTTGTGGAAAAATCAGATTGAAGGTTGTTTGCATACTTTATACTGGTGTGCTGCAGATGCTGCCTGTGTGATTGGCTGACTATGATACATTCCACCTGCCAGCTACATTACTGAGGGGTTTGAATGGGCCAATGTGAGTAGCAGAGGCTTTAGTAATCATTTATAGTTGATTGCCTTTTGTCTATTTCTTTTTTACCCCATTTCCTCCAGTTTTAAGCCTTTAAAACTGTTGCAGCTAGTGGGAACATTGCTGAGTAGAAAGGGTCCTCCTCAGGATACAAACATGCTCAGCATTACTGAAACCAGCTAAGCATAGCTAAGCAGTCTAAGACACACACCCTTCCTTAGTTGTGCTTAGCTGGTTTCAGAAATGCTGGCTAAACAAAGCTAACCACTGCTAAGCATTGCTCAGTTTTCATGTAAATAAATGTAATAATTCATAGGTTCATAGGTTCATACTAGGCTATCTGCCCTAGGGCATTTATAAGCCTAGCCAGAGTGTGTTTGGCTTTCACCACCCATTTTAAATGAATTTTGCTATGCCCTTTTTCGAGGTTAGTATACTGTGCCTCTGTCTAACAGTGACACAGAAGTGATACCCGGGGTAAAACAATAATCTCCCATCCACTCATCAAGATTCCTCTTGAAGAGAGTCAATGAGGGACTCTGCCTAACCTGGACTGGGACTTTATTCCAGAGTGAAGGGAGCCTCTGGGTTATGAATCTGTCCCTCCAGCATGTCCTATTTATTTTGGTGCTGAGGTTCAAGTTTCTCGAGCACATAGCTCGATGGGATTTGGATTTTCTGAGGTGCAGCATGTCCATTAATTCCGGGTTGGACATGGCTTTATACATCAGGCACAGATCGCCTCTGAGTAGGCGGTATGTCACTGAGTAGAGCTGGAGTTTCTTTAACCGGGCAGCATATGGCATCTGTTTGAGCCCTTTGATCCTCTTGGTGAGGTACTTTTGGGGACTTCACAGTTGCTGCAGGTGTCTGGTAAGGTACATCCCAAAAGAGGCATTGTACTCAATTATGGGCCTGATGAGGGATGAGTAAAGAGGCACGATGACCTCCCCTGATCTAGATGTGAATCCATTCATGATTAGGTGGGTTATATAAAATGTTTTTTTAACCACTTTGGCCACGTGGTTGTCAAATGAGAGATTGCTATCAACTTGGGTCCCCAGGTCCCTAATTACGTCTTCTGTACTTAATGGATTACCACCTATGTGGTAATTTGTGGGCACTTTGTTTTTGCCAAAGGGGATGACTATACACTTTTTGGTGTTTAGCTTGAGGCCATGGCTCTGGCACCAGTTGTCTGTTTCTATGAGGCCCTTTTGGAGGATGCTTGTGTCAGCTGGAGAGTCGATTATGGTGCCCAGTTTGCAGTCATCTGCGAACTTGGTCAGCCACAGTCCTTCCGTGTTGGCCTGTACCTCCTAGAAATATATACCAAACAAGAGAGGTACCAGGACTGAGCCTTGTGGGACGCCACTTGTAACTGGTTTGGAGTCTGACATGGCTCCAGCAATTCTAACCATGTAGGTTCTGTCCTTGAGCCAGTTTGCAACCCATCTAGTGACATAGGGGTTTATATTTAAGCTGGTGAGCTTATCTATAATGCCCGAGTGGGGTATTGTATCAAAGGCTTTTGCGAGGCCCAGGTAGGCTGTGTGGACCACCTTCCTCTAGTCAATGGCCTTGGTGACTGTTTCAAAGAAATTGACCAGTTTTAAGAGGCAGGATCTGCCCTTAACAAAGCCGAACTGTGTAGGATCCAGTGTCTGTAGGTCCCCAATATTTTTATTTATGAGGTCCATGATGATCTTTTCCATAGCTTTGCAGACCAAGCTAGTCATGCTTATGGGGCGATAGTTTCCAGGATCTGTTGAGGCACCACCTTTGTGGAGAGGGACCACTGTTGCCGTATGCCACTCTTTGGGTACATATCCTGTAGTAAGGCTGAGATTGAACAGTAGTTTTATGTTTGGGTTTAGCTCTTCTTGGAGTTCATGTAGGACTCAGCCCGGGACACTGTCTGGTCCCATTAATGCTGTGTTTTTTGCTTTGCAGAGGGCGGCTTTTACCTGAGCATCTGAGATGTCAGGGGGGCAGCACTCTGCTGGGATAGATATTTGCCCTTTTGGTGGGGGGGGGAGAAATTTGTGCTGAACCTGTCAGCTAGGATGTTGGCAATGTCTGTGGGTTCGGTGTATTTTTTGTCATTTTGGACTAATTCTGAGCATATCTGGGAATTCCCACCCAGGTTCCTAACATAACTAAAGAAAGCCTTGTGATTATTCTTAGTGTCCTGTGCAATTTTTATCTCAAAGCTGGCCTTAGACGATTTTATGAGTGCCCGTAGTTTTTTGCTAATACTGATCAGAGATGCCTTCCCTTTTTGGGATTTTGCTCTATCATGTAGTAGCTTCCTCCTTCTATTGTATAGTTTGTTTATGGCTGGGGTCCACCAGACAGGACGTCTGCCTTTGGAGGATTGGGTCTTGGTTTTATTTGGGATTGCATGATCCATGCATTCCTGAAGGTGTTCATAGAATGCGTTTATAAAGGATTCTGCAATCTGGGCTGTATTTTCCACAGGCCTGGGGGCTTTGAAGGATTCCACCTCGGTTTTGAGGTGCGTGAAATTTGCTTTAGAGAAGTTTTTCACTGTGGTTTTCTGGGCAGGGGGTGGGGTCGGGATGTGAATATCCAGTGAGATTAGTTTATGGTCTGATCTTACCAGTGAGGGATTCACTTCTGGTCTGGAGCATAGAGTCCCCATGTTGGTGATGATCAGGTCCAGTATGTTTTCCCCTTTTGTGGGAGTGGAAACAAGTTGTTCCATAGCATTTGAGTTTATAAATTCTAGGAACCTTTGGGCTAGGGTGTTGGAGCTAGAGTAATGCTCCCAGTCTATGTCTGGGTAGTTGAAGTCACCCAATATAATGGTGTTTGGAGAGACCTTCATATTTTCCAGTGTTCTCAGGAAGGCCGAGTGGGGTTCCTGGGTTTGGGAGGGTCATCTGTAGCAGGTTATAAACTGGAAGGCAATTTTACCCACTGTTATTTGCACATGGATAGTCTCTGATGCTTCGTGCTGTGCCATCAACCTGGAGGTTTGGGTATCTTTGACGAATATTGATAATCCCCCTCCTTTTGTGGTTCCACCCAAGTTTTGGGGCCGAAAAGCATGGTATGAGGTATAACCTGGTAGTGCTGGGGTGCTCTCGGGAGCCTTGAAACAGGTTTCTGTTACTGCACCGATATCAATGTTCTCCATGCTAAGGAGAGTTTTGAGTGCGTGTATCTTGAGGTTTAGACTTCTGGCATTGAGTAGCATTACTCTTAGTTTCTTATCCCTTGTGATACCTATGGAGGTGGGTTTGTCTTTTGAGCCTTGCCTAAGAAAGGCACTATGGGGGTAGCAAGAGCCTTTGCCAATATCCAAAAGCCCAGGGGTGACAGGTGCAAGCCATCCCTAGTGAAGCATCGTGGCTTGTCGAGCATGTCATCCCTGGCTGACAGGCATTGGATCCCCTCTGAATGACACCAATACTTAAGCCAATTGTTGAAATTGATCATCTTGTCTTCATATTGTGGCATCATTCTTGGTGAGGGTAAGATGCTACTCAAGGTCAGGGTCATACCGGCCTGGGCTACATGCTCAGAGAGCTCCTCTATGTCTCTTTTCATGTAGTCCAGGGAGATACATCTCAGGTCATTCACACCAGCATGGACAATGACTGAGTCATATTTGTACTTGCCTTGGAGTGTCCTGAGTGCTTGTGTTATGTGGTGGATCCTAGCGCCCGACAGGCAGCTCACCGTGACCTTCTCCTTGTTCAGCCTGGTGAGCGGGACGTCAGTGTGCCTGACAATAAAGTCATTGCACATTAATTACTCATTACTGACATATTATTAAGTGTATATGTTTTACATTATATGACGTCCCCTATGTGCTTTGATTACATTACCTTGGGGTGTGACTGTACTGTATAGGGCACTTGTAATTACATGGGTGAGTTCACATCATATAACAACTGACACTGGCAATTTGGACCAGCTACACTACCCGCGTTAACAAATATCACTTACTACATCATTAAATAAAATAAAATTATTTAACAATGCTTTCCCATGTAAAAGCTGAATGGCCTGCTTTGCTAAACTACTGCATGCAAAGCCAGAATTCTAACCGTTAAGCTACCAGAGATGCCCAATCTTTCACCTATATATTTCTATATAGCTCTTTCATAATACAAATACAGTAGAAAGAAATACAACCATTTTATATATATATATATATATATATATATATATATATATATATATATATATATCAAAACCTTTCATTCTATCAACTTTCTAAGTTTGTAAGTGCAATATTTAAAAACTATCCCTATTTCTGGCCTTTTGCCTCACTTTTAGTACTGCGTTTGTCCAGACTTGTAAGCTGCAATTCATTTACACCAAGCATGACACACCCCCTTTGCATGTCAGCTGCTTCTTCTGCCTACGCCACCACATTACAGCCCATACATGGCTAGGTACCTGCAGACACGGTGTCCCATTTTGCTATTCAGTAAACTTAGCTAATTTGCATACACCTAATTACCTATACCCTAGTTACAGTACTACATATGAGCCTATGTCCTTAGCAACCACTGTTACCTGCCATTGTATGAGTTTGCATGCTGGCCAGTATAATGGGGAATTTACTTTTAGCTTAAATAATCCCATTTTAGTATTTTAATTTTATATTTTGTCAGATCCCATGCTTAGGCGTCTCTGCGCTCCACTTGCACATAGCATATGTGCACATAAAATTAACCTTTGATTTTTCATATTTTGCATCAGTTTTATATACCAATGGCCATAGCATGCCTGATGCAACTAATACATACTTTACTTTGAGTTATCATAGCTGTGTTTTTTTTTTTTTTTTTTTTTTTTTTTTTTTGCAGTGTTGTACACGGACAGTTCCCACATGCATTTGTTATGTAGACACAGTTCCTACATGGATGCCTGTTTGCTTCCTGGATCAGTAAATCACCTCATTTGCATGGTTTTCACCAGAAAATGAGGTGATTTACATTCCACAATCACCTCTCTGGTTGAACTGTGCTGGGAGGCTCGTGTACGCCCCCAGCACTGTTTCCTGGATCGCAAAGGCTCTGAACTCTGTGTTCGAGCTGTAACACTATGCTTACACAGAGATTAGCTCCATGTAAGCTTTATTGAATTACCCCCTTAGTCTATACAAAGAAGTATTCAATATAGGTTTCTAGTAGATACATTTTTAAAAGGAAAAACACACAAGCATTTCAGTAAAGATCACTGGGAGGAAAATATATATATATATATATATATATATATATATATATATATATATATATATATATATATATATATATATATATATATATATATATATATATACTGTGTACATATTAAATAATAGTTATGAAGAAATGAGATTTCTTTTATACATACACACACTACTCTAGCTGTCTGTTATCCATTTCACTTTATATATCCATGTTGCTCATCGTGTCATCTCCTATGAACCTATGAGTGTTGTGCATTCCATTAAAAGGTCTTATATAAAGAAGATTGTGATGAATTAATGTTGACCCTTTAGCTTTTAGAATATGCATAACAACTGACCACGTTTCCTTATTCTTAATGTATTGCAGGTGCAGTAGAAAGGAAACTGAATGAACCTTTCTAATATGCTAACAGTACCTCAGACCACCACAAGACAAGTGCTACAGTACAAAATGATGATTATTGATGCGTAGTTCTGCTGCATCATTATTAGGTCACGAAATGTATAAATACAAAATTAGAGGTATATACATATCCCTGTATACAACTCCATTGTCAGAAATCTAAAGAAAATGCTGAATGCTATCCATCTCAATTGAGTAGTCCAGTTTCCAGGATGTGTTGTACAGGCATTCCAGCCTTGACCATAAGGGGGCCATTCAAGGAAGTGCTGTACATGTGTTCCTTCACTGGTGGGATGGTTGAGGATACTGTGAACTCTCTCTATTGTAACAGTGGCCCTGGAGCATCTCATTCAAATCAATGAGATCACAGGTTCATGTGTGAAAGGTCTGATGAAGGATAGGACAAGGCATTAGTAACATCTAGCTTGATTATGAGTTCCAGTAGCACACCTGATAGAGGCCCTCACCTGTAGCACCTGTGATCTTTATCATAACACCAAAAGGTGGTAGTTGGCATTCTACTCATTTTTCCACTCATTTTCTTTAAATATTTAAAAGATATAAATTTTCTGTCTGCAGTAAAAAAATTATCTCGTCAAAATAGTCAATGACAGCTGTGTATTAAGGTGACCAAAGTAAAGAAGGCAAACATGCTATCATGTGTGCTGACTACCACTCTATGTTCTATAACACAATTCCTAAACTGTCAACTGCATCAACCCATTGTATCACTGGTCCTTGAGAAAATCAGATTATACAAGTTAACATCAATAGCTTGACCCCTATTCTGGCTCCTAACCATTTACAATCATGTTTCATTCCCTATCTCAAAAGTCTAAAACAATCATACATTTCCCCTGCTGATTCCTAAAAACCCCTATATTTGCAAAAGTACTTCTTAGCATTTCTTGCTTCCTATATTTATATTTGGTAGATCCTTTCACTCCCTACTACAGTGTGCTTCACTCTAACAGTATTGTCTCCTGGGTTCTATCGACCACCAACTATAATCTTCATTGTCTATATAAATATAATCTTCATTGTCTATACTTTTGTCTGCCATTAGCATCCAAGATCCAGTTGTCTGTGTCCTACCATTTAGATAACAATCCTTTGTTGTTCTTATAATCTATTAGCATTCATTCTGCCTGGACTCCTCCAAAAGCAGCTTATGTAAATCTGCACCCCTCATGTGAGACTCGCTACCATCAAACATTAAGACAATTTCATTTTAAGCTGCACTCAGCTCTGTGCTTTATTCATCTACAAATGAGCCTGTTTCTTGAACCGAATGAAAATTTCATTTCTGATTTATACATTCATGTTTACTTCTGTCCTCACTTTATCTACCGTTTCTATGCCTATATGTCTAATATTGTTTTTCATACTCTACATTCATAGGTTTACAGACAGATACTAAGGCTAGAGATTATTACACGTCTTGCAAAAAATCAGAGAGCAGAATCAAACCCTGCACTTTGTATCTTTGAGGAAAAGACCTTAACCATTATGCTAATCTTTCCCACACCATTTTAATTTAAACAAACCTCATTTTTCCCTTCTATTACAACCCCTCCTGTTCTTTAAGCTTTCATATATTTTTTCTGTTTTCTTCTCATCTATATTCAGTATATGTAAATGTTTCATATTTTCCTTAATACAGACTGCTGTTTGACAATTCTTAAAAATACTAATGTATTTATTTGTTTACCAAGATAGTGAACTGGTCTCAGAGGACCAGTTTCAGGCACTGCCTGACTGATTACGGTTACAGATATTTTCTTTTCTTTCTTTTCTTAGAGACGTGTAATAGCAACAACCAATTTAGCAGAAATCAGGTTTCATACACCTTCACATAAAAGAGATCAGTGATTGTATTTAATATTTATAAGGTAGTTACAAGTAAAAGTTGAAGCAAGTAGGTCTTACATTCAGCTCATAAACAGAAAGAAATTAGACTCTCTATACATAGTATTTACAAGCAAAGATAAAAGCCAATTGTTTTGACAATCACAAGAAGAGACAGAGGGGCTGCGATTGTTAAAGGTGGGAAAGAGTGGTTTGGCTACATGTTCTTGCTTGAGGACATTTACAATGGGATTGCTTGTGGTCTAAATCTGGAGTAGGAAGGAGAGGTATTTTAGACAGAGAGGAAGAGATTCCCACAGTCTCAGGGCCAGAATTGAAAATACATACTTAGTGTAATTTAACTCAGTTGTAGGGGTTGTAGAGCAGGGCCAGTTGGGGAAAGAGCTCTTATGTTATAGGAGAAGGTTTTTGTGGTGAATTTTGTTACAAGGGGAGAGTATGTTTCTAGGTGGAGGAGTCTAAAGAGAAACAAATCAAGTATGATGTCTGTTCTTTGTGTTACTAGTAACCTGCATATGAGCTTTGCTGAAAGTGAAACAATGGGGTTCTTGACAGGGACAGTCTGTCATGACTCATTTATTATGATTGTCTGTAGTATGGCCATATAATTGCAAGAGGTAACATGATGCATACCATGTTACTTAAAGGCTATGCTTGGCAGTACATGGCCAAGTCATTTTGTGTATCAGGCATCTCAACATACACCAAAAAAGATAGGGTGCAGAGGGTCACAGTCATTATTATATACACAGGTTTCAAGAAACACAATGATGCATTGCTGACTTCACAGCCTGGTTGGGTGGCCATGTCATTGTAGGCATATTTTCTATAAGGAGTACCCTGTGACATAGTCAATATCCTCTTATAACAGGAAGGGGGTGTGACAATGTGACCATGACTGGGAGGATGGCTGTACTATATGACAATGATATAGGGCCACTACACTTGCTCATTGTGGAAGTACTTCTGGTCCCCTGTGACAAGGATGCTCTTCTACCCCAGTGGAAGTACCTGTAGGGAAAGGTGCTCTGCTCCTGGAGGCTGGCAGTCGTCACCACCATTGATATGAGATGGTGCAAGGAGATGTTCCTAGATTTCCTGGATCAAACGAAGTACTTGAAATGCTTTCTTATATGAAAAACTCAAGGTACACACTTGTCATCAACCATGGACAACACTGCACAGCAGGGCAGTGATGGTGGTACTGTGTCTTCTCAGCATACAGGTAGGTATAGAAGCTATGAGTGCCACTGTAATCCTATCAAGACCTAACATGACTTTGATTCCAGGCTTCATAATGTGACCAAGGCACAGACAACAATAGGTAAGATCCTTGTGGAAGACACATACTGAACCAGTTATCTCCATGTCAACACAGTTAGCAACAGACTGTGTCTCAGTGATAGCACCACACATCTGCTGATTAAGCCCACAAATCAAGGGCCAGCCATGACACATGATTTTGCCAAGATGCCCTGCTAGGCTGCATATAGTGGGTATTCTCAGACTGGATGAAGTACAGTCCTCTGCTGCTGCAGCAACAGAGACAGCAGTACTGGTGAGCAACCTAATGGAGATGGTGAGTGGTAATGCTACAGACCCAGTAGCTCAGGTGTGGGTAAGGCTTCATCTTCACCTTGAATAAATGATGGAAGAACACTAAGGAAGGAGACAGACAATGTGCATGTGCTATCTGCGACTTGATTTGTGTCTCAGCATCACCAGACTCTGCTAATATCAGCTTGTTTTCCTGGCCCGTCCTCTAAAGGTATCATCATCACAGTAGTCTGGCCTGTGCATAGACAATGCAAAACAGAACACAGTGAGTCTGAACACCTAAGATACACATTAAAACATGAGGCCTTATATTATGCATGCATATAGTGATGCACACCATGCAAATATTACATACACACACACACACACACACACACACACACACACACACACACACACACACACACACACACACACAAACACACATCTGCTGCCATTCCAGTATGTCTGGATATCATATGCACCTGCAGGAAACATATGCAGCATTATTTGTATCCTGTGTACACAGTGCTCAGATTCTGTGTAGATATGCAGTATAATTAATTACCTGGTGTATATCCCTCTGAAACTCACAAGGATTATTCATTCCTGGAACCTGTGTCCACTCATCCAGGTATGATAACTATGCCTTCAGCATTTCAATGTAAATGCACTAAGAACTACTCTGCATCAGTTGGGCTTGCAGTAGGAGATGATCCACCTTCAGTGGCTGACCTAACTACTACTATACTTCATACCTTCTTGTAAGCCTGCACAATCATGTTGGTGAAATATCTTCACCATTGCTGTATTCTGCAATTCCACTCACCAGCTGCATTGATGCTGTAGATCACTTTCTCCCAGATGTCCTGTTCAAGTGTGTGAGAACTGCCTCTCCATCAGGTGAAATTCATGCGCAACTGTAGTAGGATGTCATTTTTAGCATGACCTGTAAAGTCATGGAAACATCTAAGGGAACAAGAGACATGGCAGTAGTGATTGCTGCGAGCAGTAGGCCACCAATTATGATCACCATGTTACCATAGGTATAGGCAACATTACAGATTTGGATAAGGCAGGAGCACAGTAGGTGTCACAGACATGCTATACTCTGAGATATGGGGAACTCTAAGTATACCCCAGACCAGTGACAGTGACAGACATGTGCATGTTTATGATTGGATGGCTGCCATGTACAGGCCTACAGGGATATACAGGCAAAGGTGAAAGGTATGTTTCATTGATGACATGGGTAGAGGATACCTGTTCAGTAATATTATGGCTGCAACACTTAAAAACTTCTATATTCTCTGTGTGCCATGCTTGGGTGCCAGAAAGTCATACCTGAATATTTTATCTTACATTGCTTAAACTAAGTTAGAGACATAGACAAAGTGATATGCTTACAGACTTATCTTTCTTAATTTGTTATTGTCAAGTACAAATAAAAATGGATCTATATTATATGCTCGAAGTTTTAAAACTTCGACGCTCATATGATCGACACCATATAAGTGAAGTTTTAAAACATTGAACATATAATAAAAATAAACAAACACAAAACAAAAACCTACCTGAACACTTTGAGCAGATGGCAAGCCCCCCTGTACCCCACACCCCCGCTACTTAAATATACCAACACCGAGATCACACTACAGTGAAGTAAAGGGAAATATTCCCTATGGCAATCTCCGTTGAAACTTTCTAGCTTTCAAAAGTTTGCTCATATGGTATCGATCATATGAGACTCAAACTTCTGAACGTTCGAGCTTTTGATATAGACCCATAAAAACGGCAATACTGTGGTGAACTATGCTTGGAAAAAAGAAACTAATAGCGATAAAAGCAATACGTAGACATGCTCAAACTGTTTATTAAAACAAAAATGTATATAGGTGCAAAGCTTTGGGGTTATCCCCTTCTTTAGTGCTAACAATTAATTAGAACCCATCCAATTTATGTTAAAATAAGCTGAGTCACATGACACATCCATCCAATAAAAATAAATACAAAGAACATAGTCAAACATATGCATATCTAAAATAACAAACAGATAAATTCAACAAAAATACATCTGCTTCTTAGCTAAAACAGGTTTTAAACTAACTGTACTATTCATCCCTAGAGGTATTTCACCTTTAAGCCTTAAAATGCAAGTATATTCATTGTTTTCCAAAATATTACTCATATCACCCCCTATAATGTTCTTATAAACTACATTACTAGCCCTGAACTTAAATTCATGAGTAAGATCATTGTCATAAACATGTTTTGCCAACGCATTTGTCAGAACACCCTTTTGTATATCAGACTTGTGCTCAATAATACAGTCTTTAAGTTTATGACTACATTTACCAATACAGAAACATAAACATTTTGAGTGTGTTGCCAAATAAATAACATAAGGGGTATTGTATGTTTTCCCTGTTACTGGGTGTATAAAAGTGGTGCAATTAATAATATCTTTGCAGTAACTGCAGTTAAAAGAGGGGAATGTTCCCTTTCTATAATTAGCCTTATCATCTTTCTCTGTTTTCAAGTCTTTATAACACAACCTTATCTTTAAGTTCTTACCATTTCTATATGCAAAACTAAGTTCATAATCTATCAAATGCTTCAGTTCAGGCATGGTCATCAAGATTTTCAATTTCTTTTGTATTACTTTCTGGATATCTTTAGTCTTTCAATTGAAGGTGGTCACATATCTAATTTTATTCTTATTTGATATTAAATCTCTGTTTATACTCGAATCATTATTTCTTACAGCACTAAAGAAAAAGGTCTCATCCTCACTTCTGTATCATTAATAACTCCATTCATGATTTGCACTAGTACTCATAAACCCATTAATTTTATTTATTTGTATATCTAAGTAAGTAATGAAACATTGCAATGTCTACAATCTAAGTCTGATACAATTATTAAAGAAGCTGATAAGGGTGGTGCTAAAGTAATCTTGGATAGAGATGATTATGTGAATATATGTATGAAATTCTGTTGGATACAAATACTTTTATAAAAATTGATTTTATTGATATTAAGAAACATGTGGCAGATATAAATATGATGATTTATGAGATGCAGCTGCAAGGTGATATTTCTTTTGAATTGTTTAATTTTTTTACTGTTCTGTACAGAGTAACCCCTCTAATTTATGGTCTACCAAAAATACACAAGTCTATGAGCCATTCCCCCTATGAAACCTATTGTCTCGGGTAGGGGTTGGGTCACAGAACCTTTGTTGATATATTTACAGAATATTTTGAGTAACTATCTAGTTCATTGTTGAAGTTATATCAAAGACTCAGATACATTCATTCCGAAAAAATATGAGATGAATGCCATATGTAATTTTCTATACACTAATACTGATATGTCAGGAAGAAACATTGAGAATATTTGTCTATTGATTGAAATGATGCTCACAAAGTATGTATTTATTTTGAAGGACAACCATATTTACAAGTTGCTGGTATAGCCATGGGTACGCCCATTGCAAACACGTATACAAACTTGATATTGAATTAATGGGAGAATGAATATATATTTAGTGAAAGGAACCCTTTGAATGCAAATGTTTTATTATATAAGTTCTTTGTGGATGATTGTTTCTTAATATGGGAAGGAAATGAAGAACCCCTTAGAAGTTATATAGATTTTTTGGATAATGCTACTGATTTTTTGAGATTTAAGATGAATTGCTCTGGAGAACAGATTACTTACTTAGATATACAAGTAAATACAAGTACGGTGTTTATGAGTACAAGTGCTCATAAGTAACAAGTGCATGGGAATAGATATACTAATAAAAGTGTATGCATGCACCACATGTTTTCAAGGGAATACTCAAGGGTCAGTCTACTAGGATTAGTAGACTGAATACTGATGAGATTAAGTGCAAGGATGAAATGGAAGAAATGGCTAATGAATTCCAGGAAAGGGGATATAATGAAGTGGTAGTGCAGGAAATCATGAATGGAGTTATTAATGATACAGATGGGAGGACCAGACCTTTTTTCAGTCCCATAACAAATAATGATCCCAGTATAAAAAGAGATTTAATACGAAATAAGAATAGAATTATATATGTGACCACCTTCAATAGAAGGACTAAAGATGTCCAGAAGGTAATAAAAAAGAACTGGAAAATCTTGATGACCATGCCTGAGCTGAAGCATTTGATATTTATTGCTATTATTGTCAAGTAGCACAGAGTGATCCCGGCTTTTACTGTTAGGGTCCCTCCTCAGCCACTGAGTCTGAATGAAACCACTGTGTATCAAACGATTGCAGGGCTTAATAGTTTGACATTTTACAGCTTTTCCTCTTTACAGAAGTATGCCTGCTATTCTATGTTTTACAATTTAAAACTGTTGTAACTTGCATTTCATTTACTGGCTCTTCCACTAAACATTTGAGGTAGATCAGATCCTAGCATGAGTAGAATGATTTGCTCATGCTGGCACTGGACATGAATCCTGCATTGTTACCCTCTCACCCTCAATTCCCTAGCCACACCGCAATCCTACAGCTTATACAACCTTATCTATACCCACTTTTTCCACTCATTCAACACCATTATAAAGCTATCCTTACATACATATCCTGATTCATCTTTCCAATATCTGCATCCCAAACTAAAGACAATTTACTCCGTACTAATTATACTGTCATGTCAGACACCGACTGACCCTCTATAAAGTCTCAGCTACATACATACGTATGACATATTTAAAGAGCAGTTAAATATATTTCTAAGCAATGAATACTATTGCAGCTGTTTTGACAGTATCTAAAAAACTGATCTCAGGCAGTATCAAGTAGCAACGACATGCGGTCAGCCTTATGACACATTATATTTGACTCCTCTTTCATTTGTAAACTGAACAAATTTTCTTTTCATTATCATGATATGGCACTACTATTAGTGGTCTATGAATATATTTACTTGTTCTTTGATTTATTTTTGTAGCCAATGATAGCTGCTATGATTTGTCTGCATCTTTCTACTAGTATGTGTTATCATGATTATGTTACCTGTAACAAACACAATTGTTTTGAAATTTGAAAAATGCAGAAAATGGTGTGTGGACCATCCCACCAACTAAGTTAACAAAATGAATGGATGAATAAATAATTAAATAAACATGTGACAGTGGACTAATGTGAAATAATGTTGGATTAGTCATGGGGCTCCAGTACAGTTGTCCTGACTTCATAAGCTCATAGCACATATGTATAGGACTTACTTGACTGTAAAAGTATAGGCAGTCATCAAAGTGGATTGTCTTCTTTCACATACAGTATAGATTTTTCAGCTATATATACTACATATTGTATTTATGCAGGTAGGCACTGCAGCAAACCATATAACATATTACTATATGCATCCATACTTTGTTCCAAAAGTAATGGTTAACAACATGAACATCATCTCAGTGATATGTTTCTTATCACAGTACTGCAGAACACAGTGTATATCCTCAAGGCTGTGTTTTTTGAAACCTCTAAATCTCCTGTTCCAGAAACCTGTATTAAATGTTGTACTACAGCTGTCACTCCTGCAGCTGCTCCTTCTTCTTATGTGCATATTTTCGTATTCAAAATTTCAGAAGCCTCAGGTAAATAATGAATTGCATGACAGATAATTACATGAAGCTATGTTCCACACGTAGAAGTTGCTATATTTGTTGATGCACATGGCTTGCATAACACACAGCTGACATCCATAGCATGCCATCACCAGACTGCGAGGACATTAGCATGCTCCCTGCACATATATGTGCACTGTGCCTTATGGCAGTGATAGGCTATGTTGCTTGCTATTCAGAATTCACATGTCTCACATGAATTACAGACTACAATCTTATCGGACATTCATGGTGACTGTTGCAATGCTAATGCCCCTCAGGCAGACCCTGACTGATGAGCTAAAGCTATCAAACTTATACTAAACATGCTGCACTGGAAGTTCAGGCAGTGGATGTTGGGACTCTACTGGGGTCCACTTTGAAAGATGAGTGCCAGTTTTTACCATCAAAAGACAAGGAACGAGGTCATTGCTGCTACTGTGGATATTTCCAGCAGTGTGAAAGTGAAAGTTAGGAAAGAAAAAAAAGGAATACTGTGGTAAGTATTTGCAAATAGTATTGTTTTTTCAAAGTGTAATTTTAACTCTTTTTTTTTTGTAATTCATTATAATGTTCTTAATAAAGGCTGTTTCATCTGACAGGCACTAGGACATACCAATACCAGTTAGGATATTGTGATGGATTGTCTGTGTGGTGTGTCTGTCACTTGCCTATCTGCTATGATATTGCTGCATATTGTGGGGTACTGCGCGACTGTTCACTTGTAAAGCTGTGAACACCATATATATATATATATATATATATATATATATATATATACATGCACACACACACACACACACACACACACACACACACACACACACACACACACACACACACACACACACACACACACATGGAGCTGCATTTTAGTTGTGAAGATGTAGTTAAATTTCCAGGCTTTGCTATACTGCATATAACAAGGAAAATGCAGCATTGCACTGATGTCTGTATCTCACCTAAACCTGTAAATAATAGTTGTTTTTTTCTACCTTGTTTGTTTCAACAAGGCAGACTAGGCATTCAAACTGCCTATATCCACCAGTCAAACTCCACTGGAGTAACCCACACGTGCAACCTCAGCCTGGTCTGTGACATCAATAGGAATTGTTCGCATGACAGATTTGTGTTCCAGACACTCCCCCATCTGTGAAATAGACTCCTTCTGCATGTCAAGCAGAGTATCTCATTATCCCTTTTCAGGAGCAACCCTGGATAACTGGATGGGAAACAGAAAATACACCCCTGGGATTCCACCTGTGTCCCTGGTGGACAGGGGTTTTGGGTGCTGACATGTTTAAACATGGGCTAAACTCTTAGTTAAGTTTACAAGGACCTCAGGGCCAATAGCCTAGTAACTTCCTATGATCCTATGATCCTACATTAGGAAGCAGTTGATACTGGTGGCTTGGATAGTTTACAAATAACCTAACTTCAGATCAGCTGTAGTAATTGTACCACCTGTAAGAATGATCACTAATATCATCATCCTCACTGTGTCCCTTGTCCTGTGACTATGACTGTGGTAAGTGAGAAGAGTGGAATTGCCTCATGGGGGGAATTTCTAAACTCTCCCAGGCAGTAGCTGCCTAGCTCTGCCATCTGTTGCAGCCTGGCTGTCAATGCAGCAGGATGTGTGTGGTCCACAAGTAACCTCCTCTGTGCATGTTTTGGGCCATATTCAAGATGCATTCAGCTGTCTTGCACTTGTTATCAGACTACCAAACCAGGGTATAGTCCCAGGCACTGACCACCCTGACCCATCTAGACCATCCTCTTTTTAAAATTAATATCCCTCTGAGCTGATCAAAAGCCAGCATTCTATCCATACCTCACCCTATTCCCAGCTAGGTGCATTATCATCATATTTGTGCCACAACTCACACTTGTGCACTGTCCACTTCTCTTCATCACCATTTATCCATAGTATACTTCTGCGTAGTCCAGGGCCTCTCTTCCCAGTGTGTGGACATACATCCATGTTTGTCTATACTAATTTGTGTGTTATGTGCCCTTCCAACTTCTCTTTCCCAAATTTAGTCCCCTGGTTTCTCTATTACCTTTCCAATCATCCTTTCTCTCTATACCTACCCCTCTTAAAATGTACAGTGTCTTCTCCAACTTGCCTTTCCTTTATGCTTCCCTTCTCTGTGTACCTCTGCATGCTGCACTTCCCTATTTGCTACTGTTCTACACTTCCTTTTCCTGAAGCCAATTAGTATGTAGGTGGTTGGATACCTGACAGCAGGTGTTTGCAACGTGCTGTAAGTTAGTAGAATGTGGTACTTGCTGGCAGCATGCTCCGCACATGCTGACTCATTCTACCTGCTGCCATGAAGTCTTGTGAGATCTCCTCTCGCTAGTATGTAGTTATCCCTTTCTCTGTTCCACTGTAGTTGGCTTGCAGCTTGTAAGCCTTGGCCTGATTCTGACATTAGTGCAGTTAGCTACTCACTCATGCATATTGTGACCATTTGAATATTCATATCTATGTCGCACTTCATTGTATGGCAATCGTGGCAGAAGCCTTGTTTAGCAGCACATAGCTATAATACCTAATGAGAGATATTAGAATTACGCTAAGAAGTGTCTTGGAAAATATTTTGTCAATATCATTCAGGAAGTGGATATATTAAGAACTTTGCCTTAACTGTTTTAATAAATTGCTTAGCTCTCTTATAAGTACCTGAATGCTGCCTTTTCATTTTATGGTTCCAGCATTTTTGTTACTGTAGATCTCTGGTTGCTACTATTGTTTGCACCATTTCCAGTGGATCCAGTGGATTATTGCTGTATTTTTTAAGTATTTTCAGGTTAGCAAGAGCTCCCAATGAAGAGTTCCTATTAGCCTGAAGACAAGTAATTGCAAAAGCTATGTTACTCTAATAAAAGGCAAAACATCATGTTTGAGTGTGTGTGTGTGTGTGTGTGTGTGTGTGTGTGTGTGTGTGTGTGTGTGTGTGTGTGTGTGTGTGTGTGTGTGTGTGTGTGTGTGTGTCATTCACAAGGGATGATGTAGTAGGGCATAGATACAGCAGTTTATGGTAAATCTGCTTCCACAACTCAGGCAGCTTGCTTACCTTCTAATAGTAAAGTTCAGACTTCTGTCGATGGCATAGATTTTCAATGCCACATTTAAATGATTTTCTTTCTGTATGACACCTTTCTTTAGTCAATCAACTATGAGGCTATTCTACCCTGGGGGTGAAGGGACAGGTCTTTAAAAATTTGTTTTGCTTTTGTAAAATGGTTGTAGAAAGGTGAAGGAAGTTGTAGAAAAAAGCAGCAACAGGAGACACTGGGTTAGACTATAGCAGTTATGGGCAAACAGTCAATAAGACATGAACATGAGACTGTGGAACAAAGGTTGGTAGTAGTGAATCCCCTGCAAAAACCATGTGCAGGTCCTTGAAAAGCATGTAATGAGGTAATTGCCTATATGATGATCATAGGATCATAGGATCACAGGAGGTTAATATGCTATCGACCTGAAGGTCATTTCAAGCCTAGCTGTTTCATCCCAATGTAATACCATAGATACTCTAGTCAATACCCAGGAATGTATTTATTAATGACTGCCCATGTCCAGGATAGTTGTGGGCACTAGTCCTGGTAAGAATTTGCAATGTCTCATCCAGTCATCCAGGTTCCTTTTGAACAGTGTCATAGACGTGCTCTGCTTAACATGAACTGGCAGCCCATTCCAAAGACGTGGCAGTCGTTAGGTGACAAATCTCTTCTTCTAGCACATCCTATTCACGTTGCTGGCCATATTTAGGTCCCTGGAATGTGTAGCTCTAGTCCTGTTTGATTTACGGATGTGCAGCAAATTCATTAGGTTTGGGCTGAAGATTGCTCTGTATAGTTATGTTTAAGAAAGCTGGAGAACTAGATACTATATTGTATGTTTTTGGACTTATTAGTTGCAGGATTGTTTTATAGACATCAAGAGCTTATGACCATGTTACAAGAGGCAGGACCTTGCTATCTTACATCACCATCTAGTGTTAGTGTAAGCATGTGCTCAGAGGGCAGAAAACAAAATATCAGGTCAGATATTTTTCCAAAAATATCTTTAGTGGTTGAGGGTCCAGTCAGCATGCCTTCAGGGTCAGAAATGAACACAGGTGTTACGCAACATGCAGCAGTCAGTGAATAAGGGTACATCACCTTGCAACTCATATTCCTCACATTTGTCTGTGTAACATGAAGTAACAGAAATGTTCATTGCAAAATCTTACATTACAACAAGGTGGCACCAGAGAGCACCTAGTAACAATGAAAGACATGCAACCAGGACCAGCAAATTGCCCATTCATCTAGTGGTACATTATTAGGCTTGGAAAGTTAACACTAGTAGTTCACACCCCTTAAACCTACCTTAAATTGTTTTTTTTTTTTTTTGAAGCCATGGACTCATTCCATAATATGATCACAGTGCCAGTAATTTGTCTTTTTGACTTTTAACTTAGTTTTTAATAGGACTTTGCATTTTTGCTGACGTTCAATCACATTTGACCAATGATCTGTTCGACGACCTTCTAGGAGTCAGCTGAAAGTTAGGAAGCCAGAACTTATATCATATCTGTATACTCTATAACAGTTCTATATACACTTATTACACAAGACATAGGTTGGTTGTGTAGTGGACGGGAGAGTGTGAATGACAGCTGTCATCCACCACATCCCTCCCATTCATTGAGTATGCAAAGTGTTTTTTTATGTATTTGGCTCATGCTGTATTCAAGCCCATAATTCAAGAGCAATAACCCTTCTATGAAAACATGAGCAGTAGAAATAAAATTATATATTTGGCTCATATAGTTGCACTATGTAGTTTTAGCCACTCACAAAGCATTGTTTTGTTTATAACTTATCACTCTTACGGCATAACTATTAATATATTTATGAACCTATTTAGAAAAAGACATTCATCTTTTTTTTATTCTGGAAAGTAATATATTAGAACTGCCTGTTTCTAGAATCTTAAGTAATTTAAATGATTTCATGTGATTCCTGGAGCTTTTTCCCCAATCCTCCCCTGTGAATGTGCTTCTGCTCAAATGAACATTAGTGGTGAATAAATAACAATGAGTGAATAAATTTTAGATTGACAAGCAGCACTAGAAGAGAGGTATTTTCTGCGCTTTTCAATTAATGAGTTTCACACTGTGGCCATCTGGCACAAAAGGGCTCACTGCATTGTGATTCACAAACCAGGATGTCTTTGAGCTGCAACCTGACATTTTAAGAAATTCAAAATGCAAGCCTTTGTGGGACGAATAACATTGTCCTGAATTCAGTCATTGTCAAAATTCTGAATGCAACTCAAATTAACATCTGATATATCAAAGTAGTACTTGTCAATGATTTCATCACCATTGCTAACATTCTGCAATCATTTTTAGAATCGACATTTACAGGAAATAGAAGTCCAAAGGGTTATTTGAAGAGGAAAAAAAAATCATTCTTCAAGTAATGCAAAATTTATGTTTCTAATAAAAGAAAAACTATTAACATTAAATTATGTTACAGTAACAAGTAAGGATACATTTGAGGCATTTGACAAAACTGTATACTGAGAGTTTCTTAAAACATTTTGCAAAAATAACATCTCTTAAATTATAGCCTTCACATTAGCCTCTGAAGTTTAAATAATTGTCTGTACAAAAATGCTGAACAGCTTTCAGATTAATAATAATGTTTTCTTCATTGTTGTTCATGTCTGACATTCTCGATGTCATTGATTTATGAAAATATCAGATACGTGAACAAAATTCAGTCCAGCTTATTTTACTGGGGGCATCTTGTTTGTATTGCTAAAAGCTTTATTTTTAGTTGTTCGTTTGTTTGGTCAATTGGTTGGTTGTTAATCAGGTGAGTAGACTAGTCCAGGATCCCTGTTTAGCAACGACTCGGGCATAAGGCAATAATTTAATACATTATTCAATATTAATATATCCTTGTCACACAGTTACATAGGTTACATTTACAAGCATGGGTTACAAAAAAAAAATCCTTGATTCCTGCCTTTCTAAGCTAGTATAGTCCAGTTTTCAGGCTAGTGCTGAATTCAGCGATGTGATACTAGTTTCTGAGTTGCCCATACCATACTTGGATAGAAGGAAGTTTCTGTGTTCACCTGTGAGAGAGGGAAGCTTTGAGCAACCTATCTGTCCCTAGAGGAGTGGTTCCAGCCCAGAAGTTAGTAGTTTTTTGGCCATTTTGGGCTAATTTCTATCTCTTTCATTTCCCTATTATAAAAAATGTGTTTGCACGGTTTTGCACACCAGGCAGTGCTGGTTAGCTATGGTTAAATTATTCCCGGCTCCACTAAGTCTCCTCTTCAGTTTTTCCCTTGAAACTAGTCTAACTCTCATCGTAAGCACTCATAAAGCATCTTACAGCCCAGCACTTGCTCAGACCTAATAGCAAGTACTAATATACCCTGACAATGATTGCCCAGCAGGGCAAAGCTCTTTATTCACCTCTCACCAACCAAGCGACTAAGTATTATTCAGGCATGACCAAAGGGCAACTTCAGGTGCACTCTCCAGTCCAGCTGGTGAAACTGGGTATCCTGAAGCAATGTTACAACTTCCTCATGTACACAGACAATCCCCTTCTCCTACCACAAAAGACTAACATATGTGAGAGATGCAATTATAGAGCTAAACTGGAAGCTAAGCTGTCTCCACCCAAGACTGGAACAGACAGCCAAGAGAGAAGGTTGGCACTTGCACCACAACTCCAGCTGCACACAGACCTACTAAAACAGCACTGGCAAAAAATACACATAAATACACAAAATCATACTCGGAGGCTCTAAATAAAATCCTGCAAAAGCATCAGAGACCTCCAAAGCAGACACCTAAACAACATGCACTTCCCGTCACAAACCAGGTAACATAAAACACAAAATCAGTGTGCCGCACAATCACAGCCATTAAGGCGAAATGACATACCTAACACAATAGTAATAGGTGACTCTATAGTCAGGCACACTGACATCCCACTCACTAGGCTGGACAAGCAGAAGGTTACTGTTAGCTGCCTGTCAGGAGCCAGAATCCACCACATAACACAAGCACTCAGGTCACTCCAGAACAAGTACAAATATGACTCTGTCATTGTTCATGTTGGTGTGAATGACCTAAGATGTACCTCCCTGGACTACATGAAAAGAGACATGGAAGAGGTCTCTGATCATGTAGCCCAGGTTGGTATGACCCTGACCCTGAGTAGCATCCTGCCCTCACCAAGAATACCTCAGTATAAAGAAAAATTATCAATTTCATCAATTGGCTAAGCTTCAAGTGTCATTCAAAGGGGATCCAGTGTCTGTCAGCCTGGGACGACATGCTCATCAAGCCACGTTGCTTCGCAAGAGACGGCTTGCACCTGTCACCCCTAGGCTTTTGAATACTGACCAAGGCCCTTGCTGCCCCCATAAAGCCTTTTTTAGGTAAGGCACAAAAGTCAAACCCACCTCCGTAAAAAGCACAATTAACAAAAAACTGAGGGTTATGCTACTCAATGCCAGGAGTTTAAATCTCAAATTGCATGCGCTCAAAGCACTCCTCAGTATGGAGAACATCAACATCTGTGCAGTAAATGAAACCTGGTTCAAGGCTCCAGAGAGCACCCCAGCACTACTGGGCTACAACTCGTACCACATGTTTCGGCCACAGAACATGGACCAAAACACAAAAGTAGGGAGTGTATCCATATTCATAAAGGACACCTACACCTCCAGGTTAGTGGCATAGCATGATACCTCTGAGATCATCCATGTGCAACTAACATCGGGCAAATCTGCAATGCAAATTGTGACCTGCTACAGATCACCCTCTATGACCCAGGACCACCACTCCACCTTTCTGGAGACACTGGAAAACATGAAGGTCCTACAGAACACCCTGATATTGGGCGATTTCAATTATCCTACCATTCACTGGAAAAACTACTCGAGTACAAATTCCCAGGCCGAGCGCTTCCTGGAATTCATCAACTCAAACACCTTGGATCAGCTGATAAACTCCCCTACCAGAGGTAAAAACATATTGGACCTGGTCATCACCAACATGGGCGACCGGTGTTTCACACCGGAGGTCAACGCGTCACTGGTTAGATCAGACCATAATCTAATCACTCTGGATGTCCACAACCCACCACCACCCCCAACTAAGGAAACCACAGTAAAATACTTTTCTAAAGCAAACTTCACCTTACTTAAGATAGAGGTGGTAAGTTTCACAGTCCCCATGCTAAAGGATAATGCTGCTCATGATGCAGAAACCTTTACAAATGCACTCTATGAGCACCTACAAGGATGCATGGATCATGCCATCCCTAGAAAAACCAAGACTCACTCCTCTAAGAGAAGGAAACCAGTTTGGTGGACCCCTGCAATAAACAGGCTATACAATAGAAGGAGGGAACTAGTTCAGAAAAAAGCAAATCCCCAGATGGAAAGACATCCCTGATGAGTATCAGTAAGAAACTAAGGTCCCTCATGAAATCATTCAAGACTAACTTTGAAAGAAAAATAGCCAAGGATTCAAAAGATAAACACAAAGCCTTCTTTAGCTATGTTAAGAATCTAAGTGGCAACTTGCAGATATGCACTGAACTAATGCAAAATAACACAAAATATACTGAACCTACTGAAATTGCCAACATCCTGGCAGATAGATTCAGTGCAAATTTCACCCCCCTCTCACCTCCAAAAGAGCCCACAACAATACTGGAAAAGTGTAGTATCCCAAAAAGCAGAGACGCACAGGTAAAAACAGCCCTTTCAAAGGCCAAACACACAGCATCAATGGGACCAGATGGTGTCCCAGGCTGCGTATTGCACGAACTACAGAACAAAGTAACCCCCCACCTAAACATGCTGTTCAACCTCAGCCTCTCCATAGGCTACATGCCCATAGAATGCTGCACAGCAACGGCTATTCCTCTCCACAAAGGAGGGGCCACAACTGACCCTGGTAACTATCGCCCCATAAGCCTGAATAGCCTGGTCTGCAAGGCTATGGAGCGCATCATCATGGAACTCATTAACAAAGACATTCTTAACCTTCAAACACTTGACCCGACCCAGTTCAGCTTTGTTAAGGGCAGATCATGCCTACTAAATATGGTGGACTTTTTCGAGACAGTCACCAAGGCTATAGATGAGGGAAAGGTGGTTCACACAGCCTATCTTGACCTCGCCAAGGCTTTTGACACCATTCCCTGCACGGGTATTACAGAAAAACCCACCAGTCTGAACATAAACCCCTACATCATGACATGGGTTGCCAACTGGCTTACAGACAGAACTCACACGGTAAGAATTGCAGGCTCCAGGTCCGACTCTAAACCAGTCACAAGTGGTGTCCCACAAGGCTCGGTCCTGGGACCCCCTACTGTTCGGCATATACTTCTCAGAAGTACAGGCAAACACAGGAGGACTATGGCTAACCAAGTTTGCTGATGACTGCAAACTGAGAGTCATAATTGACTCTCTGGCTGACACAGACATCCTCCAAAAGGGCCTTACTGAGATGGACACCTGGTGTCAAAGTCATGGCCTCAAGCTAAATGCCAAAAAATGCATAGTAATCCCATTTGGGAAAAACAAAATACCCACGAATTGCCACATAGGTGGCAGACCCCTTAATACAGAAGAGGTAATAAGAGGTCTGGGGACCCAGATAGATAGTAATCTTTCCTTTGACAATCATATTGCCAAAGTAGTTAGGAAATCCTTCTATGTGGCCCATCTAATTACTAAAGGGTTCACATCTAGAAATAAAAAGGTTATAGTGCTCCTCTACTTGTCACTCATTAGACCCCTCATAGAGTACAATGCCCCATTTAGTATGTACCTCATAAGACACTTACAACAGCTGGAAAGACCACAAAAGTACCTCATCAAGAGGATTACTGGCCTCAAACATATGTCCTATGCAGCTTGACTCCGGCTGTACTCAGTGGCATATTGCTTACTCAGAGGTGATCTCTGCCTGACTTACAAAGCCATGTCCAACTCAGAATTGATGGACATGCTCCACCTAAAGAAATCCAAATCACTGCAAGCCACACTCTCTAGTGAGCTAAACCTCGCCACAACAATAAATAGAACATGCTGGAGGGATAGATTTCTGTCACAGAGACTCCCCATGCTTTGGAACAAAATTCCAAATTACATCAGGCAGAGCCCCTCACTAACACTCTTCAAGAGAAACGTTGACGAGTGGATGGGTAACAGAAAATACACCCCTGGGATCACTTCATTGAGACTGCTTGACAGAGGATCAGTTAATTAATCAATGGGGCGGCGAAAACCGACACACTCTGGCTAGGCTTATTAATGCCCTTGAGCAGATAGCCTGGTACCTACCTATGAACCTATGAACCTACAGTCAAACTGGACTGTATTATATTATATTATTTAAAAACACCTTTTGAACAAGGTTGCTATCTGATAAAATGTGAAGAATTAATCATATATATGTACATATAAAAATATATTACATACCCACATATACATATATGTGTGTGTGTGTGTGTGTATGTATGTCTGTGCGCGCGTGCATGTGTGTGTGTGTGTGTGTGTGTGTGTGTGTGTGTGTGTGTATATATATATATATATATATATATATATATATATATATATATATATATAAAATATTTTATTTCTATATGTATATATGGTTCTCCTCTAAATTATAAAACACTCTTAATGGTGTGATGAAACAATGGCATTAAGAAGTTGGAACATACAGAATACTGAACACTCTAATACTAAAGTTACAAAAGATTGAGAGAGGAAAATAATTTCTTCTCCTATTCTTCACACTAATCCCTCCATAATAATACTCTCAAATTCATCTGAATAGTGGCAGTGTTATGGGAAGGTTTTTATTAAGGTAAAGTATAAGGGGAGTGTTGGTGAAAGGGGCAGCATTAGGGTTTATTTATTTATCCTTTGTTGACTGGATTAGTCCCACTAGGCTAGTAGCATCTTTTCAGGGGAGATCCAAGGTAGTGTTTATAGTATTAGTGAAACTTTGGCCAGGTCATCACAGAATTTCCCCTACTCATAGCACACTGGGACACTATTGATGGTGGTGCATTCAACTTCCTGTTTCCATTCCAGGTATGTAGGTGGCTCAGAGAAACAGGCATAAGTATGAGCTGATGTGTGCAAGAAGAATAAAGTATTGGAGAAGAGGAATGTCAGCATGGAGGTAGTGGATCCTTTAAAACAAAGGAAGTTAAGTGAAGAGGAAGAAAAAGTGGGGTCACCTGCATCAGCGGAGAAGGAAGGAATGAAGGGGACAAAGGAGCAGAAGGTTGTCAGACCTGTACCAGACTCTGAGTGTTTATTCCAGAAGAAGTTGTTCCTGGGAGATGGTTAGAGTCAGCAACGACATATTATTACAGCCCTCCAATCAGGAGAGTTGTGAGATGTTTATTTAAGGGACGAGAGTGAACTGGAGAGTGAGGTGGCAGCTTTGTGGGGGTGAAATAATGGACAAACTAAAAGAGGAGGTAAAAGCAATAGAAGTTAGGAAGAAATCATATGCTCAAAAGGTGAAGGATGGAGAGAAGCGAGTGGAAGAGAAATGAGAGGCGATAAGAAAAACTTTGTGGTAAGGTTGAATAGTAAAGCAGAAAAGGAGCTGAAAAGGTATGGGTCTGGGACTCGGTAATTACAGATCTTGGTATTTCACCTAAGATTGTGAGAGCTGTTGTACATATAAATAAAGAGACATACTGTGATATTTTGTTCAAAACAAGCCAGTATTTGGAGGAATTCTTAGAAAAGTTTGAAAGAAAAGGAAGACTGTAATCCCTGGAATTTGTATGTAATACAATCATTTTTAACAGAGAGACAAAAAAAATAATTATTGTCCAATTTTGCATTGAAGCTAAGAAAGAAGTATTAAAGGATTATTTAAAGACCGTATGTAAAGAAGTGATGGACATTACAAAAATGTATGATGAGATAGGACTATGGATTGGGGGAATTGGGACTTTGGAGTGATTTTGACAATGGAAAATGAAAAATGTATGCACATATCAAGTGTAATAAACGCAGATGGAAATATAGGTTATGTTGAATATAGGGAACAACCAAAACATGTTATTTTTGTGGAAAAGACAATCATTTGATTATCAATTGTGATAAAATAAAATTTGTATTTGTGGGAAGTCAGAGCATGAAGCTAAAAAGTATGATATCATATGTAAAATATGTGGGAGAAAGAGACATGCATGAATGGATTGTGAACAAAATGTAGAAGTTAAAGAGCAAGAACAAATGCATGAATCCATAGATAGGGGTATAGAGAAAGAATGTGAAGAATATAGTGATAATAAAGAAAAAAATTGCAGATAAAAAAGATGAAAATAAGGAAGTGGAAGACTTGTTACAAGAAAGAAGTGAAGCAGAAGATATAAATTGGAGAGTGGTGAGACATAAATCTACCTCTATAGGGAAAGAGTGAATGATAGAAAAAGAATGTTAAAAAGTGTATTCATAAAAGAAAATAAAAGGAAATTGTAACACTTTACCAAAAATAGACTGAGAATCTTAGCCATAAATGTTAATATTATAAAGGAACATTAAAAGAAGAAGAATAGGTATTGTAGAATGTTGTGCATTACTTGAAATACATAGAATTATATTAGAAGATATAAGAATGTTAGCACAAGCAGACAGGTTACAAACAATAAAATTATGGGGTGGGAACATTATTTGGAATACGAGGAAATATACATGTTCAGGTATTGCAATGTTATGTATCAAAGCAATAAAAGTTTTAGATTATACTATGGCAGAGTTAGGTAGAAAATTGTAATAGATATAAGAATGAAAAAATATGTGTATAGAATTATATAGCAATAAACCACGCCTGGGTGTGGGCAATGTTGGATTTACCCACGGTTGGTGTGGTTTGGTCACGAGGGCAAAGCCCGAGTGGCCAAACAAAGACAACCGTGGGTAAATCCAGCATTACCCACACCCAGAAATGGGTTATTGTTATCATACAATGACATTATTTAATTAAAAAAATACTTATTTTCTTAAATAATGGCATTGTATAATGCCTCCATGCTGCCCTTCCACAGCTGTCTGGTATTCTGTGGCATTTCTGATGTACTGCGCATGCGTATGCTTACGCAGTACATCAGAGCTGTGGGTGGAAGCAACAGAGAAAGCAAGATCTGCGTTGCTTTTTACAAAGTGTCTCGCTATGTTAAAGGAGTTTAACATAGCGAGACAGCTTTCAAAAAAGCAACGGAAAATCTTCATTACTTTTTATAAAGCTGTCTCGCTATGTTAAACCCATTTAACATAGCGAGACAGCTTTAAAAAAAGCAACGCAGAAATGAAGATCTCCGTTACTTCTTTTAAAGCTGTCTCACTATGTTAAACTCCTTTAACATAGCGAGACAGTGTCTAAACAGCAACGGAGATCTTGCGTTCTCTGTTGCTGTAAAAAAAAAGACTTATACTAATGGAAAAAGTCCGGGCGACCGGGCCTTCTTCCATTAGTATAAGTCTGATTTCCAATGTCCACACTGACCAATCAGCATGCATGTTTTGGAATATTAATGGGGGGTTGTTGTATAATTGCAATTTATGCATAAGCTATGATGAAAGAAAGAGAAGCAATGTGGTGGATAAGCTTTAAAGAAAAATATCAAAGGTGTTTTTACAAGATCAAGTAATGAGAAAGTTGAAAGAAAAAGTAAAATATAAGTGACTAAGTCAGGAGATGTTTAAAGATGTAATAGAAAATGAGATAATTATTTCTGAAAAGGATAAGAAGATATATGAAATGAATTAAAAGAAGATAAAAAATGTTGTGTAAGCAAAGATATTTTTTACAGGGAAGAAAAGAAAAGGTGGCACCGTATTTAAATAAGATTGTTAGAGAAAATGGGAGAATAGGAAGGGTACTTAAAAATAATGAAGGAGAGAGAGTGAATATGCAAAAACAAATACCTGAGGTATTAAGGAATTATCCATATAAAAGAAATATATATGTTCCAGAATGGATGAATGGTGTAGCACCAACAAAAATGATAAACAAATGCAATGAAAAAGGTGATACACTGGCACACAGTGAAAGGTGAAAATAAAATCACTGTTTAACAAAAAGGTTATAATGCTTTCACAACTAAAAAGTCACTTCATCAGGCCATAAAATACAATCAGAAAAAGGCTCCTAAATCTTAAATCACAGCCAACAGGAAATTCACATTCAGAAACTATATAACCAATTGTATCAACATTGTGATTCAAATACAGTGTATCTAAAGGTAAATACACATTTATAGACACTGCATTAAAAAGAAAAAAAAAACTAACTTTAAACTATATGGCTAAATGACATGATCTCAAAACAAGTCAAAAATAGACCATGCCATTAAGACCAGGTTTCTTATCTGGTGTAAATTTTATGATCCAATGCAATTCAGATATATCCATGTCATTAATTAAATCTTCTAGCTGAGGGTTCTTCTTCAATGTTTCAATAACCAAAAACTTAAAACCATGTGCAGAGCCTTCACTTCCAACATGTTTGGCCAAGGCATTAGTACTATTCAGTACTCAAATATTATAAGCATGCACTCTAATCTGCTCATTTAAAGTTCTATTAGTTTTCCCTATATAGAGTAGTATGTGAGTACAGTTCTGTACCAGTAGTGTAATATACACATAACATATATTTCTAATACTTTTGGTAACACAAGTAATTGCTGGCATTCACAAATGACATATAAATATTTACAAAATTCCAGATAGCTGGGCTGGCACTATTTCCCTTGTGTCACACTTGTAAATATTGTATAAGGTGAAAATAATGTCTATAAGTTGTAGTGACAATAAAGGGGTCTATATCACATTATCAAAATTCCAAAATGTCAAACACCATAAGCTCGACCTTGGAATCTCGAAATGTGATATACTTGAATGATCAGAACAGCAATTTTTTTCCAAGGGAAAAAATTTGCTGTTCCGAGAATACACACACACAGCACAAGCACACCAAAATACATAATACACACATACACACTTTACAGAACCCTACACTAAACCGTACATGCACTACTAGCTATCCACTTACCTTAACCCAACCCTAACCCTAAGGTCCCTAACTAACACGCACTCACCTTACCTGCTCCCTAACCCTAAGGTCCCTAACTATTGCACATTCACCTTACCCGCTCCCTAACCCTAAGGTCCCTAACTATCACACACTCACCTTACCCACTCCCTATCCCTAAGGTCCCTAACTATCACACACTCACCTTACCTCGGTCCATTCACACACTTACCTTAACCCGGTCCATCACCTTCACACCACATTTGAGGAAATAGCGAAGCAGCAGAAATGGCTCACTGAATACTTTCCCTAGGAAAATATTCAGTGTTCTGCAGCTTTGCTATTTTAAGCATTCGCTGAATAGGGGTCGATATTATAACATTTTAAGACTTCGATGTTATAATATAGACCCCAATAAAGAGCCCCTACTCTTTTAAGTGGAAATGCTGAATGAGGTAACACTTCCTGCTTCCATTTTGAGCATGAAGGTAGCTCAGAGAAGCAGGGAGAACTATGGAGATCAGCGGTAATGCTGTTAATGGTGTTGACATAGAAGTAGTTAGACACAAAATAAGTTGAGCCTTATCAACAGATGTTATGGTAAGAAGAAAGAGGATCGGAGCCAGAGGGCAAATTCAGGTGAGAAAGAGATAGCACAAGGAGAGATACAAGTGTCCGGGCCTTCACAGGATATAGAACTGATTTTTCTAAAGAAGCTTGTCAAGGAAGATGCTGAGTCACAGCAGGTATTTATTGTTACAACCCTTCAGTTGGAAGGGTTGTGGAATGTATATTTAAAAGACTTAACTGAACAGACTGAACCAGAAAGTGAGAATGCAGTGTTATGGGGTGAAACAATGGAGAGGATACAAGAAGAAGAAGAAGTGGGAGATACAAAGGGGAGAAAGGAAGAAGACATACCCACAAACCACGAGAGAAGGAGAAAGAAAGGAAAGAAAGAAAATAGAGGTACAAAAGAAGACGCATTGTATAAGAATAAGTAGTAAGAAGGAGAAAGAACTGGATTGGTATGACATCTGGGATATTTTCACACAGAGAGGTAAGAGCATTTATTCATGTTAATAAAGACTCCTTTTGTGGCATTTTTTAATTATGACAGTTTATGGAAAGGTTTTTAGGACAATATGAAGAAAAAAATAATAATCCTTGGAATTTATATGTAGTGCAAATTTATTATACAGAGACAAAAAGAAAATGTATGTACAATTTCAAACTGAAGTAAGAAAAGCACTATTAAGAGACTATTTAAAGACTGTTTGCAAGGATGTCAAGGATATTATATAAAGATATATAACAACTGAGATTTATGGACTGGAGGGTAGGAATTTGTTGCTGTATTGCAAATGAAAAATGAAAGTATAATGCATATACCTAGTATAAAAATGTGGATAGAAATAGAAGGTTTGTGAAATATTGGGGGCAACAAAATATATGTTTTTTGTGGTAAAATTATCATTTAATCAGTAATTGTAATAAGAGTAAGTGTTATATTTCTGGAAAATCAAGTCATGTAACAAAGAAATGTGAACTGAAATGTATAAAATGTGAATGAACAGGGCACTCATGGATGGATTGTGAAGAAAGTGTGGAGGAAAAAAGGGGAGAGAAAGATGAACATGTACAAGCAATATAGAGATGGAACAAGAGGTAAAGAATGAAAACACAAAAGTAGAGAATAACAAACATAGAACAGATGATAGATATAATAAGAGAGATAAAGAAAGGAAAGAAGAGACAATCAATTCTAGTGAAGATGGTGATGCTAATTGGGTGATTCTATTCGGAAATGAGTTAAAGATAGAAAATGTAAATACAAGAATACAGGTTCGAGAGAAAATAAAAAAAGGCAAAGGATGTCAAAATTAAATAACTATATAAAAGTGAGAATTGTTGCTATAACTGTGGATAGTATAAAGAATGTTAAAAGAAATAAAAATTAGAATGTGCATTCAGCTTGGTATAGATATTATCATATTGTTAGATACTAGAACTTTAATAGAAGGAGAGATATGACAAGGGAACGAATTGTGGGAGGGAGAGGTTACTTGGAATTTAGGAGAGGATACATGTTCAGGTATAGGAATTTTAAGTTGAAACTCAAAAGAGATGTTGGATTATACATTAGAAATATTATGTAGAATGATAGTATTACATGTGAGATAGAAGAAACGTAAATATAATTATCAAAGTATATGCATATGTTACACAAAAAGAAAGGGAGAAGATGTTTAAAATTATTCTTAATTATGTTACTATTAATATGCAAATAATACTGGTAGGGTATTTCAACTTTGACTTAAGAAAAGAAAAAAGAAGAGACAGATGTTAAAGTAATTTCAGAAATCCTAAAATGTAGAAAATTATATTCATGGGCTAACAAACATTGGCTGTACAAAGGGAATTTAAGAACAGAAGTTGATGATGTCATGAATTCTGAAAGTTTGAAAATATTATATAAATGTATAAAAGTAATAGCTTTTCAGTTCATGCTGCAATTTGCATAGAGATACAATAAAAAGAAAAAGGATACATAAAAATAAGTATAGATTTTAAAAGAATAATTGAAACAGAGTTAAATGAAGAAGTTAGAGAATAATTATACAACTAAGTAAAGATCATATAGATATGAGAAAGATTTACAAGAACTGGACAAGTTGAATGATACATTTTAAAGAAAAATATAAAACGAGTGTTTTAGAATGGCAAAAGGTAAAAAGAATACTGGAAAAACACAGTTATAAAGGCATTAGTCATCATTTAAAAATATAATAGGAGAAGGAGTAAATAAATCTTGAAAGAGAAAAAAGGTGTATGACATGAATCAGGAAAAAATAAAAGAAAAATGGTGTTTAAACAAAGATATTCTTTACAAGGAAGGAAAGAGGAAGTGGCTCCATATTTAAATAAAGTAAAATAAAATAAAAGAGTAATAAGGGACATAAGAAAAGAAAATGGAGACATAGTTAAGATTCAGAAAGAAATAATGCATGTTATAAAAGATTATATAAGTAAAACATTTTCAAAATATAAAGTGGAAAGAGAATATAAATGGAGAGTGAAGGGATTAAAAAGATAATGAGACACTAGAAAAGAACATAACTATAGAAGAGATGGAAGTTGTTTTAAAGACATTAAATATGGAATCAGCTACAAGACTGGATGGAATTAAATATTTAATGTACAAACATATGATAGATTGGAAGAAGAAATGTTTCTTAGAAGTGTTAAATGAATGATTAGAAAAAGGGGTTGAGGATGAAAATATATGCATTGGAGCTATGAAATTTACATGGAAAAATGAGAGAAAGAAGAAAAAAGCAATTAGAAACTGATAGTGTTGAAATTGTAGACTATGAGTTATTTATGGAAATAGCAAAGAAGAAAATGGAAAGCAAAGTGAATAAGTTATTGAATGAAACAGTATTTGGGAAAAAAGGCAAAAGGGAGCCAAGAACTTCTGATGATAATAAGGGAAATGGTAGATGATGTAATAAATATAGATTCAGAACTTAAAATCTCTGCAGCAGATATCTGTAAAGCATTTGATAAGATACAGCACAAAACTTTATTGGCGATTTTAAAACAGTATAAGTAGTAACATAATTAATATATTGGTTTCAGTGTATAAGAAGAATAAAGTGAAATTATTAATAAATGGCTGGTTAAGTGAAGATACAGAAATAAGAAGTGATATAAGACAGGGTTGTTCAGTGAGCAGTATATTAATTGCATAGATTATGAATGTGGTTGTTAATGAGATAAATGTAACTTTGAGGGTAAAATCATCATACAAAAGAAGGAATTCAGGTGCCAATGATGATTTCTTTCACCTATAATTTAGTGCTAATTACAGAAAATGAAAAATGGACAAAGGTAGCTGTGAAGAGTGATGGTCCCACCACTGCCAACCAACACCTGATGCGTGATGGTCATACTACTGCCAACCAATATGTGACAACCCCTTTCTTGGTCAGTAATCAAGGAGCCTGAATCCTCACCATTGACAATGGAGAGGGATGTGCACTTGGAATACAAATGGATACACTCAGTAGTTCCAGATGCAGACCTCTCTGCATCAAGCACAATTTGCCTTAAGAGCACACAGGGATCTCACTCATTCCAGGGTCTGGATCTCTCTATATGTCTCCCTTCAGGTCCCCAGTAAGACTCCCCACTTATACAGCTGTAGGGTTAGGTCCTCAGCCAAGTGTCCAAACCAAGACCTCCAGTACCCTCTCTGTAAGCCCAGTGCTTGGTATCCCTCCTCCAAGTAGCTGACTCACTCACATGCACAGACACACACCTGGGAAAGGCTGGCACAGGTTTACCTGCTGTATCTCCTTCTGCTCAGAGTATAAGGCAGTTATCACCACCACCAGATACTCCACAATCAACTACTCTAAGGCCATTTAACAGAGGGTGTCCAATTATACTGTGTAATATTAATGCTAATACAAATGGTAGTAGTTGACCAAGATGGCTAGACCTTCTGGAGTGGCCAATTCAGAGTCACCAAATAAATATAAGCACTCTAAAATGTTAAATACTTTTTACAAGGATCAGTCACAGTAAAAGTTTAAATATATTTAATGATAAATAATAAAAGCACATGAAAATACGGAATATATATTCACAGTAAACCACAGTGTTCAAATCACATTAAATATTGAAAATAATACTGACGGACAGACTCATACTACTAAAGAAAACAATCTCTAAACTAAGCTTCACTATTTTCATGACTGAGTCTAGGAGAATTACTATTCCATAATAACTTACTTGATAGAGCAAGGCATAATTAAATACTTTCAAGTATTTAATTAAATACTTTCAAGTCAGGTTCCCCAAAACAGAATACACTACCCTCAGATTACTCCCTGTAAAATATAATATCCATGATGGTTAGCAGAATGACCTCATCTGGTCGCCTGGCTCTAGGTTCTCACAGTAACCCCCTTTGAAGCTGAAACAGGAATTTAACATAGATAACTACAATACACATCTTAAATGTTTATGGCAGAGCTTGGGGCTTCCCCTCTTTTTACTGAGCTAAAGAACAAAGGCTTCTTCTCCAGTCCTATTCAGCACTATGGGGTAACATTTTAATGATTTAACAGCTCATTTGCATTTCCCTTATTTTACTTAAAGTAAGCTAGTTGGTTAATGTTTGCTGTCCCAATGTCCTCTATTAAATCACATGCATTTAATTCAGTTGCAATAATACATGCACATTTCTTTTCATTCCAGCAGGGTGCACAGTTGATACATTTTAACACAAGCAAACCTCACAAATAAATTTTCAGCAGAAGCATCTGCACAAATCAGTTTGATATACAAATGACATATAATTATTTAAAAAATTCCAGCTATCTGTGTTGGCACAAGTGATATATCCACTGCCCTATTTCTCCTGGCATGGCTGGCAGTACCTCCTATCATCACAGTAGTGATCAGGAATTTTAACCAAGAATTAAAATGTATTGGTTTAGGTATAAATAAGGAAACATGCAAAGGATTAAGAACATTAGGGAAAATAGGAGGATTTTAGTTCATTAGAGAAAAGATAGAAAGGTAGGTAGCATTTGATAATGAGCAACAGAGAATATGATTCAAAAATTAAGGAAGACATGTTTATTTTGGAGAACTTACAAGATGGCATTTAGGAAAAAAGTATGTTTAATTAATACTGTTATATTAGGTGAAACAGCATATTTAGCAAGTGTATGGTTCATGCAAAGTATGAGAAAGATTTATTAGTTACAGTGGTGTCATTTATATGGGGTTCAAGATTAAACTTGGTTAAAAGAGGAATACTCTTTGTTAAGCAAGAAGGAGGATTGGGTTTAATTAATCCTATTGTTTATACAGCGTCACTGAAGTTATATAAAGTGTTGACGTAGTTAAAAGAAAAAGATAAAGGACTGAAACTGGTAATAATGAGAGAAAAAACATAACCTGAACATCTACCTGAAATCAGCTGGATGTATAAGTGAATTTAAGTACACTTTTATCTGCTCTTTTGCTTATAGTACTGTATTTAATTTATATATTTGTGTTTTTCACTGAATATTAACTCAACTGAAGTTGTGGTTGTCTCTCTACAGTTAATTCCTCATGTACCCTCCCTGTTCTTGTTTTGGTGTTAATGTTGGTGGCTTTGAAACTGCCCGCCCCTCTTGTAGATTTGTATTTGGATACTCCATCTGGGCCAATCTCATTTGCTCACTCAACTGAGTGCAGTGAGATCATATTCTGATTTCAGGCCCTCCTACTGTGTACAAAGAGAGCATTTGAGAAGGACAACCCCTGTAGCCTCTCAATCCTGCTCTGTTCCCTGCCTCAAAAAAAAAAAAAAAAAAAAAAAAAAAAAAAATATATATATATATATATATATATATATATATATATATATATATATATATATTATTCAGCTGCTCTTACTGTAACTGTCTTAGTTGCTCTTCTGCGTGCTGTTATCTGTTCAGTCGCTCTTACTCTGCACTTATTACTGCTTGTTAGTATTCTTCTAATGTATTGCCTTCTGCACTTGTTTTTTAGTCATTTGTTAATTTAATTGCATTTACTTGAACTGTATTTGCCGTGGTGTTGCTACACACTCGGGTGTGCTGGCCTTACAATTTGAATTGTATTTACTGCTGTTTTAACTGCTTTTCTATAAAAGAAAAAAATTCTAAGCTTGTTTTATGCCTTTCCTGTAACTAGTCAAGTCCAGATACAGACTTGCTGTATCCAGGACTGTTGGTAAGCTTCTGAGCTCCTCAAGCCTTTCTGTGTTGGAGGGAAGCCTTCTAGCTTATCAGTGGGAGAAGTAAGCACTAGGTAGCCTATCCTCCATTGGAAGAGTGAGTACTGGCCCAGAAATTGTAGTTTATTTGGCCATTTGGGCAGTTTTCCTTCTCTTTCAACTTGCTGGCTTAAAAGCCTATCTTTGTACTTGTTCCATGCCTTTCCTGTAACTAGTCTAGTCCAGGTACAGATTTGCTGTATCCAGGGCTCTTTGTAAGCTTCTGTGCCCCCCAAGCCTTTCTGTGTTGGAGGGAAGCATTCTAGCTTATCAGTGGGAGTGGTAAGCATTAGGTAGCTTGTCTATCATGAGAGGAGAGGTTCTTGGCCCAGAAATTGTAGTTTATTGACCATTTTGGGCAGATTGTCCTTCTCTTTCAACTTTCTGGTTTAAAAGACCACATCTGTGCTTGTTACAAATCTTTCCTGTAACTAACCTACTGGGTAGCACTAGAAAGCCTTAAACTGATACAAGCCTTCTAGCTTAGAAGAGAGACTTTGGAGTGATTAAGTATCAGTTTTCTGTGCTTTCTTGCTGTACTTAACTGTTTTCCGCCTAAACACAGATTTTCCAGTGTTTATTGTGATTTAAAAGCTTGTTTTTTTCACATATTGTACTTATTTGTCTGCCTGCACTTTAAACAAGTTGTTTTTCGTTTAAATAATTTGTTTAACTGTTGTAGGCTACACACTAAAGTGTGATAGCCTTTTCTGATCATTTGTAGTCGTTTAAAGCTGTTTTAAGTGCATTTTTTACTGTTTTTGCCTTATCTTTTCAAAAAAACAACCCCCCCCCCCCCAAAAAAAAAATTCCTTGTTTCCTGCCTTTCTAAGCTAGTATAGTTCAGTTTTCAGGCTAGTGCTGAATTCAGGGATGTGATACTAGTTTCTGAGTTGCCCATACCTTACTTGGATAGAAGTAAGTTTCTCTGTTCACCTGTGAGAGAGGGGAGCTTTGAGCAACCTATCTGTCCCTGGAGGAGTGTTTCCAGCCCAGAAGTTAGTAGTTTATTGACCATTTTGGGCTAATTTCTATCTCTTTCATTTCCCTACTAAAAAACACATCCACATGGTTTTGCGCACCGGGCAGTGCCGGATAGCTACAGTTAAATTATTCCCCGCTCCACTAAGTCTCTTCATTTTTTCCCTTGAAACTAGCCTAACTCGCAACCTAAGCACTCAAAAAGCATTTTACAGCTCAGCACTTGCTCAGACCTAATAGCAAGCACTAATATACCCTGACACTGATTGCCCAGCAGGGCAAGGCTCTTTATTCACCCCTCACAAACCAAGTGACTAAGCAGCTTATCCTACTATTCAGGCATGACAAAATGGCAACTTCAGGTGCACTCTCCAGTCCAGCTGGCGAATCTGGGTATTCTGAGGCAATGTTAAAACTGCCTCATGTACACAGAAAACCCTCTCCTCCTACCACAAAGCACTAACATATGCAAGAGATGCAATTATACAGCCAAACTGGAAGCTAAGCTGTCTCCACGCAAGACTGGAACAGACAGTCAAGAGGAGAAGGTTAACACTTGCACCACACCTCCAGTCGCACACAGACCTACTAAAACAGCACTGGCAAAAAATACACATAAATACACAAAATCTTACTCAGAGGATATAAATAAAAACCTGCAAAAGCATCAGAGACCTCCAAAGCAGATACCAAAACAACCTTCACTTCCCGTCACAAACCAGACAACACAATAAACACAACATCAGTGTGCCACCCAATCACAGCCCTTAAGGCAAAATAACATGCCTGACACACTAGTAATAGGTGACTCTATAGTCAGGCATATTGATGTCCCACTCACTAGGCTGGACAAGAAGGTTACTGTTAGCTGCCTGTCGGGAGCCAGAATCCACCACATAACACAAGCACTCAGGTCACTCCAGAACAAGCACAAATATGACTCTGTCATTGTTCATGTTGGTGTGAACGACCTGAGATGTACCTCCCTGGACTACATGAAAAGAGATGTGGAAGAGCTCTCTGATCATGCAGCTCAGGCTGGTATGACCCTGACCCTGAGTAGCATCCTGCCCTCACCAAGAATGATACCTCAGTATAAAGAAAAAATGATCAATTTCAACAATTGGCAAAGCTTCTGGTGTCATTCAAAGGGGATCCAGTGTCTGTTAGCCTGGAACAACATGCTCGACAAGCCGTGTTGCTTTGCAAGAGACGGCTTGCACCTGTCACCCCTAGGCTTTCAAATACAGGCCAAGGCTCTTGCTGCCCCCATAGTCCCCTTTTTAGGCAAGGCTCTAAAGTCAAACATATGTCCGTAAACAGCATAATTAACAAAGAACTGAGGGTTATGCTACTTAGTGCCAGGAGTTTAAATGTCAAGATGCACACGCTCGAAGCACTCCTCAGTATGGAGAATGTCGACATCTGTGCAGTAACTGAAACCTGGTTCAAGGCTCCAGAGAGCACCCCAGCACTATCAGGCTACAACTCATACCACATGTTTTGGCCACAGAACATGGACCAAAACACAAAAGGAGGGGATGTATCCATATTTATCTAGGATACCTACACCTCCAGGTTAGTGGTGCAGCATGATACCTCTGAGATCATCCATGTGCAACTAACAGTGGGCAAATCTGCAATGCAAATTGTGGTCTGCTACAGATCACCCTCCATGACCCAGGACCACCACTCCACCTTTCTGGAGACACTGGAAAACATAAAGGTCCTACCGAACACCCTGATATTGGGCGATTTCAATTACCCTAACATTCACTGGGAAAACTACTCGAGTACAAATTCCCAGGCCCAGCGCTTCCTGGAATTCATCAACTCAAATGCTCTGGATCAGCTGGTAAACTCCCCTACCAGAGGTGAAAACATATTGGATCTGGTCATCACCAACATGGATGACAGGTGTTCCACACTGGAGGTCAACCCATCACTGGTTAGATCAGACCATAATCTAATCACTCTGGATGTCCACTCCCCACCACCACCCCAAACTAAGGAAACCACAGTAAAATACTTTTCTAAAGCAAACTTCACCTTACTTAAGACAGAGGTGGTAAGTTTCACAGCCTCCACGCTAAAGGATAATGCTGCCCAAGATGCAGAAACCTTTACAAATGCACTCTATGAGCACCTACAAGGATGCATGGATTGTGCCATCCCTAGCAAAACTAAGACTCACTCCTCTAAGAGAAGGAAACCAGTTTGGTGGACCCATGCAATAAACAGGCTATACAATAAAAGGAGGAAACTAGTTCAGAAAAAAAGCAAATCCCAAGAAGGAAAGACATACCTGATCAGTATCCGTACGAAACTAAGGTCCCTCATGAAATCATCCAAGGCTAACTTCGAAAGAAAAATAGCCAAGTATTCAAAAGATAACCACAAAGCCTTCTTTAGCTATGTTAAGAATCTAAGTGGTAACTCACAAATATGCACTGGACTAGTGCAAAACAGCACAAAATATACTGAACCTACTGATATTGTCAACATCCTGGCAGATAGATTCAGTGTAAACCTCACCCCCCACCCCTCTCACCTCCAAAAGGGCCCACAACAATACCGGAAAAGTGTAGTGTCCCGGAAATCACAGACGAGACAGCACAGGTGAAAACAGCCCTTTCCAAAGCCAAAAACACAGCATCAATGGGACCAGATGGTGTCCCAGGCTGAGTCTTGCACGAACAACAGAACTAACTAACCCCCCACCTAAACACACTGTTCAACCTCAACATCTCCACAGGCTACATGCCCATAGAATGGTGCACAGCAAAGGTTATTCCTATCCACAAAGGAGGGGCCACAACTGACCCTGGTAACTATCACCCCATAAGCCTGACTAGCCTGGTCTGCAAGGCTATGGAGCGCATCATCATGGAACTCATTAACAAAGACATTGGGAACCTCCAAACACTTGACCCAACCCAGTTAGGCTTTAAGGGCAGATCATGCCTACTAAACCTGATTGACTTCTTCAAGACAGTCACCAAGGCCATAGACGAGGGAAAGGTTTTTCACACAGCCTATCTTGACCTCGCCAAGGATTTTGACACCATTCCCCACTCGGGTATTACAGAGAAACTCACCAGCCTGAACATAAACCCCCAATGTCATGAGATGGGTTGCCAACTGTCCTACAGACAGAACTCACACGGTAAGAATAGAGTGTTCCAGGTCCGACTCTAAACCAGTCACAAGTGGTGTCCCACAAGGCTCAGTCCTGGGACCCCTACTGTTTGGTATATACTTCTCAGAAGTACAGGCAAACACAGGAAGACTATGGCTAACCAAGTTCGCCGATGACTGTAAACTGGGAGCCATAACTGACTCTCTGCCTGACACAGACATCCTCTAAAAGGGCCTAACTGAGATGGACACCTGGTGTCAAAGTCATGGCCTCAAGCTAAATGCCAAAAAATGCATAGTCATCCCATTTGGGAAAAAGAAAACACCCACAAATTACCACATAGGTGGCAGCCCCCTTAATATAGAAGAGGTAATAAGAAATCTGGTGACCAAGGTAGATAGTAATTTCTCCTTTGACAATCATATTGCCAAAGTAGTTAGGAAATCCTTCTATGTGGGCCATCTAATTACTAAAGGGTTTGCATCTAGAAATAAAAAGGTTATAGTTCCCCTCTATTCATCACTCATTAGACCCCTCATAGAGTACAATGCCTCATTCAGGATGTACCTCACAAGACACTTCCAGCAGCTGGAAAGACCACAAGAGTACCTCACCAAGAGGATTACTGGCCTCAAACATATGTCCTATGCAACCCGATTGAAAAAACTCCGGCTGTACTCAGTGGCATATCACTTACTCAGAGGTGATCTCTGCCTGACTTAAAAAGCCATGTCCAACTCAGAATTGATGGACATGCTCCACCTAAAGAAATCCAAGTCACTGCAAGCCATGCGCTCTTGTAAGCTAAACCTCGCCACAACAATAATTAGAACATGCTGGAGGGATAGATTCCTGTCTCAGAGACTCCCCATGCTTTGTAACAAAATTCCAAATTACATCAGGCAGAGCCCCTCACTAACACTCTTCAAGAAAAACCTTGACGAGTGGATGGGTAACAGAAAATACACCCCTGGGATCACTTCATTGGCTCTGCTTGACACAGGATCAGTTAATTAATCAATGGGGTGGCGAAAGCTGACACGCTCTGGCTAGGCTTATAAATGCCCTTGGGCAGATAGCCTAGTGCCTACCTATGAACCTATGAACCTAGAATAAATTTGGGAAGAAATTAAACTTATTAAAAAGAGGGAAGAGTTATTTAAGTACAGAAATGAAAGAATACCAAGATAAAGTATTGTTATGGAAAATTAGTATAGATAATATAAAAAGAAAATAGAAAGGAATGGCATGTGAGTATAATGGATAAATATTATTTTGTTTACCTGTGAAAACATTTAGGAGAAAGAAAGATAAAAGCTATAAAAGCAGGGATAAAAATATGTGAACAATATTTTGAATATGCTGATTTTTTTGTGGAGATTAACAATAAAAAAATTACTGGTAAAGACAAACATGCCATTTAAAAAATAGAAGAAAGAATTTGTAATTACTGTGGTGAAGTAGAGACCACTGAACATTGTGACAGAGTAAAGGCATTATGGCAAAAAATAAGTGAAATAGAAATTATAAAATGTTTGAAAGGAATAAATGCTAAAAATATGGATAGGACAGAATATGGATATTATGGCGATAGAAAGGAAAAGGATGTTATAGGTATAGATAAAAAATAATTTTGTATAATATGGATCATTTGGAATGAAAGGATGAATGAGATAAAATGTAATGGAAGATAGATATTGTCAGACTTATTAAAAAATATGATTTTGCTTATGGAAAAACTAGTATGGGTGGATTGATAATGAAAATAAAAATTGTCAATGTATAGAAAGTAAAAGTAGAATCAAAATTAGTAAGTTAGAAGTGGAAAGTCTTTTTAGTAATTGAAAATGTGCATACAATTTATATATAATGTATAGTATGAATTTAAATAAAGGAACTCCTTCTATTTTGAATATGTACCATGGTATCTTTTACATCCACTTAAGCTACCACCAACTCAAGCAGATGGGGCCTCAGATTAACATCTCCTTTGAAGGACTATGCTTTCAGGAGTACAGCACCCCCATTAGGCTGCACAACAGTATCAGCAATTGATCTACCTGGTGTAAAAATAGAACTCTCAGCCTTCTGCATCAAAGGTGAGTATGCTACCTGTTGCACCAATGACACCAATTTTTTGTTAGATAGGGTCCAGCAAATGGACAAGAAACTGTTCAACACAGAATCTGTCCTGCATTTGGATCACATCCATATCTTTAGAATTGCTGAAATATGGTTAAAATGTATAGAAAGTACTCCGTCCTCCCATACATAAGTTTTATATCTACCATGCCTTTAGACACAATGGCAACTGCAGTGATGTTTACATGTTTGATACAGATGATATCACTTCCAGACAGATTACCAGACACCTACAAACTTAATTAATTGAATTCCAGACTGCAAAAAACAGGATCAACTATCAGTTTATAACCTGATACAGAACACCATCTATCTTCCCAGAAATTCATCTAAAGTTCCTAAACATACTTACTGAACTCTTTCATTTACCCCTCAGTACAATTGCAGTACCTACATTTCCAATTTAGCATATGGCAAAATATCCTACATTCAATAACTAAAAACTCTCAGGACCAGATTAAAAACAAACCCATCAGAAGATATAATAGCTTTGACCTGGTCTTTATGATTATAGCCTCTTCATGCACTATTCCCCTGGTATCTCCTTCCCCATTTAGGTCAGGTCATACACTAGTGACTTTCAACTTCAAAGCCTCTAAATCCTCTGAAATCAATATTTTAGAAATAAAGGATGTCAAGTGTACTAAATATCCAAATTCATTTACTGCCAACATAGCAGATAATTTCACAAAAGAATTAGATACCAACTTAAATAAATATGCAGAACTATGAATCCCAAACAGATCTGAATATAATGGAAAATTAAAAGCGAGCCACCATGATGGTCCACCAAGAGAAATAAACTGTAGAATAAAACAAAAAAAAAACACACATAAAAAGGATAGTATCAGAATTATTATTAATAACTAGAAGATGCTATAACTAAAGCAGTTCATGAAGTTTTTGTTCCATTCATAGAAAAATATGTAGTTTTCTGGCAAAATGCTGAAGACTATCTGTCCCGGAATTATAAATAATGATATGCATTTGATTTTCAGACTTCATATCCATCAGAACATGCACATTAATGCAACAAAAAGGTGTTACAATAACAACTTTCTGGTTAATTAACAATATTCAAAATCAGTGCATGATTATTGGCCTTTTTACCCCACCGCTGTTTGGGCCTGGCACTGGTTCTTGAAAGAAGAGGTTAAGCCACATGTGCAATCATTACTTGGTAGTTGGGTAAAATAAAAGCATGCAGATCAGGTAGGTAGTCATTACCTTATACATTCTGTAGCCACCTACATTAAAAATATCTGTGTCATAAATTGTACAAGAAGGTTCATAGAAATTAAGTGTACTTTCCTATTTCTAATACTGTAACAGGAATGAATCGTATTCCTAAGTCGGATTACAACTAGCTTTCATGAAATTAGTATTGTTTCATTCTTTTATGTCAGCTGTGAATGCTCTTCTCAGCACCTGCAATTTACACAGATTTACCTCCTACTGCAGCTCATATGAGGTTACATGAGCATGAGTTGATAACGTGTTAAGTATGACTGTACTTTTTTATTAGTTTAGTTGCTCCTACTACTATTGAAAATATTTGAATAACTTTCTTTCACATTGCTCTCATTTCCACTTACAAAACCTGGTATTTTATGACTTTTTTATTTTTTAGTACTTAGCACGCTATAATCACTGAGTGCAGCAATTTCAATGAGCAACACTACTTTTGTCTTTTGTTTTCTTTTTTTGAAGTACTTCATCTTCCTCTTCCTGCTTGAATAATCTCAATTGTTGGTAATAAGTGATCTAACGTGATCCGAATTTCTTCATTCTCAGTAATATTTTGGGATCATACCTCTCAACCTGCACATATTGAAAATAGGAACAAAGGCTGTTGAAAATAAGGAACATCTAGCCAAAATCTGGACATATCCAGCCAAAAATCTGGACATCTTATTAGCATAAAATTTGAATATCAAATAGCAAAGAATTCTTTCCATTCCCAGTAGGAATATGGGACAGTACTCTGAAACATGTTTAAAAAATGGAGAGTGACAAAAAAATGGAAACAAATCTAAGCACATTATCAAGGACACCATGTAAAATCTGTAGACTTTAATAAACTATACTGCATAATTCTACTGTAGAAAGTCATTCGTTTTTGCTTCAGAAAAAGGGACATATAAGATGTGTATCCTCTTTCTTTAAATTACTGTTGCCATTTGTGTGCTAGTCATGTAGCATAGTTTTCTGTGTCCTAGACAGCTTCAAAAATCACATAATGAGGAAGCTTCAGAAACTTGTGTGAAAGGGTAAATTAAACCTAAAAATAGGAACATGCCTCTAAAATAAGGGCATCCTTTGCGAGGTTAAGCTAAGCCTAAAAATAGGCAGCTAAGAGGTCATTCATGTAATCAATGTTTCACACTATGTGAATTTTGTAGTGTTTGCAAAATCTCCAGTGCAAAAATCTTGCCAAATTATTGTGTCCTTCAGTATACAGACCCTCAGCCTTAAGTGTATCATGAGACATGCAACTGTTTTCATTTCTGTTTTACAGAACCTGCATTTGCTTCTCCCACCCTTTTATACAGAGTTTGCAAACTGTCTTGTGACACTGCACTGTATTGGTAATATCTGGCATGTCATTGTCTTGTGACACTGCACTGTATTGGTAATATCTGGCATGTCACTGTCTTGTGACACTGCACTGTATTGGTAGTATCTGGCATGTCACTGTCTTGTGACACTGCACTGTATTGGTAATATCTGGCATGTCACTGTCTTGTGACACTGCACTGTATTGGTAATATCTGGCATGTCACTGTTTTGTGACACTACACTGTATTGGCAATATCTGGCATGTCAATATGAATGATACAGAAGCAGCTGACTACCTCTCATCTAGTTGGCCAACACAGAGAAAAGTGCTTGGGAGTGTCTCTGACTATGATAAAAATGATAAAATGTTGGTAGCAATATAGGGCACACAAGGTGTGACGTAAAGCCACACAGAAAGTAACAAAGTGTGTACTGGATACAGGTAATATTAATATTAAATAAGAGGCCACTTCAAATGGTCTACTACTATTAATATGCATTTTTACAGACATCCTTAAGACTTTTGACTATACCCAAGCTAATTCAGTTCATGGCAGGCAAGTCAAAAATGGACACTGATGGAGCACAGCTCATTTATTTGCCACCTGATAACTGGCTAAGCATACTGGGGATAGGATCCTTTTCAGACATGACCAGGAGGACCATTTGACAAAGTGAGAAAGAGATGAGCAGGTTGCAGGAAATAAAACTGAAACAAAGCGACCCAAGATAATGGTGAATCCATTCACAGAGTACAATGCTGTGATAATATGGGGAATCCATTCATATGCTGTGATAATGGGGTGAATCCATTCACAGAGTACAATGCTGTGATAATATGGTATATCCATTCATAGAGTACAATGCTGTCATAATATGGGGAATCCATTCACAGAGTACAATGCTGTGATAATAATGGGGAATCCATTCATAGAGTACAATGCTGTGATAATGGGGTGAATCCATTCACAGAGTACAATGCTGTCATAATATGGGGAATCCATTCACAGAGTACAATGCTGTGATAATGGGGTGAATCCATTCACAGAGTACAATGCTGTCATAATATGGGGAATCCATTCACAGAGTACAATGCTGTGATAATGGGGTGAATCCATTCACAGAGTACAATGCTGTCATAATATGGGGAATCCATTCACAGAGTACAATGCTGTGATAATGGGGTGAATCCATTCACAGAGTACAATGCTGTCATAATATGGGGAATCCATTCACAGAGTACAATGATGTGATAATAATGGTGAATCCATTCATAGAGTACAATGCTGTGATAATATGGGGAATCCATTCACAGAGTACAATGCTGTGATAATGGGGTGAATCCATTCACAGAGTACAATGCTGTCATAATATGGGGAATCCATTCACAGAGTACAATGCTGTGATAATGGGGTGAATCCATTCACAGAGTACAATGCTGTCATAATATGGGGAATCCATTCACAGAGTACAATGATGTGATAATAATGGTGAATCCATTCATAGAGTACAATGCTGTGATAATATGGGGAATCCATTCACAGAGTACAATGCTGTGATAATGGGGTGAATCCATTCATAGAGTACAATGCTGTGATAATAATGGCAAATCCATTCACAGAGTACAATGCTGTGATAATATGGGGAATCCATTCACAGTGTACAATGCTGTGATAATGGTGTGAATCCATTCACAGAGTACAATGCTGTGATAATAATGGCAAATCCATTCACAGAGTACAATGCTGCAATAATAATGGCAAATCCATTCACAGAGTACAATGCTGTGATAATGGGGTGAATCCATTCACAGAGTACATAGCTGTGATAATAATGGTGAATCCATTCACAGAGTACATAGCCATGATAATGTGGTAAATCCATTCACAGAGCATATAGCTATGATAATATTGTGAATTTATTCACAGGGTACATAGCTGTGATAATAATGGTGAATCCATTCACAGAGTACATAGCCGTGATAATGTGGTGAATCCATTCACAGAGTACAATGCTTTGATAATAATGGTGAGTCCACTGCAGATGGACTAAGATTTACAAGCATTTTTAATGAAAGGTAAGATCAGTGCTTGAGTAACTTATTGTCTATGATGTTTGCACTGTGATCCATACTCTGGTGAGTAATCTGAAAGGTACAAGCTCATGACAAATGATAGTAAGAATTTGTCAGTCCATTCTGCTGTGCTGTATTGTGACTTCTGAGAAGAAAAGCAAGGAGATAATGGAAAGTCTGTTGTCCCTAATTTTGGGTATCATCCTCGGTGGTGCAGCGGTAGGGTTGTTGCCTCACAGCAAGATGTTCTCCTGTTCGATTCTTGGCTGGAGTGCAGGGAGTGCCTTCTGTGTGGAGTCTGCATGTCCTCCCCACGGTTGGGTGGGTGTTCAAAAAGACATGCGTAATGGACGTGCCTTCGTTGAAGATTGAACGTCGAGCTGGCACCTCGGCGTTCATGAAAAATCCACTGCCAATCATTAGTGGACCGGAGTTCCGCTGTGGCGACCCCTAACCAGGAAAAACCGAAAGACACAACAACAACAACAACAACCACATGCTGGTGTGACCTCTGACAGGAGGCGACTTTTCTTCCTGTAGAACAATTTCTCCATTCCATTATTTTGTTTTAGGATTGTAGAAGGTACAGAAATTTGCCTCTGAGTATGTCTTTATTTTCTGGCCTCTCCATTACCTGTTTGTTCCATACTGGGTAAAGGGTGCAATAGCATTGTAAGTGAGCTTCATTTTCATTATCTGCATAATACACTGTTTATTACTCTACAATGTAGAACTTTTTTGATGCTGTCATTCAGTGGAGTAATTGTGGGGTATTAGCTGTACCTTTGTGCCAATGTACTCCATAATTGTGGAGGTGGCCACATAAGTAATGATGCACAGAGCAGCAGATGGTACAGAGAATATCACTGCCATACAGTGTGATATAGACTAGCACTAAAGACAAGTATATTCATTTTTGAATCCCATACACAAAGACAGAAGCAATAATAGTGACACATAACAGTCATTATCAGATTGTGTACAACATAATTTCATTAAATAACAAACAGTATTAACAACTGCTGATATTTATATGTGCAGAGAGGTCCCAGCTATCTGGATATTGTTCTACCTTTCAGCTTCCATCATTACCAGTTATAGCAGAGGTGCATGATCTTTTTGATGACAGATGCTCAGCAGGATATCTTTGAAGGTATTGAATATCATCACTCCCCTGTCCCTCCATCTCAAAGCCTTACTATATCTGTTTTAGTTTTTGTACAAACGGATATTTCCTGTTGACACAAAAATAAATGGTACAAGTATGCAAATAATCACACACACACACACACACACACACACACACACACACACACACACACACACACACACACACACACACACACACACACACACACACACACACACACACACACACACACACACACACACATGCAAACATAATACTGAAAAGCATCTGTTTTCCTGGCCTTCTTGCATGGAGTCCAGGAACACAATCTTGCTAGATGAAGAGGTCTTCTTGAGGAATTCCCCACAAATGGATTAAATCTTGGAAGATCCCCCTGATCTAGTTTTCATCTGTGAGGGTCTGCCCTGATCTTTTTCATCTGGTCTGCCATGCAGTTTTGCTCTTATAGAATGTAGCATGACTGTAGAGTGAGATTGTGCTGTGATGCTATATTAGTTTCATAGGTAGGCACTAGGCTATCGGCCCTGGGGCCTATACAAGCCCAGCCAAAAAGGTACCCTGGCTTTTGCCACCCAAGAAAATTATTTTCCTGTGCCACTGTCAAGCAGAGCCACAGAGGTGATACCCGGGGTAAATTTCCTATTTCCTATCCAGTCATCAAGATTTTTCTTGAAGAGTGCTAATGAGGAGCTTTGCTTGATATAGATAGGTAGTTTATTTCAGAGTATGTGAAGTCTCTGGGACAGGAATCTATCCCTCCAGCATGTTCTGTTTATTGTGGTGACAAGGTTTAGGTCCCTAGAGCGTGTAGCTCAGAGGAATTGGGATTTCTTTAAGTGGAGCATGTACAACAGCTCTGGGTTTGACATAGCTTTGTATGTTAGGCAGAGATCACCTCTGAGTAGGCAATATGCGATGGAGTAAAGCTGGAGTTTTTTGAGACGGTCTGCGTAGGGCATCTGTTTGAGGCTGGTAATCCTCTTTGTGAGGTATTTCTGCAGCCTTTCCAGTTGTTGTAGATGTCTTGTGAGGTACATACCAAAAGGGGCGTTGTACTCTATAATGGGTCTAATGAGTGATGAGTACAGAGGAACAAAGATGTCTTTTTCTCTGGATGAGAAACCTTTTGTGATGAGGTGTGCCACGCAGAAGGATTTCCTGACTACTGTGGCGGTGTGATTATCAAAGGAGAGACTACTGTCCACCTGTGTCCCAAGGTCTCTTATCACACTTTTGGTGTTAAGTATATTCCAGGCTAACATGGCTTGTCTGCAAAGGGGGCATGACCTGGTTCTTCTCTGCATGTTAATGTATCGCATGACTGTAGTACTGTCTATAACAACTTGGAAGACGTCTCAGTGACCAAAGATGATTCAGGGGGTTGAATGCCTTAATTACAACATGCATCTCTTTGATATTTATATGTTTGCATCTGTCCTTGGTGTCCCACACACCCTGCACTTTTATCTCTCTTGAAACTGTTCCCCATGCAAAGTCTGAGGTGTCTGTGGTGACTGACTACTTTGCAACCGGGAGGGAGAAGTGAAGACCAGGATTTAAGTAAATCTGTTGTCTCCACCAAATGATTCTCTTCTGACAATCCTCGACACTAGGATTTGAAAAGACAAAGAGTGTTGGTGGTGGGACCAATGAGACTTCAGATACCACTCTGTCTTTTTCATGTGGAGACTTGCCAGGGGTATAATGAGAACCATAGGAGACATGAGACCCAAAATCCTGAGGTACTCCCTTACAGTGACCAATGTTTGATCAGAAAAACAGAAATAGATCTAGATCTATTCCTCTGGGAGAAAAGCTCTTTGAACTGAAGTATCTAGCTGACATCTCAGGAACACAATCCTGTGTGAAAGAGTCAAAGACTTTTGAATGTTCTCTTGGAATCCCAGCCTGTCAAAGAGATCTCTTACCCAAGAGTGAAATTCCGGACACTTGAAAAAAGACTCTGTAAAGATAAGCAGGTCATCTAAATATGGAAAAAATGTGGATACCTTGTAGCCTGTAATGAGCTATAACTGGAGCTCGACTCTTTGTGAACACTGTTGGTGCAGTGGATAGTCAAAGGTTAAGGCAGAAAATTAACAATGTGATCCATACACACAAATCCATAAGAAATATTTGAAGTCTGGATGAATAGAGATACAATAATAAGCATTTTTAAGTCTAGTATTACTGGGAAACTTGAAAGAGAAAATAGAGGTAACAGATTATGAAGTGACATCATTTTGAATTTGGGCACTATCACAAACAGGTCTATCAAAAAAAGAACAAGGACTAGTCTCCAAGCAGTTTCTCTTTCTTTATTTTGCAATAAGAACATCCTTAAATAAAAACTCTTCCCCACCTGGGAAGGATGAATTGGTTCAATCACTATTTGCAACAGCATGTGATGGATAACTGGTGGAAACAATAAAGTCTGATCTGGGGGATGAAGAATGACCCTTCTGGAAAGGAGGAATTTCGTCCCACTGCCCTCTATAAACTTGATGAATGGTCTTCAGAACCCATTTATCTGAAACTATCTGTTGCCAAAAATGGAGATCCAGAATTTCTGGAGGGAAAAGGGGGACCAGGGTGGGAGTGGTTCACAAGGTCCTTTGAAGAGTCATTTAGTCTTGTTGGACTTTCCTTGGTTTTCGGAGGTTTGATGTTTCTCTTTGGAACCCCTTGCCATTTCTTCTTAAATGACTGTTCACCTGTATTTTGCTAAGACTATTTATTCTGCTTTTTGCCACTATAGGTTGAGGAGTTAGGGGCCCTCTCATCCTCTTAGAGGCAAGAAATCTGGACAAAGCCATACATAAATGTGGAACAAAGGCCTAAAAATAGGGACAGTTTTTAAATATTGCTCTTGCAAAGTCAGAAAGTTGACAGAATAACAGGTTTGTCATTAGCATGAATTTTCTGAAGGATGTGAAGTCTGAAATTCAGATGTCTGTCATTATTTTCAAACTTCAATCTTGAATGATTTATCATTAATCTACAAAAAAATCATAAACTCTTTATTGTCAAATGTTAACTACCATTCACTTCTTTAACTTGTTTTTTTTAACTGCAAATGTGTTTAACTTCATTCATGCTCTCTGTTTGTATGAAACTATCTTAAGATTTTGTTTAGAAGGCTATTTACTGTTAGCATACAATATAGCTTCTATGTTATTATTAGTAACCATGTTATTATTATTAACTATGATCTATTGTATTATATGCTTTGTTTTTTGCTTTAGAGCTTTTCTTCTCGGGCCTCTACTGAAAAAGGGCTTCTTGCCCAGTCAGACTAACCAGGTTAAAAAATGTCAAGTAAATCAATAATAAATTAATTAATTTGCCAGAAAACCTCAATTTTATGAAAAACAGACCAAAAATATGAAACCAAAATCTGGACATTCTGCAACAATCTGTACAGTTGAGAGGTATGGTAGAAATACTTCAGAACATTTGGAAAAGGAAAGCTTTACAATCTTAAGAGATTCCCTGGCTCAGCTTACCCCTGCATATATTGAATACCAAGTATGTAGCCTCAAAAGAGACTTCCACCATACAAATGTTCAATGTCTCATCTGATTCTCCTGTTTGTCAATCCTGTAAATTGTTATATGCTGATCATACCTGTTTATTTTTTCTATTATCATATATGTTTTTGTGGAGCTTTTCTCCCCAGGCCTCCACTGAAAATGAGCTCACACCAATCCATCAGACTTTCCTGGTCAACAAAAGCAAATAAAATAAATTATTTATTATTTTATTTATTTTATTTTACATTTGTTAACTGCGGAAGTCTAACTGGACACATGCCCCTTTTCAGTGGAGGCCCAGGGAGAAAAGTTCCAGTTATAACAGCAAAATACAAAATATGAAGCAAAGCTTTACACAAATATGGCACAGAAATCTATAATACAGGTCAAGAAATGCTAAGTAGGAAATTTCTAAACTATTGCATAGGCACTCATAGAGTATATAATAATATAATTCTAATGTTATAGGAACAGCAGGTCATTAGTGGCATTTTATACATGATTTGGAGTATGATTTGCATCATTAGTTATAAGTTACATATATAAATAATTTCTAAAGTATTAAAATGTATGAAAAGGCTAAAACAACTATATTTGTTCACAATTTACTACTTTTTTGCATTAATTAAAGCTATTCAAAGTGTCTGAAGTTTCTGGAATGTTCACAGTGTTTGCAAAGTCAAAGTGAAGCCTTTTCAAAGTGACTGTTGTATTCAAACATAATTACAGGTACGTGGTCTAAGCTTAAGTTTAAACTTATTTTGTTGTTATGGCAGAGGGATTTCACAGACCTAAACTGATGGTGTTTGATAACAATATTGCAGAGAACTGGAGAGTGTTTGAATAAGAATATGATATTTTCATAAAGGCTGCTTTTTCTGATAAAGACACACATACAAAAGCCTTCATATTTCTTAATTTAACAGGCTTGGAAACCATTGAGAGGGAACGTTCAATTGTGTATACACCTGCTGTGTATGCAGGGGAGGAGGAAAACTGTCATACTGGGATACAGGCTGAAGCACGGGAAGACCCTGAGTGCTTAAACTGTAAATTTAGAGAAATGTGTAACCCTCAAATGAATATTACAATGGATAGGTACATATTTTACTTATGAAATCAAAAGCCTGGTGAAACTATAGCAGCATATATTACTGATTTGAGAAATAAAGCTAAAAATGCAGATTTGGTGATTTGTGAAATGAGTTGATAAAGGACACACGCGTGTGGTATTAATAATGATGCAGTGAGAAAGATTTTGCTTTGAGATAGTAATTTAACATTGAGCAAAGCCATAGAGATTTGTCAAATATATCAACTTACAGAAAAGCACACAAATATGCTTACAGATGAAAAAAATCTGCTTGCAGTATCTAACAGTGTGAATGCTGATAGAGTAGGAAATAAAGATAAGATGAAAAAGGGGTATAAACCAAAGGGAGTGGCATCACCGAACCTTAACCACAAATCAAAGGGATCTTTTGTTATTGCAGACCTTATTGTGATAACTGTAGAGGTAACCATGAACCTAAATGAGAAAAGTGCTTAGCTTTTGGTCAGCAATGTCACAAATGTAAAAAGTGAAATAATTTTAAAAGTATTTGCAAGTAAAAGTGGCACAATCTTTTATTAAAAGAGAGCATCCAAGAAAGCAAGTAGATCAGATAGAAAGCAGTGAGCAAACTTTCTATGTTGATGATGGGTCTCTATCAAATGAACAAATGTTCATAATTTTTAATGGGTCCGAAGAGTGAAAATGCCGGACATTGAAGTGCTTCTTGTAGGATCACAGTACAGTGAAGGTCAGAAAATTTGCCCTTTCCTCAGTATAGTGCGATCTCGGAGTTGGTGTATGTGTATATATATATATATATATATATATATATATATATATATATATATATATATATATATAGGGGGTGTGGGGGCTTAGCTCCCCAAAATAACGAGTTTGAGGTCTGGCATTTTCGCTGTTTAGAGCATTTGGTATTATGAACATTTGTTCATTTAATACAGACTCATTGATGGTATCTTTGTGACATACATCTCAACCTCTTTGCCCAAGAAATCTGAACAAAGCCTGACATAATGGGGGACAAAGGCCCAGAAATAGGGACAGATTTTAAATATTGCTCTTAAAAAATTAAAAAGTAACTAGAATAACAGGGTTTCTGTTAAAATGCATTTTCTAAAGGATATGAAGTCTGAAACTCAAAGGTATGTAATTATTTAGTGATTTCATTCCTGTTTATGTACAATAAATATCTTGAATCCATACACTGCTTCATCATCTCTTTTGTATGCATGAGAAAAGTGATAACAATTGTGCACATATTCTTGTTTTGTATTACTTGTTATGTCATATGTAAATTATCTGACATAACATGATGATTTTGTTTTGCTATAGGTTCATACTGTGCTTGTGCACTTTGATCTTAGGTCATGGTTCAAAATAGTCAGTTAGCAAGCCAACCTACCCAATTAACAGAGAGATAGATAGATAGATAGATAGATAGATAGATAGATAGATAGATAGATAGATAGATAGATGGATAGATAGATGGATAGACTAAGCTTGGCAGGGGAACTCCACCCAAATCATGCTCCTTCCCCCAATCCTAACCCTATATCTCACCCTAATAAAAACCTTCCTGTAGCTCTGTTGCTGCATAAGAACCACTTAGACACATAAACATGCACAATGATGCATTATAACAGTACATTCATCCCCCAAACTAACCTTTACCCTATCCCTAAAATACACACACTTGTACACAATCATACAAAACCTATCCCTTTTACCTATCCATGACCATAACCCTAATTCTCATACACTTGTAGAAATGCTTTTACCCCTTCAACTCCACTTACCTTTCTCAACAAAATATTCCCGTAAGATTTTGACCATTTGACTATCTGTACCTCTGATAAAAATACCATCTCTTGCACTCGTCAACCAGATGGATGCTCAACAAAATGAAGAGAACCCATTAAAAAGGGTCTGAAAATCAAAGAACCTACAGGGCAAACAGTCAAACACATAAATGAATAAATTAAACCTGCAATTTCTATTACAGCAGCCTAAAGTTAGCGAGACCTTTTTACTAGAGAAAGCAGGTGATTCAGTTATAATGATAGTTTGGATATCTCCACAGATGGTCATGTTGAAATTCCTTGAATGTCATTTGCACAAAGCACAAAATGCTGAGAGGGATGTAGTGCCAGTTGTTGTTTTTCATAGGAATCATTACTGTTGTAACTTCAAATTATGTCCTGGCAGTGATTCCTTTCTTTTGGGAGGATCCCCTTCTTTGAATTGATGCAACAATTGAGTTGGTATATATGAGTATGAAAGGTGCATGGGGCTTGCCTTCAACACAGGGGGAGTGAATGGTTTCATGCTTCTGTGATTTGGGATTTTTTGTATTTTTGATGCTCGAGGATTTGCCATTTGATGATCGGTGGAAGAACTGGCAGTTTATCTGTAGTCATCCATGTGCAATATGTGTTACCTTAACAACAACAGTAATGCTATGTATAACAAGCAATGTGTGCTACCTTAACGTCACTAATTCTATGTATAACAAACACTATGACTTACCTTAGCAGCACTAATGCTATGTATAACAAACAATGTGTGTAACCTTAACAGCACTAATGTTATGTATAACAAACAATATGTGTTAACTTAACAGCAACACTAATGCTATGTATAGCAAATAATATGAGTACCTTTACAGCACTAATGCCATGTATAACAAACAATGTGTGTTACCTTAACAGCACTAATGCTATGCATAACAAACAATATGTGCTACATTAACAGCACTAATGCTATGCATAACAATGTGTTATCTTAGCAGCACTAATAGGATGTATAACAAACAATGTGTGTTACCTTAACAGCAGTAATGCTATATATAACAAACAATATGCGCTACCTTAGCAACACTAATGCTATGTATAACAAACAATATGTGTTACGTTAACAACACTAATGCTATGTATAACATATGTGCTACCTTAACAGCACTAATGCTATGTATAACAAACAATACATGTTACCTTAACTGCAATAGTGCTATGTATAACAAACAAAATGTTACGTTAACAGCAATAATGCTATATATAACTAACACTGGCTACCAGAACAGCACTAATGCTATGTATAATCAGCAATATGGTTACCTTAACAGCACTAATGCTATGAATAACAAGCAATATGTGTTACCTTAAGAGCACTACTTCTATGTAAAGCAAACAATACGTGTTACCTTAACAGCAGCACTAATACTATGAATAAGAAACAGTATGTGTTGCATTAACAGCACTAATGCTATGTATAACAAACAATATGTGCTACCTTAAAATTATAATGCTCTGTGTAAGAAGCAATATGTGTTACTATAACAGCACTAATGCTATGAATAAAAAACAATATGTGGTACCTTAACAGCACTAATGCTATGTATAACAATCAATATGACTAACCTTAACAGCACTTCTTCTTCTTCTTCTTTTGGGTTTTCCCAGTTAGGAGTCACCACAGCGGATCACCTGTCCGCTCCTGATTGGTAGTGGAGTTTTACGGTGTCGAGTTGCCAGCCTGGTGCTCAACCTTCCACAGAAGGCACAAATGCATGCACTCATGCCTAGGGCTAATTTAGAGTGTCCAGCCCAGCTACAGCATGTCTTTGGGATGTGGGAAGAGCACCTGGAGAAAATCCATGCAACAACAGGGAGGACATGCAGACTCCGCACTAATGCTATGTATAGCAAACAATATGTGCTACCTTAACAGCACTAATGCTATGTATAACAAACAATATGTCCTACCTTAACAGCACTAATGCTATGTATAACAAACAATATGTGTTACATTAACAGCACTAATGCTATGTATAACAAACAATATGTATTACGTCAACAGCACTAATGCTAAGTATAACAAACATATGTGCTAACTTAACAGCACTAATGCTATGAATAACAAACAATACATGTTAACTTAACAGCAATAATGCTATGTGTAACAAACAAAATGCTATGTTAACAGCACTAATGTTATGTATAACAAGCAATATATGATACCTTAAAAGCACTAATGCTTTATAACAAACGATATGACTTTTCTTAACAACACTAATGCAATGTTTAACAAATAAGTGTGTGTTACATTACATACCTTACCAGCATTAATGCTATGTATAACAAACAATATGACTTACCTTTACAGCACTAATGCTATGTATAACAAATAATGTGTGTTACCTTAACAGCACTAATGCTTTGTAAAACAAACAATATGTGCGACTTTAGCAGCACTAATGCTATGTATAACAAGCAACATGTGCTACCTTAACAGCACTAATGCTATGTATAACAAGCAATATGTGTTACCTCAACAACATTGATATTATGTATAACAAACAATATATGCTACCTAAGCAGCACTAATTTATTTATTTTATTTTATTTTATTTTACATTTGTTGGCCGGGATATTCTAACTGGATATATGCCCATTTTCAGTAGAGGCCTGGGGAGAAAAGCTCCACATAAAACAAAGCAGAATATTGCAACTACAGATACAGTTCACTTTTCAGTCATAATAATTGTATACAAGGTAACATAGTAATTATGATAGATAACAAACAAAATAAAAGTGTTTTTTTTTTGACCAAACACTAGTAGAATAGAGAAAGCAATTTGAAGGGTGTGAGACATTTGAAAAGAGTAGTGTAAATGTCACAGAAGAACAGATATTTATTTACAAGGCAGGGACACATTTAAAGGCAGTGACCCATCTATAAAGCAGTGACACATTTGTAAAGGTCTTCCTGGGTACAATTATCCTTATCTATAATAGTCTCTGTGAAGAATGAGTTTTGTAAAGTCTCAGGATAGCTATAAGAGCAGATTAACAGAGGGGAAGGAGGTAATGGTCTTAAAAGTAGTTATGAGGTGAGTAGTATTTAATGCTAGACTTTGGGATAACAGGAACAGGGATGTCAGTCAGGGTTGGTACAAGGACATAGCCAGTGGGTTTTAAGGTATATTTTGAGTTCCTTTTTGAATAGTGGAGTGGAAGAAAGAGATGTGAGTTCACTAGGAAGTAGGTTCCAGGTTTTTCCCACAGTGTTAGAGAAAAGGGAATCCCCTGCTTTATTGTTGGGTTTTTGTCTAGATACCAGTAATTTATTTGCTGAGCGTAGGTGTGTAAGATTTTTATATGGGCTGATTAGACTTGTGAGTATTGGTGTCTTGCATGAATGATAAAGGGTCTTATGGGCAATAATGAGTTGGTGGAACAGAATTTGATTACGCAGCTCCAGTCAACCCAGTTGTTTCAGATTATAGCAGTGGTGGGTTCTAAAAGGGGAGCCAGTAGCAAATCTGGCAATGTTATTGTAGAAGGTTGCCAGCTTGTTGAGGTTGCTTGTAGATAAATTAGTTTATATAGGAGAGGCATAGAAGAGAGTAGAGATAAGGTGGGTGTGGGCAATAGTAGTTCTAGCTATGGGGGTAAGGAAGGGTTTAATTTTATAGATAGAGCCCAATTTTCTGTTGATTGACTTTATTGTGGTGTTGATATCCATATCATAGTTAAGGTTGTGGTCTATAGTTACTCTTAAGAGTTTGGTGGTAGTGTCAGGAGATATGACTGTGCCATTATTAGATTTGATAGTGAAGTCAATAGGGGTGGACTTCTGTGTGGGAGTAAAGAGAAATAGTTTAGTCTTTTGGGGGTTAAGGAGGAGACAGCATTGTAAGAACCTTTTTTCTACTAATTCAAAAATATTTTGGGTAAGGGACTGCAGTTCAGATGGTGAAGTAGTGGAGCATATTAATGTGGAGTCATCTGCATATTGTATGCATGTGGCTTGAGGGGTGTTTACATTTAGAGCATTAATAAAAATTGAGAATAGAAGAGGGCCTAATATAGAACATTGGGGTACACCAAGGGTGACAGGAAGGTGGTTAGATAGACTGTTGTCCTAAAGCACTGCCTGTTGCCTGTTAGCTAAGTAGGACTTGAACCACAGCAGTGCATGTGTATCAAGTGAAAGAGACTTAGGTATATTCAACAGTAGATGGTGACTGACCATGTCAAATGCTTTAGGGAGATCAATAAAGGTTGTTGAGGAAAGGGTATTAATTGTAACGTTTTTTGTTAATGTGGTCAGAAAATGATGGGAGGGCAATGGTGGTGCTATGGAAAGGTCTAAAGCCATGTTGAGAGTTAGCTAATAGGTTATTTTGGTGAAGGTGGTCTAACAGTTCATGGTGGATGCATTTTTCCATAATTTTAGCTAAGGGAGAGAGTAGAGCAATTGGACGAAAGTTAGAGAGTTATGTTGAATCACCACCTTTGTGTAGGGGGATAATATGGGGGATTTTCCAAATGGATGGGATGGTACCTTCTGTTATGGTTCTATTTATTAGGATAGAAATAGGATATGCTATAACTTTAGCTGCAATTTGCAGATATTTGGCAGGTATTAGGTCAGCAGAGGGGGTTGATGGTTTGAGTTTGTGAAGAAGGGTACAGATGAGGGATGTAGGAACAGGTTGAAGCTGAAATGAAGGCGCTAAGTTAGTTGAGGAGGAAGGCAAATTGGAGGATACAGAAGGTAATGAGTTAGCGAGTGACTGGACGGCATCAGTAAGGAATGTATTAAAGGCATCAGCAATTTGTTTGGGAGTATCATGGGCTATTCCTGATGGTGTTGGTATCTTCATGTGGCCTGGATGCAGGAGTCTATTGATACCTGTCCAGAATTTTTGTGGTTTATGCTGGTTAGTTTGTTGAAGTTGAAAGTAGAAGTTTATTTTATCTAATTGTATCAATGTTTTAGAAATATTTCAAAGCTGCTTAAATTTTAAATGATCAGCTGGGTCTTTAGTAGTACGCCATCTGGCCCAAAATTTGTTTCTATGTTGTATTTTTTTGCTTAGTTTCCTTAGTTAGCCATGGAGCAATTTTGGTCCTGATCCTAAGGGTACAAGTAGGAGCATGGTAGTCTAAGATTTCTAAGAATTTGGAGTTGAAGTATGTCACTGCATCCTCCAGCTGGAGGTGTATTAGGGGTGACCAATCACAAACACTAAGTTCACTTTGGAAGCTTGTAGGGTTAAAATGTTTATTAGAAGAAGTGGTTCTGTAAGCGGTAGGGTAGGGAGTACTAGTTTTTTGTCCAATTATATATGTTAGTGAGTGATCACTAATGTCATCTGGTAGGGTGCCTGCTTTATATGTTGGGGACTGAGTACTTGTTAGAATCCAATCTAAGGTGCTTTCTTTATTAGTCAGTTTGTAGATTCTGGTAGGAGAGGAGATAGTTTGGGAAAAGCCATGTACATTTATGTGGTTAGTAGGATTATCAGTATTACAGCTATTCCAGTCTATATTAAAGTCACCTAGCACTATGGTTTCTTGAGGGAAGTTTGTGGAAAGCCAGCTAAGGATATTTTCAAGGGTGGTGATATTATTACCAGGAGGAAGATAGGAGCATATAATTTAGATGGACTTACAAGTGTTTAGTTGAAGTTTAACGATAATAGTTTCAGTACTGGTATCTAAAAGTGGGTGTATATCTAATGAAGTAACTTGGAGGCTAGCTAAATATATTATGGCTAAGCCCCTACCCTTCTTGTTCTGGTGATCTAATCTCAAAATATTGTATCCTGGAGGGGTGATTTCATAGTCTTGGGTTGCTGGTTTTAACCATGTTTCAGTTAGGCATAAGATGCCATATTTATGTACTTCTAGGAGAGCATGTAGGTGGGTCACTTTATTGTTATGTATAATAAACAATGTGTTATCTTAACAGCACTAATGCTATGTACAACAAACAATGTGTATTATCTTAACAGCACTAATGCTATGTATAACAAGCAGCATGTTCTACCTTAACAGCACTAATGCTATGCATAAGAAACAATATGTATTACCTAAGCAGTACTAATGCTATGTATAGCAAACAATAAGATTTACCTTAACAGCCCTAATGCTATGTATAACAAACAATAAGTGCTACCCAAGCAGCACTAATGCTATGTATAACAAGCAATATGTGTTATCTTAAAAGCACTGAGGCTGTATATAACAAACAATACGTGCTACCTTAACAGAACCAATGCTATGCATAGCAAACAGTACGTGTTACTTTAACAACAGCCCGAATGCTATGTATAAGAACAATATGTGCTAACATAAAAGAACTAATGCTATGTATAACAAGCAATATGTATTACCTTAACAGCACTAATGCCCTGCATAACAAGCTACATGTGTTATCTTAACAGCACTAATGCTATGTGTAAAAAACAATGTGTGTTACCTTAACAGCACTAATAGTATGTATAACAATGTGTGTTACATTAACAGTACTAACACTATGTATAATAAGCAGCATGTTCTACCTTAACACCATTAATGCTATGTATAACAAACAATAGGAGTTACGATAACAGCACTAATGCTAAGTATAACAAACGTATGTGCTACCTTAACAGCAATAATGCTATGTATAATAAACAAAATGTTATGTTAACAGCAATAATGCTATGTATAACAAACACTGTGTGATACCTTAACAGCACTAATGCTATATAACAAACAGTATGACTTACCTTAACAGCACTAATGCTATGTTTAACAAACAATGTGTTACCATAACAGCACTAATGCCATGTATAACAAACAATGCGTGTTACCATAACAGCAATAATGCTATGTATAACAAACAAAATGTTATGTTAACAGCTCTAATGCTATGTATAACAAACAATATGTGATACCTTAACAGTGCTAATGCTATATAACAACCAATATGACTTACCTTAACAGCACTAATGCTATGTTTAACAAACAATGTGCATTACCTTAATAGCACTAATGCTATGTATAACAAAAATATGTGTTACCTTAACAGCAATAATGCTATGTATAACAAACAAAATGTTACGTTAACAGCTCTAATGCTATGTATAACAAACAATATGTGATACCTTAACAGCGCTAATGCTATATAACAACCAATATGACTTACCTTAACAGCACTAATGCTATGTTTAACAAACAATGTGCGTTACCTTAACAGCACTAATGCTATGTATAAAAAACAGTATGTTCTACCTTAACCCACTACTGCTATGTATAACAAGAAATATGTGTTACCATAACAGCACTAATGCTATGTATAACAAACAATATGTGTTTCCTTAACAGCAATAATGCAATGTATAACAAACAATTTGTGCTACCTTAACAGCACTACTGCTATGTATAACAAACAATATCACTTACCTTTACAGCACTAATGTTAGATATAACAAATAATTTGTTACCTTAACAGGACTAATGCTATGTTTAACAAACAATATGTGCAACTTTAGCAGCACTAATGCTATCTATAACAACCAATCTGTGCTAACTTAACAGCACTGATGCTATGTTTAACAAGAAATAAGTGTTACTTTAACAGCACTAATGCTATGTATAAAAAAACAATATGTGCTACCTAAACAGCACAAATGCTATGTATAACCAACAATGTGTTATCTTAACAGCACTAATGCTATGTATAACAATGTGTATTATCTTAAGAGCACTAATGCTATGTATAACAAGAAACATGTGCTACCATTAACAGCAATAATGATATGCATAAAAAACAATATATGTTGCCTTACCAGCACTAATGCCATATATAACAAACAATATCACTTACCTTAACAGCCCTAATACTTTGTATAACAAACAATATTTGCTACATTATCAGCACCAATACTATGTCTAACAAGCTGTATGTGTTACCTTAACAACACTAATGCTATGTATAACAAACAATATGTGTTTCCTTAACAGCAATAATGCAATGTATAACAAACAATATGTGCTACCTTAACAGCACTAATGCTATGTATAACAAACATGTGTTACCTTAACAGCACAAATGTTATTTATAACAAACAATATGTGTTTCCTTAACAGCACTAATGCTATGTATAACAAACAATATGTGCTACCTTTACAGCACTAATGCTATGTATAACAAGTAATATGTATTACCTTATCAGCCCTAATATGTATTTCAAACACTATGTGCGACTTTAGCAGCACTAAAGCTATGTATAACAAACAATATGTGTTACCTTAACAGCACTGATGCTGTATATAACAAACAATATGTGCTACCTTGACAGCATTAATGTTATGTACAGCAAACAATATGTGTTACCTTAACAACAACCCCAATGGTATGTTGAAGAAACAATAAGTGCTACTTTAACAGCACTAATGCTATGTATAACAAGCAATATGTGCTACCTTAACAGCACTAATGCTGTGCATAACAAGTTACATGTGTTAGCATTAGTGCTGTTAAGGTAACACATATAGCTTGTTATGCAGAGCATTAGTGCAGTTAAGGTAGCACATACTGCTTGTTATACATAGCATTCGTGCTGTTAAGGTAACACACATTGTTTGCTATACATAGCATTAGTGATGTTAAGGTATGTATAGCAAACAATGTGTGTTACCTTAACAGCACTAATGCTATGTATAACAAACAATGTGTGTTAATTTAACAGCACCAATGCTTTGTATAACAAGCAGTATATTCTACCTTAACACCACTAATGCTATGTATAATAAGCAATCCATGTTACCTTTACAGCACTAATGCTATGTATAACAAACAATGTGAATTGCCTTTACAGCTTTAATGTTATGTATAACAAATAATGTGTGTTAGCTTAACAGCACGAATGCCATGTATAACAAACAAAATGTGCTATCTTAAAAGCACTAAAGCTATGAATAACAAACAATACGTGTTACATTAACAGCACTAATGCTATGTATAACAGACACAATGTGTAATGCTAACAGCGCTAATGCTAAGTATAACAAACATATGTGCTACCACCCCATCACTAATCCTATTTATAACAAACAATACATGTTACCTTAACAGCAATAATGCTATTTATAGCAACCAAAATGTTATGTTAACAGCACTAATGATATGTATAACAATCAATATGTGATACCTTAACAGTACTAATACTTTGTATAACAAACAATAAGTGCTACCTAAACAGCACTAATGCTATGTATAACAAACAATGTATTATCTTAACAACACTAATGCTATGTATAACAAGCAACATGTGCTATCTTAACAGCACTAATATTATGCATAAGAAGAAATATGTGTTACCTTACCAGCACTAATGCTATGTATAACAAATATGACTTACCTTAACAGCCCTAATGCTATGCATAAAAAACAATATGTGCAACCTTAACAGCACTGATGCTGTATATAACAAACAATATTTGCTACCTTAACAGCACTAATGCTATGCATAGCAAACAATACGTGTTACCTTAACAACAGCCCCAATGTTATGTATAAGAAACAGTATGTGCTACCTTAACAGCACAAATGCTATGTATAACAAGCAATATGTGCAAACTTAACAGCACTAATGCTCTGCATGCCAAGCTATATGTGTTACCTTAACAGCACTAATACTATGTATAACAAACACTGTGTGTTACCTTGACAGCAATAATGCTATGCATAACAAACAATGTGTGCTACCTTAACAACAATAATGCTATGTATAACAAGCAGTATGTTCTACCTTTACACCACTAATGATATGTATAAAAAGCAACATATGTTACCTTAACAACACTAATGCTATGTATAACAAACAATATGACTTATTTTTACAGCACTAATGCTATGTATAACAAATAATATGTGATACCTTAACAGCACTGACACTATATAACAAACAGTATGACTTACCTTAACAGGACTAATGATATGTTTAACAAACAATGTGTGTTACCTTAACAGCACTAATGCTATGTATAAAAAACAGTATGTTCTACATTAACACCACAAATGCTATGTATAACAAGCAATATATGTTACCTTAACAGCACTAATGCTATGCATAACTAACAATATGACTTACATTTACAGCACTATGCTATAAATAACAAATAACGTGTGTTACCTTAACAACACTAATGCTATGTATAACAAACAATATGTACAACTTTAGCAGCACTAATGCTATCTATAACAAGCAATATGTGCTAGCTTACCAGCACTAATGGTATGTATAACAAGCAATGTGTGTTATTTTAACAGCACTAATGTTAAATTTAACAAACAATATGTGCTACCTTAACAACACTAATGCTATGCAGAAAAAGTGTGTTATCTTAACAGCCCCAATGCTATGTATAACAAACAATGTGTATTATCTTAAAAGCACTAATGCTATGTATAACAAATAATGTGTGTTACCTTTACAGCAGCAATGCTATGTATAACAACCATAATGTGCTACCAGCACTAATACTATGTTTAAGAAACAATATGTGCAACCTTAAAAGCACTAATATTATGTATAACAAACACTATGTGTTACGATAGCAGCACTAATGCTAAGTATAACAAACATATCTGCTACCATAACAGCAAAAATGCTATATATAACAAACAAAATGTTACGTTAACAGCAATAGTGCTATGTATAACAAACAATATGTGATACCTTAACCGCACTAATGCTATGTATAACAAACAATATGACTTATTTTTACAGCACTAATGCTATGTATAACAAATAATGTGTGTTACCTTAACAGCACTAATGCTCTGTATAACAAAAATTATGAGCTACCATAACAGCACTAATGCTATGTATAACAGACACAATGTGTAATGCTAACAGCGCTAATGCTAAGTATAACAAACATATGTGCTACCACCCCATCACTAATCCTATTTATAACAAACAATACATGTTACCTTAACAGCAATAATGCTATTTATAGCAACCAAAATGTTATGTTAACAGCACTAATGATATGTATAACAATCAATATGTGATACCTTAACAGTACTAATACTTTGTATAACAAACAATAAGTGCTACCTAAACAGCACTAATGCTATGTATAACAAACAATGTATTATCTTAACAACACTAATGCTATGTATAACAAGCAACATGTGCTATCTTAACAGCACTAATATTATGCATAAGAAGAAATATGTGTTACCTTACCAGCACTAATGCTATGTATAACAAATATGACTTACCTTAACAGCCCTAATGCTATGCATAAAAAACAATATGTGCAACCTTAACAGCACTGATGCTGTATATAACAAACAATATTTGCTACCTTAACAGCACTAATGCTATGCATAGCAAACAATACGTGTTACCTTAACAACAGCCCCAATGTTATGTATAAGAAACAATATGTGCTACCTTAACAGCACTAATGCTATGTATAACAAGCAATATGTGCAAACTTAACAGCACTAATGCTCTGCATACCAAGCTATATGTGTTACCTTAACAGCACTAATACTATGTATAACAAACACTGTGTGTTACCTTGACAGCAATAATGCTATGCATAACAAACAATGTGTGCTACCTTAACAACAATAATGCTATGTATAACAAGCAGTATGTTCTACCTTTACACCACTAATGATATGTATAAAAAGCAACATATGTTACCTTAACAACACTAATGCTATGTATAACAAACAATATGACTTATTTTTACAGCACTAATGCTATGTATAACAAATAATATGTGATACCTTAACAGCACTGACACTATATAACAAACAGTATGACTTACCTTAACAGGACTAATGATATGTTTAACAAACAATGTGTGTTACCTTAACAGCACTAATGCTATGTATAAAAACAGTATGTTCTACATTAACACCACAAATGCTATGTATAACAAGCAATATATGTTACCTTAACAGCACTAATGCTATGCATAACTAACAATATGACTTACATTTACAGCACTATGCTATAAATAACAAATAACGTGTGTTACCTTAACAACACTAATGCTATGTATAACAAACAATATGTACAACTTTAGCAGCACTAATGCTATCTATAACAAGCAATATGTGCTAGCTTACCAGCACTAATGGTATGTATAACAAGCAATGTGTGTTATTTTAACAGCACTAATGTTAAATTTAACAAACAATATGTGCTACCTTAACAACACTAATGCTATGCAGAAAAAAGTGTGTTATCTTAACAGCCCCAATGCTATGTATAACAAACAATGTGTATTATCTTAAAAGCACTAATGCTATGTATAACAAATAATGTGTGTTACCTTTACAGCAGCAATGCTATGTATAACAACCATAATGTGCTACCAGCACTAATACTATGTTTAAGAAACAATATGTGCAACCTTAAAAGCACTAATATTATGTATAACAAACACTATGTGTTACGATAGCAGCACTAATGCTAAGTATAACAAACATATCTGCTACCATAACAGCAAAAATGCTATATATAACAAACAAAATGTTACGTTAACAGCAATAGTGCTATGTATAACAAACAATATGTGATACCTTAACCGCACTAATGCTATGTATAACAAACAATATGACTTATTTTTACAGCACTAATGCTATGTATAACAAATAATGTGTGTTACCTTAACAGCACTAATGCTCTGTATAACAAAAATTATGAGCTACCATAACAGCACTAATGCTATGTATAACAAACAGTATGTGCTACTTTAACAGCACAAATGCTATGTATAACAACAAATATGTGCTACCTTAACAGCAATAATGCTATGTATAACAAACAAAATGTTACGTTAACAGCTCTAATGCTATGTAAAACAAACAACATGTGATACCTTAACAGCACTAATGCTATGTATAACAACAATTATGAGCTACCTTAACAGCATTAATGCTATGTTTAACAAACAATATGTGGTACCTTAACAGCACTAATGCTATGTACAAAAAAAAGTATGTTCTACCATAACACCACTAATGCTATGTATAACAAGCAATATGTGTTACCATAACAGCACTAATGCTATTTATAACAAACAATATGACTTACCTTTACAGCACTAATGTTATGTATAGCAAATAATATGAGATACCGTAACGGCACTAATGCTATCTATAACAACCAATATGTGCTAACTTAACAGCACTAAAGCTATGTATAACAAGAAATATATGTTACTTTAACAGCACTAATGCTATGTATAAAAAATATGTGCTACCTAAACAGCACTAATGCTATGTATAACAAACAATGTGTTATCTTAACAGCACTAATGTTATGTATGACAATGTGTATTATCTGAACAGTACTAATGCTATGTATAACAAGAAACATGTGCTACATTAACAGCACTAATGATATGCATAACAAACAATATCTGTTACCTTACCAGCACTATAGCCATATATAACAAACAATATCACTTACCTTAACAGCCCTAATGCTTTGTATAACAAACAATATTTGCTACATTATCAGCACCAATGCTTTGTATAACAAGCCGTATGTGTTACCTTAACAGCTCTAATGCTATGTATAACAAACAATATGTGTTACCTTAACAGATATAATGCAATGTATAACAAACAATATGTGCTACCTTAACAGCACTAATGCTATGTATAACAAACATGTGTTATCTTAACAGCACAAATGTTATGTATAACAAACAATATGTGTTACATTAATAGCAATAATGCTATGTATAACAAGTAATATATATTACCTTATCAGGACTAATGATATATATTTCAAACACTATGTGCGATCTTAGCAGCACTAATGTTATGTATAACAAATAATATGTGTTACCGTAACAGCATTGATGCTGTATATAACAAACAGTATATGCTACCTTAACAGCACCTATGTTATGCACAGCAAACAATATGTGTTACGTTAACAAAAACCCCAATGCAATGTATATGAAACAATATGTACTACCTTAACATCACTAATGCTATGTATAACAAGCAATATGTGCTACCTTGACAGCACTAATGCTCTGCATAACAAGCTATATGTGTTACCTTAACAGCACTAATGCTATGTATAGCAAACAATGTGTGTTACGTTAACAGCACTAATGCTTTGTATAACAAGCAGTATGTTCTACCTAAACACAGCTAATGCTGTCTACAACAAGCAATATGTGTTACCTTAACAGTACTAATGCTACATATAGCAAACAATATGACTTACCTTTACAGCACTAATGCTATGTATAACAAATAATGTGTGTTACCTTAACAGCACTAATGCTATGTATAACAAACAATACGTGCTACCTTAACAGCACTAATGTGATCTATAACAAACAATAGGTGCTACCTTAACAGGACTAATGCTATATAACAAACAATATGACCTACCTTATAAGCACTAATGCTATGTTTAACAAACAATGTGTTTTACTATAACAGAACTAATGCTATGTATAACAAACAACGTGTGTTACCTTAATAGAACTAATACTATGAATAGCAAGCAGTATGTTTTACCTTAACACAGCTAATGCTATGTATAACAAGCAATATTGGTTACCTTAACAGCACTGATGCTGTATATAACAAACAATATGTGCTACCTTAACAGCACTAAAGCTATGCATAGCAAACAGTACGTGTTACCTTAACATAATCCCCAATGCTATGTATAAGAAACAATATGTGTTACCTTAAAAGCACTAATGCTCTGCATAACAAGCTACATGTGTTACCTTAACAGCACTAATGTTATGTATAACAAGCAGTAGATTCTACCTTAACACCACTAATTCTATGTACAAGCAATATGTGTTAAGTTAACAGCACTAATGCTAAGTATAACAAACAATATGTCTTACCCTTACAACACTAATGCTATGCATACCAAATAATGTGTTACCTTAACAGCAATAATGCTATGTATAACAAACAAAATGCTATGTTAACAGCAATAATGCTTTATATAACAAACAATATGTGATACCTTAACAGCACTAATGATATGTATAACAAGTAGTATGTTCTACCTCAATACCACTAATGTTATGTATAACAAGCAATATGTGTTACCTTAACAGCACTAATGCTATGTATAACAAACAATAAGACTTATCTTTACAGCACTGATGCTATGTATAACAAATAATGTGTGTTACATTAACAGCAATAATGCTGTGTATAACAAACAATATATGCAACTTTAGCAGCAGTGATGCTATCTATAACAAGAAATATGTGCTACCTTAATAACACTAATGCTATGTATAACAAAAAATATTACATTAACAGCACTAATGTTATGTGTAACAAACAATATGTGACACCTTAAAAGCACTAATGCTATATAACAAACAATATGACTTACCTTAACAGCACTAATGCTATGTTTAACAATGTTTTACCTTAACAGCACTAATGCTATGTATATAAAAAAATATGTTCTACTTTAACACCACTAATGCTATGTATATAAAGCAATATGTGTTACCTTAACAGCACTAATGATATGTATAACAAACAATATGACTTATCTTTACAGCACTGATGCTATGTAAAACAAATAATGTGTGTTACCCTAACAGCAATAATTCTATGTATAACAAACAATATGTGCAACTTTAGCAGCACTAATGCTGTCTATAACAAGCAATATGTGTTACCTTAACAGCACTAATGCTATGTATAACAAGTAACATGTGTTACTTTAACAGCAGTATTGCTGTGTATAACAATATATGCTACCTTAACAGCACTAATGCTATGCATAAAAATCAATATGTGTTATCTTAACAGCACTAATTCTATGTAAAACAAACAATATGTGCTACCTAAACATCACTAATTCTGTGTATAACAAACAATATGTTATCTTAACAGTACTAATGCTATGTACAACAAACAATGTGTATTATGTTAACAGCACTAATGCTAAGTAAAACAAGCAACATTTTCTAACTTAACAGCACTAATGATATGCATAAGAAACAATATGTGTTACCTTACCAGCACTATTGCTATGTATAAAAAACAATATGTCTTACCTTAACATCCCTAATTATTTGTATAACAAACAATATTTGCTAGTTTAGCAGCACTAATGCAATGTATAGCAAACAATATGTGTTACCTTAACAGCACTGATTCTGTATATAACAAACAATATGTGCTACCTTAACAGAACTAAAGCTATGCATAGCAAAGAATATGTGTTACCTTAACAAGAGCCCAATGCTATGTATACAAAACAATATGTGCTACATTAAAAGCACTAATGCTCTGCATAACAAGCTACATGTGTTACCTTAACATCACTAATGCTATGTATTACAAACAATGTATGTTACCTTAACAGCACTAATACTATGTATAACAAGCACTAGATTCTACTTTAACACCACTAATGCTATGTACAACAAGCAATATGTGTTACGTTAACAGCACTCTTCTCTTCTTCTTTTGGCTGCATACATTAACAACACTAATGCTAAGTAATACAAACAATATGTCTTACCTTTACAGCACTAATGCTATGTATAACAAATAATGTGTGTTACGGTAACAGCAATAATGCTATGAATAACAAACAAAATGTTACCTTAACAGCAATAATGCTTTGTATAACAAACAATATGTGATACCTTAACAGCACTAATGCTATATAACAAACAATATGACTTACCTTAACAGCACTAATGCTATGTTTAACAAACAATGTGTGTTACCATAACAGCACTAACTGCATATATAACAAACAATAGGTGTTACCTTAACAGCTCTAATGCTATGTATTACAAGCAGTATGTTCTAACTTAACACCACTAATGCTATGTATAACAAACAATATGACTAACCTTTACAGCACAATTGCTATGTATAACAAATAAAGGGTGTTACCTTAACAAAACAAATGCTATGGATAACAAACAATATGTGCTACCTTAACAGCACTAATGCTATGTATAACAAACAATATGACTTACCTTTACAGCACTGATGCTATGTATAACAAATAATATGTGTTACCTTAACAGCACTAATGCTATGTATAACGAACAATATGTGCAACTTTAGCAGCACTGATGCTATCTATAACAAGCAATATGTGCTACCTTAACAACACTAATGGTATGTATAACAAGCAATATGTCTTACTTTAATAACAGTATTGCTATGTATAACAAACAATATGTGCTTCCTTGACAGTACTAATCCTATGTATAACAAATGATATGTTATCTTAACAGCACTAATGCTATGTACAACAAACAATGGGCCGGATTCATGAAGGCTTGCACGGAGTCTAAGAGTAGAGTAAGACTCCATGCAGCCAACATGTCTGCCTAGCGATCCAGGAACAGCCGGCAGGGGTGTGCAAGAGAGCTCCTAAAACGACTCTTACACGGACAGGGCTAGGTTATGCAAATTACCTCATTTGCTGCTGAAAGTTATGCAAATGAGGTAAATTTGCGATCCAGGAAACCCTAACCTGTTTGAGTAAGAGTAGTGTTATTTGCAGAAATGTACTCCATTGTCAACTGAGTACCGTTCTGCAAATAGCAAAATGGAGCCATGACAGCTCCAAATAAAGGATACATCCAGTTGAGGAAGCATGCCAATGGCCAAATATATGGCCATTGGCAATTCTTCCTGTTGCAAAATAAAAAAAAAAAAAAAACGTAATTTTTTTTTATCTCAATCTCCGAAATTTAAGCGTAGTGCAGCATCGCGCAAAAGTGCTGCACTCTAAAAACCATGAAAAGAAAAAAATAAAAGCCACAAATAGGGATTTTATTCAAAATATTCAACTGCCATGCAAGTGAATGGCAGGCTGAAGACAACATGGCTACTGAGTAGAGGTTGCTAAGGGGGAAGCTCAGGCTAAGAGATGTAACCAAGCATTAGTAGGCAATCCTATGCAAATGAGGGTAAGGATAGTGAATCCCAATTTCACATGGCATATGAGCAAAGTCCGTGGAGTGTAAGAGTAGGATAAGGGGAGTATCAGTGTAGAAGATAGGTGACATCATGAGGGGGGTATGTATGAAAGAATGTAAGCTCATTGGAGCAGAGTGGCATGTGTTTGCTGTCAGTTACCCATCACTGGAAGAGGCATGTCAATAGGTATCCTAGCTAAAGGCAAGAAATTGAAGGTGTATGCTGTGGATAACACTAAGGTTTCTTGTAGAAGTGCCTGCAACATGTATGCGCATGTATATGCACCTGTAAAACTGAGTAAGACTGTGTGCACGCGTGTGCACCTGTGAGCGTGCATTTAAGCCGGAGTAAGCATGTGTAAGGTTGTTGAAACCTGTGTAAACGCGTTTGCGCCTGTGTGTGTGTGTTTAACCCGGAGTCAGCAAGTGTTAGGCCGTGTAAGTATGTGTACGCGCGTGTGAGCTTGTGTGCGTGTGTTTGTGTTGGCCCTCTGCGCCCTCAGTCCCTGTCTGGTGTACCGTTCCATATGTGCCTGTGCCTGCATTACAGCCTGGAACATATCTGAGGTTGTAAGACCTGTGGGGGCCGTCTGTCAGGGGCATTACGACCAGCAGTGATCCCATGAGAACCCTGGACATCTGCCTATGTGGTACCATTCCAGGAATCTGGGGATGGTTGCTGTGAGGGGATGCATGTGCCATAGATACCACACTATCCTGGTCAATGCATAATGTATGCTGTCCCTCAGCTAAGCCATTGGTGATGAGGGATGTATTGGCAGTATGAATGTGCGCATAGATGGTGTGGAAAGCTGTGTACTGTTGATTGGCGGACCAACGACAGACCCTGTCAAACCTGCCTGTGCCACAACACATGTTTCATCATTTTCACTATTTGTGGCAGTGTCTTCAGGTTCCCTGCTGCACTCAACCAACACAAACTCAGCACCTGTGAGAGGGAGACAGGAAACACACTTTACAATTTGTACATGATGTTAGCACACATGCACACATGAACACATGCACACATGCACACATGAACACATGAACACATGCACACATGTACACATGCACACATGAACACATGAACATGAACACATGCACATATGCACACATGAACACATGCACACATGAAAACAAATACACTACTCACTAAAGTAGACACACACACACACACACACACACACACACACACACACACACACACACACACACACACACACACACACCAACAGCAATCCAGAACATACCCATTAGTGGTTAATGGTGGAGTACAGTATCACAAGCCAAAGAGTCCTATTACACGTGCCAGCATGCAAGATGTATGTTGTTCAACAGCATGCAGTGCGAGTGTAGAGAGTCCTTGTTAATAACAGTATACATGTCTTTGATGCATGTGTGTTGTTCAATGATTGGCCTCACCCTGGAACACAATGTGTACATGGACACAACATTGCTGTTTTAAATGCTTTTCAATGTCCTGTGCACCATCACTCACAGGTATACATACCATGGCTGGATGCACACAACTGTCAGGTGTATAGCAAAGAATGCTATGTGTTGTACTGTAGTTACTGTAACTGGATGTAGTGTAGTACCATGCGCCATCATCAGGCAGCATCATGTGGTCACTCAAGGCCACTAATGTATGCCACACTGGCAACTATCTTGCTGTACCTGAACTGCAGCACTGTGGCTACATTAACCATTTCACAGGCAGTTGTTAAATGGGTATGTAAGGTGTTCAATAGGGAGCATTGCCTAACATGAATGTGTTGTTTGTTGAAGAGTTTTGCACCACCCCATGATAGGCCTCTATCCCTCAGGTATAGTATGTGTGCTGTGTGGATGACATTTACTGGAGTCTGACCTTACAGCAGGTGTCTAAATATGCCATGTTTATCATATTAACATGTACTGCATATGACAAGGTGGTGTATGTTGTGTGCATGTGTATTGACTCTGCCTATACAATGTCCACTGCAGTGTACCGCAATTGTTTGGGATGCTCTGTGTATAGCATGTGTTTGAGGCATCTACTCATATTACTGGGATGTGCATAGTCCCACAGAAAACATGCCGAGCATGCATTATGTGTAAGTGTTTTACATGTGTATATGACCTACAACTCACCTATGGCATGCACATGTTATTTGCCATATTAAATGTAGAACACTCACTAACATGGGTCTGCTGTCTTGCTGTCACACCAGAGGGACCTACAAGGATATGAGACAGTTTGTCAGTGTCAACAACTATGGCATTGCTGCTGTGAGTTTGCAATTTTACAGTAGTACAATGGTTGACAGTCACAGGCATACAGATTATGTTCCAAAGTATCAGTATTGCACAACACCAGGCTCCACATCTTCCAAATACACACCACACATCTGACATATGCATGTTCTAACAATTGAGCTAACAGTAGTCTACAGATATGCCATGTTACCTGTACGATCTGAGTTAACTTGCTGGGTGACTCCGGCCTCCATGATGCCACATGTCTGTTGTAGTGGTTGTACAGGAGCCACAATGCTGAGAAGCAGCTCTTCCACTCTGGTGAGGGGCGGATGTGATGCTGCACCACCACCTGTGGCAAGTTGCTGTCTGTGGACATCGGAGGCATGCTGCCGGACATGTCTAATTAACTCACTGCAGTGATGGTGTACCTGCTCATAAGTCCAGTTATGGCATGCCTACGTCATTAACCCAATGGACAACATCTTGCCACAGTGGAGTGCACTCATGCTGGTCCTGGCTGGTTCTGGAGAACAGCAGGGTGTGATGTAGTAATAGGGTGGATATAATGATTTCCTCCTCTTCAGGGGAATATGCAGGGTTGCGATGGTGAGATATGTCCCTGGAAGACAATAAAACAATTATTGTGAGCAAGTCATGTGGCACACTTAACATTCTAAAGTACAGATATCAATGAAATGCCATATAGAGCAACCTATTGACTGTCAGTAGATACGCACTTTTAATACCACACATCAGTGCTCAGCCCACAACTGCCTGACAGTGCCTGGCACGTTCTATATATTAAACCATGTTCTGCACAGCAACAAAGTGAAACCAGTATATAAGACTATACGACAGCACATGGCACACTGTATGTGACACAATGCACCACCTAGCTACAGGAGGTATATATGAAGCTAATGCATACAGAAATATGTCATCCATTGAAATGATTGTAAAGTACAGTTACAGTACTACCAAAACACTACACCACTTGTTGATAGCAAACCCCTAAGTAACATATGTGCACATTCATCAATATAGGTGGCATACTGCTGTACTACACTATACATGTTGCTAGATATGCACTTATATCCTGTAACACACATATGACCGAGGCCATGTTACAGGCATACCCACACACACATCAGACATACCTACAAGACACAAAGGTATGGCAACCCAGATGAGCTTTACCTGTGTACCATACAGTACCGTGTGTCAGCACTTACAAAACCTTTGCCTGAGGTATGTAATGTGTGAGGACTACAGGTAACAAACAAAACAGTGTTTCCAAACAATGTGGATATACACCATACTGTGCTGTTTAGGCCTACAGCTTCAGGTAGTACTACAGTTCATAAGGGATTTGTATTCACTAGTGTTAACAATCAATAAGCATACATGTACTGCTTTAGCCTACAATGGCACACTCCAGTCAACACCATGGGACTACGTCACACCGTATGCCATACTGCTTTTCCTACCTAGCAATAGCATACATATCTTTTGCGGGGATCAGATCTAGAACACTACATACCATGATATAAACAGTTTCCCACTAGGCTATCACACATATACAAAACGTTGAGACATTCACCTACACATTCACCATCACACTCAGTCAACCTCACATAGCAATTAATGCAACATGTACATGCGTGTGTGTATTGAGTCCTAGGTAGCTCATAGGCTATTAGCTGTAGGGCCTATAAAAGCCTAGCCATACGATACCCTGCCCTTCAACACCCATGTAATTTAAGTTCATGTGCCTCTGTCATGCAGAGCCACAGAGGTGATTCACAGGTTGTATTTCCTATCTCACATCCATTCATCATAATTATTCATGAAGACTGCTAATGAGGACCTTTCTTTGCTATTGACAGGTAGTTAGTTCCAGAGTATGGTATATGTCTGAGATGAGAATGTACCACTCCAGCATGTTCTACTTTTTGACATTACAAGGTTTAGATCAGTACAGTGTGCAGCTTTAAGGGATTTTGATCTGTTTACATGGAGCATGTCCAACACCTGTGATTTTAGCATAGCTTTGTATGTTAGGCAGAGGTTGGCTCTGGGTAGGCGGTATGTGACAGAGTGTAGCTGTGGTTTTGGAAGACAGTCTGCATAGGGCATCTGTTTGAGTCTTTTAATACTGTTTGTGGTGTTTGTGCCTGGTGTCTACAGTTGCTGTAGATGTCTTCGGAGGTACATACCAAAAGGGCCATTGTACTCTATGATGGGTTTTATGACTGATGAGTAGAGTGGAACACTGACCTCTTATTCCATGGATGACACACCTTTTGTGATGACATGTGGACCGTAAACAGTTTACATGACTTGTGTGGCACTGTGATTATCAAAAGGGACACTACTGTCCACCTGTGTCCCGTGGTCTCTTATCACACTTTTGGTGTCATGTAGACTACCACCTATGTGGTAGTTCATGGGTACAAGGTTTTTAACAAAAGGGATTGCAATACATTTACAACATTGAGCTTGAGCGTACATATAAACATCCATTGGTGTACATATAGATTTACATGTAGGCACATATACAGTCCACCTTTCATGGTGGGAATATCAATTATGCAAGGGTTGAGCGAAATACAGTTATGTAATAAGTTTGCACAGCCTTGTGCAGAATGCATTGAGGGTATTCCCAGGCCATGTATCTTTAGCAGGACTCCCTGTCTGGAAGACTAAAAACTTAGCAAATCATACACACAGTGTTTAAACACCACAAGTCATATACCAGCACTGTATGCTGTCTTGTTTGCCACACACTACAACCTACATGAAAATATGCACATGACAACCTTCACCAACATATATATGTCCACCCTTCACAAACAGTTGCAGTATGTCCTTTGCTCTATGCACATGTTAAGATGCTAATATATCTGACACATAAATATCTCTACATATGTGTGTGCCATACACACACAAGGTACACACTGTTGTAAGTCCGTAGACCTCACGGATGACCTGTTGGGCCTTGCTACAACATTAACAGTTGTCACATATGTGCATAACAGTAATATTACAGGGAGTATTTATAGCTGCTAATGATACATTACTATACTAGCCTGGTACAGCAATTGTCAGTGCTACGCTACACATTATATGACTATCATGCATGTGTTACTCTGTCACAACCAGGTTTATATAGCCGTTTGCACTACTCCCCGAGACAGCTATTATACACAGTACTGTACAGAACATAGATGACATGATCGGATGTTTGACACTAAATAGTGAGCTACATATGTCACAGTTAAGTCCCACTGCCCTAATCAGATATGCCAGTGTTTGTCCTGCTATGATACTGGTGGGGGTTGTAAAGTGCCTCTATAACATTATTTGCTGCTAGAATGGCTGCTTCTCTTATCACAGTCATGTAATGCAATTCCACAACAATTGCTGGTAAAGATCCACAGAACAAGCTTTGTGTTATGGCCTTCCTATTTTTCCTTTACATTCACTCATTGTATTGCATGATATATTTATTTCAGCACCAAGTTATTGTATATCTGCTGTGGCATAGTGGTACTTCATGCAGTCAAGTGTGTCCAAGGTCTGGGGTTAGAGACTGACAGAGGTGTTTTATTTTGCTGCTGAGCAGAACAAGGGCCCTAACATATGGAGTGATTAAGGCACTTTTAAGCAATTGTAAGCGAGTTTGCGCAACACTTAGCAATGCTAAGCTTAGCGCACACATGGGCACACTCGCTCAAACCCGTTAACTACTGCTTAAAAGTGCTTACTCCCGCTAACCCCCACGCTAATTTCTTTGAAAGAAAAGAAAATGGGGAGATAGGAAAGTGGTGAAAAAGGGGGCACAAAGAGGGAAAGACAGTGGGGAAACCAGCTCGGGATGTGCAGGACGGGTGTAGGGAAGTTCCATAGCTGCCCATTTCTTTGCCAGCAACAGCTGTGCATATGTTACAAATTTGGAGTGAAATTTGAAACCTGAGAAAGGGGTGAGGAGAACAAAGTATGTTGTACTTCCAATTCTAATTATCAGTTTACATGTCCAGCAGACATGTGTGCGAAATGGGTAGCTATGTATGGGGCATAAATGTTTTGTGGGAACAGATTGCCCTTTTTTTTTTTTTTTTTTTAGGTGAGAGTGGAATGTGAGGTAGAGGAAGTAGGTACATTTGGGGAGGTAGGTTGGGGATGTAAACAGACAAGACAAACAAGACACATACAGGGGCAGAGTATGACACATGGGGTGGGTGAACACAATTGACGGGGATGGATGTTTGGAAATCGCAAGCCCATGAGCCCACAGATGGTAATAGTGGGACTGAGATCCCCACCCATGAGCAGTCACCACTGCACCTTCACAGCCCCGAGGGTGGCTGTGCTGGGGGCTGTGTAGGAGGGGCAGGCTCACCCGTGAGTCATACCACTCTCGCCTCGAGCAGGCGTAGGGTATCAGCGACTAAACGCTGGATCTCCCTATGCACCACAACCCAGACCCTTTGGAGGGTGACAGGTGGCCCTTCTCCACCCACGCTTGCAGGGGGGGATGAGCCCCATCTCCTGCAGCGCTTCCACCTGAAGGTGGCACAGGACCAATGGAGGAGTGTAGCCCGGGCTGGGCACCGGACCTGCTGGTGCCAGGTGCAATCGCCAGCTGAGGAAGGACAGGTGGGTCTGCTGGGACCGGCCTTCCTATACATTCTATGATTAGGTGTGTTTAATTACAACATAGACAACAGCATTCCAAATTAGTTGTAACAGCATGCAGTAATATTCCCATTAACACAACACACCAGGGTTCCAACAGTTGAACAGCAAGCATAACACATGCATATATTGAATGACAGTGGACATTACAACAGCATGCAGGGATGATTGGTGGCAACATGCCACCAAGATTGTGGTGTTTGAGCAGGGCACATGCATCAAAGTAAATGCAGATATTTATAGAACAATAGGACATATATCCCAACAAATGTTTTGAGATTAGACATACCCATTGAGGTGTGGAATTGCATTGTTTATGCACATACAGTAGGGTGTAAAAAGAAACCTCCATTAACATCTTATAAGTACTTTTACTCTACACTACATTCCTATTGACTGCAGGTTTATATCCCCTGTATGTATTATTACACTAGGCAACATGCATTAGGTTGTGTAATGGGTTTGGCTAGTTCATTATATACCTGACCTATATCTCACATACTAACTATCCAAGATGCAGATGTTACTGCTACATAGTTATATTTTTTATTTATATTTATGTATCTACATATCTGGATGTGTTCACGTGATATTTTCAGTTAAATTTCTACAGAACCCTACATTTCATGTCGCACACTCACATTTCTGGGGAACACATTGACAAGCTACTTGTGTGCCAGATTTACCTATGCATGCCAGCCATTTACCAAATGTTGAGGACTGTATATATGCTTCACAGCTACTGGCACTTCCTTCATCCACTTTATATGGGACTGCCCAACTGTGGGTTGACAGCACTTAATACAACAGTACTATTTATTTAATGCAAGGGTACAACAAAATTTCAAAGTAAGTGACATAGACACACTCCAAGTATTATACCTTTATTAATTACATTACACACTTTTCTACAGGCTCTCTCCTTTATTTGATATTACAGTGCATACAGAAGACCTATTCAAGACATATTATACCTTTATTAATATGTTACAACACTCTTTTTCAGGATCGCTCACTTATTTTATATGACAGTACATGCAGAGATATTATTCCAGACTTATTTTACCTTTATTAATGGGTTACTACACTCTATTTCTGGCTCTCTGACTTATTTTATATAACAGTACATGCAGAGAAATTATTCAGGGCATTTTATGGCTGTATTATTGGGCTACAACACTTTTTTCAGGCTCTCTCACATATTTTATATAACAATACATGCAGAATAATTACTAACCTGCCTTGTGGTGCAGCCTTAGCAGCCTATCTGCATAGGCTTGCTGATTCGCAGCACGGACACCTGCAGCTGTGAAGTAAATGAAGGGACACTGAGACATACCTATCCATTATATAGACTATACTAGCATGTCTTACATACTGCATTCCATGGCTACCTACTCAGTAGTGTGGTATCTTGCATATGACGGGCCTCCTGGATCCATTGGTTCAGTAGGTCCTGCTTCCATCTCTTCAGGTCTGCATGGTGGTGACGGACATGATCACCAGTCCGAGGGACACCTGTGGCACTGGTGAGATCATGAGCTAACCGGTTTCAAGCCTCTGCCTTATACTCCATTCCTTTGAACTCAACCTGCAGGAGTCAATACTCATGACGGTGGACAAGGAGCCAAACCATGTATTTTGACTCGTTGATGCCCCAGCGTTGCGCTCAAAAGTGAGTACCCTCTCCAGCACCAGACATTCTAACTGCAGATGGGAGCTACAATCAGTTATGGTGAGTATTCCTGCCTATGGAGCTTAAATATGCCACATTTCCCACACTTTTTTGTGATTGGCCATTTTTGAAAATTCTCGACTGACTGCAGACCTGCTTAGCAATGGTTAATATACCATTTAAAATTATATGTATGTTAACAGTGGATGTTTATCCTAAGCTGTCATGACTTTGTGGTTCAGTACTTTGATTATGGCGCACAGTGTCCCGGGTTCGAACCTTGTCATTGCTTTTTATTTTACTACTGTCCAGACAGGTTAGGGGGTGTGGCTGTGTTTAGGAAACTTTGCTCTACCATTGCTCCACGTTGCCCTATTGCGCTGGGTAAAGCACTGCTTAGCTATGGGCAACTATATTGCGCTGGGTAAAGCACTGCTTAACTTCTGGCAACTACATTGCACTGTGTAAAGCGCTGCTTAGCTATGGGCATTTATATGCCAAGATCCTTCTTACATTTATATATATATATATATACATTTTGTTCACTGATACATAGGCCATTTCAATGCTTTTTAGTAAAATTTTATTCACATATGTCAGGAATTATTTCATATACTAATTTAAAACATAAAATAGAAAGGGGAGTGGTGGGACTCGAACCGTGAATGCCTCCACTTTGTGCAAAGGCTCTACCACTATGCTATTGCTATTTGCATTAATTGGCATAAACATTTCTTATTATATTCTTCAGTGTCAAAATTGCTAACTGCAGCTAAGCAATGGGCACACCCATGCAAACATGCGCAAATACGGGCAGCTATATCGGGAATTATAAGAAAAAAATTAAAAGTTTTACATTTTATAACTGTACTGTGGGTTTACAATGTGAGGGAGTGTAGTGTTGGGTATGTAGACATATGAGCAGACTTGCTCATGTGTGTTGACATTTCACAAGTCAGACACTTGCAGGGGCGTGGAACTTTGGACTGCTCAGCAGTTGGACATGCCCCCTGCCTTCCTCCAAGTTAGACTTGGAGTGGAGTCAGCGTGCCCTCATGAATATGCATGGCACGCTGATGTCATACCGTTCAACTGCAGTTTCTGAGTAAGACCTATTTAGTCTTACACGGAGGATTCGTGAATCCGGAGGACTATGTGTTACCTTAACAGCACTAATGCTATCTATAACAAACAATATGACTTACCTTAACAGCCCTAGTGCTATGTATAACAAACAATATTTGCTACATTAACAGCAGTAGTTCTATTTATAACAAGCAGTATGTGTTACCTTAACAGCACAAATGCTATGTATAACAAACAATATTTGTTACATTAACAGCAATAATGCTATGTATAACAAGCAGTATGTATTACCTTAACAGCACTAATGCAATGTATAACAAACAATATGTGCTACCTTAACAGCACTAATGCTATGTATAGCAAACATGTGTTAGCTTTACAGCACTAATGTTATGTATAACAAACAATATGTGTTACCTTAACAGCACTAATGCTACGTATAAAAAAATATGTGCTACCTTAACACCACTAATGCTATGTATAACAAACAATATGTGCTACCTTAACAGCACTAATGCTATGTATAACAAACAATGTGTTACATTAACAGCATTAATGCTATGTATAATAAACAATATATGTTATGTTAACAGCACTAATGCTAAGTATAACAAGCAATATGTGATACCTTAACAGCAATAATGCTATATAACAAATAATATGACTTACCTTAACAGCACTAATGCAATGTTTAGCAAACAATGTGTGTTACCATAACAGCACAAATGCTATTTATAAAAACAGTATGTTCTACCTTAACACCATTAATGCTATGTATAACAAGCAATATTTGTTACCTTAACAACTACTTTAATTACTTCTTACTCCCATAATGTTCCTCCATTCCTCCCTCCTACTCAAACTATCCCTAACACCCAACTACAATCTCTCCAACTCTCTCACTTTCACTCCATATCCTCCTCCCTTATTCCACCTAACCCACTACACCTCTTTCATCCCAAACTATTCTCTACCTCAACCAAAACTCTCTCTCTTAAACCTCTGCTAACCCCAGACAAACACCTACCATACAAACCTTATAGACTAAAACTTATCACCTCTAATGTCCTTGCCATATCTGGAGACATTCATCCTAACCCTGGCCCTTGCCTCAACACAAACTACCCTTTCCCTCCACCCTCTTCTTCACCCACAACAAATAACACTTCCCCCCCTTTCTCTTCTCCTCCCACTTCCCCTCTCAGCACTCTCAAGATCTTCACTATCAATGCCCAGAGCCTTAACAACAAATCTCACCATGTACAAGCCTGGATTAATCACAATCAACCCGATATCCTAGCCATCTCCAAAACATGGCTAAAACCCCATATTACTGACTCTGAAATCTTACCTCCTGGTTACCACATCCTCAGACATGACCATTTAAACAAAAAAGGTGGAGGATCTGCTCTAATCTACTCCAATCTTCTCTCTCTAATTCCTCTTCAAATCCCTACTCCCAAATTCAAAAATTCTGAAATCATTGCAAGCCTTCTCCGTTTAAATAAACATAAAAATATCTGCGTTATTTCTTTATATAGCTCCCCTGGCAACAATATCTCCTCCCTTGAAGATATTCTATACTGGGCCTCAAATGAAATAAAATACGAAACCTATATTCTAGGCAATGTCAGTATCGACTGGAATAAAATCAACACACCATCCCCCTCACTATCCATTAACATTTTCAACTACACCCAAGTAGTCCTTTCAACAACTCGCCCTAACAAAAATCACCCCCAGGGTCCATCATAGATTGGATTCTAGTCTCCCATCCAAGCAAAATCACTCTATGTGGCACTATCCCTGACACATTCAGTGACCATCTCCCTGCCTTCATACATCGATCAGCTACACCCATCCAACACCAACATCTCTATGTTCAAACTCGCAACCTCAGCAACTTCAACCCCTTAATTTCTTCTAACATCTTTAAACAAATTAACTGGCAACCCCTAAACACTCTCCCACTTGACAATGCTGTTGAGCATTTTAACTCTATCTTCATAAATACTCTTAACTCCCTAGCCCCTCTAAGAAATAAACGAGTCAAAGCTAATTCTGCTTGTTGGCTGATCAAAGAAACTAAACAAATTATGCATCACAGAGACAAATCCTGGAAGCTCTATCAAAAAACTAAACTGTCCTCTGCCTTGCTCCAATACACCCAACTCTGCAACCAAGTAAAAAAACTTATTACCAAGTACAAAAAAAACTACTATAATAAACTTCAGTCCAACAACAATAAGAACCCAAAACAATTCTGGAAATCGGTCAACTCCCTTCTCCATCCCGGATCACTGAACAATCCCTGCCCTGACCCTAGTTTAACTGACAGTGAACTTAGCTCCCATTTCAACACCTTCTTTACCGAAACCATAGCTAAACTAACTTAAACATTCCCTAATAAGAATCCACCTAACTCCCTCTTCACAACACCCAGCAACCCAAATAACAATCCCCTTAATTTCCATCTCACACTTGTTTCCACCACTTTTATAAAGAAGCTTCTATCCAAGCTAAAGCCATGCTCGAACGCCCCAGACAACATTTCCTCCTCCTTCCTCAAACATGCAGCTGAAGGTATTGCTCTCCCAATTAGTATTATGATTAATAGATCTTTAAATGAGTCATATGTACCAAAACTCTGGCGTTCAGCCTACATTCTACCTCTTCATAAAGGAGGCAAAAACACCACTATTTCCAACTTCCGCCCCATTGCCCTACTCTCTCCAATATCTAAAATTCTAGAAAAATGTGTCCAGCACCAACTTTTGCCTTATCTAATTCAGAATCACCTCCTAACACCCACCCAGCACAGCTTCCGCCCTGGCCACAGTACCATAACTGCCTTACTATCCTTCCTAGAAACTGTCAGTCAAGCCCGAGACTCTGGACTCATTGTATCCTCAGTACTGCTAGATCTTTCAAAAGCCTTTGACACCATCTCCCACACTCACCTTCTCCATCATCTCACCAACCTCAATCTCTCCCATAATACTCTTTCCTGGTTCTCCAGCTATCTATCTGACAGATCACAAGCTGTTAAATGGAAAAACTCCTCCTCTTCCTTCTTGCCTACACCTACCAGTGTTCCTCAGGGGTCCATCCTTGGACCCATGCTTTTTAACATCTTTATAAATAACCTTCACACCGTCATCCCTGACACCACAGTCATCCAATACGCTGATGACTCTACCTTGGTCTGTGCCGCCCCCAACTTTTCTGAATTACTGACCAAAACTCAATTAGCCTTTTCCACTACAGAGAACTGTATGCACCAAAACCACCTTTCCCTCAACTCCAATAAATCTAAAATACTAATCTTCCTCCCCTCCAAGGTTTCCTCCTTGGACAAAAACACTTTCAATCTCCTAAGCCAAACTAACACTGCCATTGAAGTGGTCCCCTCTGCAAAACTCCTAGGCATTACCATAGATTAACACCTCAAATTCGATCTTCACATACAACAAAACATAAAGAAAACCCACCAAAAGCTAGGTATGCTATATACGAACAATCACTTTCTTTCCAACTCCTCTAGGCATACCTTGGCAATCACCTACCTCCTACCTTCCCTGCTATATGAAGCCCCTCTTCTAACCAATCTGTCTGCTACCAACACCTCTAAGCTTGAAGCTTGCTATAATAAGATCTCTAAATTTGCCACCAAATCTAAAACATCAACTGACCACTGCCTTAGCCTACAATCTCTGAACTGGTTAGAACTCTCCAACCACCTAGACTATCTGTTCCACACATAAAAATGCTATTTAACCTTAGCCTTACTTCGGGATATGTACCTGAACACTGGTGTACAGCAACAGTGGTCCCACTCCACAAGGGGGGTGCCTCTACAGACCCTGGAAACTACTGCCCCATAAGCTTAACTAGCCTGGTCTGCAAAGCTATGGAAAGAATCATTATGGAACTCATAAACAGAGACATAGGGGACATACAGACACTTGACCCCACCCAGTTCGGCTTTGTAAATGGCAGATCCTGCCTTTTAAACCTGGTTGACTTTTTCGAAACAGTCACTAGAGCCATTGATGAGGGCAAAGCAGTCCATACAGTATACCTGGACTTGGCTAAGGCCTTCGACACTATACCCCACTCAGGCATCATAGATAAGCTAAACAGCTTAAAAGTAAACCCTTATGTCACTAGATGGGTTGCAAACTGGCTAAAGGACAGAACCCATAAAGTTAAAATCGCTGGAGCAATGTCAGACTCAAAGCCAGTCACAAGTGGTGTCCCACAGGGATCTGTCCTGGGACCCCTCTTGTTCGGCATTTATTTCTCAGATGTTAAAGCAAACATGGGAGGGCTGTGGCTGACAAAGTTCGCAGATGACTGCAAACTATGCGCCACAGTCGATACACCAGCAGACACACACATCCTACAAAAAGGCCTCACTGAAACGGACAACTGGTGCCGTAGTCACGGCCTTAAACTAAATGCCAAAAAATGTATAGTCATCCCTTTTGGAAAAAACAAAGTACCCTCAATTTATCACATAGACAGCAACCCACTGAGTACGGAAAAAGTAATCAGAGACCTAGGGACCCAAGTAGACAGCGACCTCTCATTTGACACCCACGTTGCCAAAGTGGTTAGAAAAACATTCTACCTTGCACACCTCATCATGAAGGGATTCACATCCAGATCCAAGGATGTCATTGTACCCCTATATTCCTCCCTCATCAGACCCATGATTGAGTACAGTGCCCCATTTGGTATGTACCTCACCCGGCATTTGCAACAGCTGGAGAGACCACAAAAGTACCTCACGAAAAGGACCAAGGGTCTCCAACATATGTCTTATTCTGCCAGACTTAAGAAACTTCAGCTCTATTCAGTAGCATACCGCATGCTCAGAGGTGATCTCTGCCTGACGTACAAGGCCATGTCCAATTAGGATCTGATGGACATGCTCCACCTCAAAAAATCCAAATCCATCAGGACCACGAGAGCTAAAGACTTAAACCTCGGCACAAGTATGAATAGGACATGCTGGAGGGATAGATTCATAACCCAGAGGCTTCCTATGCTTTGGAACAGGATCCCAGTTCATATTAGGCAGAGCCCCTCACTGACTCTCTTCAAGAGAAATCTTGATGAGTGGATGGGAGATCGTAAGTTTACCCCAGAGGTCACATCTGTGTCACTGCTAGACAGGGGAACAGTAAACTAATTCTATTATATAAGGGGACCTTCATTGTGTCACTACTAGACAGAGGCACAGTATTCTAGATTTATTCTGTACATTTTTGTACCATTTCATGGGGTGGCAAAAGCCACATCACTATGGCTAGGCTTACAAATGCCCCAGGGCAGATAGCCTAGTACTATACTATGAAACTATGAAGCTATGAAACAACTAACCACTGCTCAAAAGTTAATATTCTCCCCTGATAAATGCCCAGCCCTAAAAAACATCCTTCCTCCATACATCCCAAACAGATCACTAAGATCTGAACACCAAAACCTAATCTCCATCCACAAACCCAAACGTCCCGCTGGCCAGCATCTAAACTCCTTCTCCCTAGGTAAAAAATGGAACTCTCTGCCTCCTTCACTTAAGACTATATCCAACACTGAATCCTTCAAGACCCAACTTTTCCTTCACCTATCTTCCAAATGGAAATGTTCCTGCCTTCACCCCACATAAAATACTGGAATCCCACTAGGCTCTGCTAACTCCCACTCCACTATTCTCTCTTACTTATTCTTATTGCTCCACAGATCCAGAACCAGCAGACTCCAAGTATGTAAATATTGTAATCATCTGAAAAAAAATAAATACATTTTTCACTTTGTAATTTTTATTGTATTGTATTACTGATGCAGTTTTTTCTCACCTTGTATTTTAACCTTCATTGTATTGTATGTTACTTTGTAACCTGATTTGTACTTTAACCTTTATTGTATTGAATTGCTGATGGAGCTTTTCTCCCCTTGTATTTTAACTGTTATTGTATTGCTTATGGAGCTTTTCTCCCTGGGCCTCCACTGAAAATGGGCACTTCTTGGCCCAGTGGACTTCCCTGGTAATCAAACTGATAATAATAATAATAATAATAATAATAATAATAATAATAATAAATAACAGCACTAATGCTATGTATAATAAACAATATGACTTATCTTTACAGCACTAATGCTATGTATAACAAATATGTGTTACCTTAAGTAACAAACAATATGTGCTACTTTAGTAGCACTAATGCTATCTATAACAAGCAATATGCGCTACCTTAACAGCAATATTACTATGTATAACAAGCAATATGTGTTACCTTAACAGCACTAATACTATGTATAACAAACAATATGTGCTATCTAGACAACACTAACACTATGTATAACAAACAATGTGTATTATCTTAACAGCACTAATGCTATGTATAGTAAGCAACATGTTCTACCTTAACAGCACTAATGCTATGCATACGAAACAACATGTGTTACCTTACCAGCACTAATGCTACGTATAACAAACAATATGACTTACTTTAACAGCCCTAATGCTATGTACAACAAACAATATGTGCTACCTTAGATGTATAGCAAACAATATGTGTTACCTTAACAGCACTAATGCTATGTATAACAAACAATATGTGCCACCTTTACAGCACTAATGCTATGTATAACAAGCAGTATGTATTACCTTATCAGCACTAATGCTATTTATAACAAACAATATGTGCTACGTTAGTAGCAATAATGCTATGTATAACAAAAAATATGTGTTACCTTAATTGCTATAATGCTATGTATAACAAACAAAATGTTATGTTAACAGCACTAATAATATATAACAAACAATATGTGATACCTTAACAGCACTAAAGCTATGTATAACAAACAATATGACTTACTTTAACAGCACTAATGCTATGTTTAACAAACAATGTGTGTTACCTTAACAGCACTATTGCTATGTATAAAAAACAGTATGTTCTACCTTAGCACCACTAATGCTATGTATAGCAAACAATATGTGTTACCTTAACAGCACTAATGCTATGTATAAAAAACAATATGACTTACCTAAACAGCACTAATGCTATGTATAACAAGCAGTATGTGTTACCTTATCAGCACTAATGTTATGCATAAAAATCAACAGGTGTTACCTTAACAGCACTAATGTTATGTGTAACAAACAATATGACTTACCTCAACATCCTTAATGCTATGTATAACAAATAATATTTGCTACATTAACAGCAGTAATGTTATGTATAACAAACAGTATGTGTTACCTTAACATTACTAATGCTATGTATAACAAACAATATGTGTTACCTTAACCACACTAATGCTATGTATAACAAACAATATGTGTTACCTTAATCGCACTAATGCTATGTATAACAAACAATATGTGTTACCTTAATCGCACTAATGCTATGTATAACAAACATGTGTTACCTTAACAGTACTAATGCTATGTAAAACAAACAATATGTGTTACATTAACAGCACTAATGTTACGTATAACAAACAATATGTGATACCTTAACAGCACTTATGCTATGTATAACAAACAATATGTGCTACCTTAGCACCACAAATGCTATGTATAACAAACAATATGTATCACCTTAAGAGCACTGATGCTACGTATAACAAACAATATGTGCTACCTTAACCGCACTAATGCTATGTATAACAAACATGTGTTACTTTAACAGCACTAATGCTATGTACAGCAAACAATACATGTTACCTTAACAACAGCCCCAATGCTACGTATAAGCAACAATATGCCCTACCTTAACAGCACTAATTCTATGTATAACAAGCAATATGTGCTACCTTAACAGCACTAATGCCATGCATAACAATCAACATGTGTTACCTTAACAGCACTAATGCTATGTATAACAAACAATGGGTGTTACCTTAGCACTAATGCTATGTATAACAAACAATGTGTGTTACTTTAACAGCACTAATGCTATGTATAACAAGCAGTATGTGTTACCTTAACTGCACTAACGCTATGTATAACAAATAAGTGTTACATTAACAGCATTAATGCTATGTATAACAAACATGTATTACATTAACAGCACTAATACTATATATAATAAACAATATGTGATACCCTAACAGCACTAATGCTATGTATAACAAGCAATATGTGCTACCTTCTCAGCACAAGTGCTATGCATAAAAAGCAATATGTTTTACCTTATCAGGACTAATGCTATGTATTACAAACAATATGTGCTACCTTAGCTGCAGTAATGCTATGTATAACAAACAGCATGTGTTACTTTAACAGTGCTGATGCCATTTTTATCAAACAATATGTGCTACCTTAACCACACTGATCCTATTTATAGCAAACAATACATGTTAACTTAGCAGCACTAATGCTATGTATAACAAACAATGTGTGTTACCTTAACAGCTCTAATGCGATGTATAAGAAACAATATGTGTTACCTTAACAGCACTAATGCTGTTTATAAGAAACAATATGTGTTTTCTTAACAGCACTAATGCTATGTATAACAAACAATGTGTGTTACCTTGACAGCACTAATACTATGTTTAACAAACAATGTGTGCTACCTTAACATCACTAATGTTAAGTATAACAAGTAATATGTGCTACCTTAATAACACTAATGCTATGTATAACAAACAATATGTATGACCTTAACAGCAGCACTAATGCTATGTACAACAAACAACGTGTGTTACCTTAACAACAGCACTAATGCTATGTGTAAGAAACAATATGCGACACCTTAACAGCACTAATGCTATGTATAACAAACAATGTGTGTTACCTTAACAGCACTAATGCCATGTATAACAAACAATGTGTGTTACCTTAACAGCACTAATGGTATGTATGACAAACAATGTGTGTTACCTTAACAGCACTAATAATATGTATAAAAAACAATATGTGCTACCTTAACAGCACTAATGCTATGTATAACAACAATATGTTTTAACTTAATAGCATTAATGCTATGTATAACAAACAGTATGTGTTACTTTAACAGCACTAATGCTATGTATAACAAACATGTGTTACCTTAGTGACACTAATGCTATTTATAACAAAAAGAAGAAAGTATTGATTTGCTTTTAATAGTTGGTACTAAATGGACTAAAAATCTTCGTTTGCACTCATGTATGAATTCCTAAATGTCATATAGTCTGTAAATGTCACCATTCCTCGCTACAATGCTTAGCTGCTAAGGGCAAGCCATTTTGACATGTTTTACCTTAGCAGCACTAACGCTATGTATTACAAACAATATGTGTTACCTTAACAGCACTAATGCTATGTATAACAAACAATGTGTTATCTTAACAACACAAATGCTATGTATAACAAACAATGTGTATTATCTTAATAACACTAATGTTATGTGTAACAAGCAGTATGTGCTACCTTAACAGCACTAATTCTATGCATAAAAAATATGTGTTAACCTAACAGTACTAATGTTACGTATAACAAATAATATTGTAGAAGGTATGGAACATCCACAGGAACAAACCACAGCTGACAAAAAAATCTTTCTGTAGTAAGAAGTCTCTCCACTGTTATAGTATAAATCTCCTGGTGTAAACACAATTTTGTTAATCACTCCATGTAGTCGAATAAGACACTTTTATTAACAAAAATGGTAAGCGCTTTCACCTATAAGTCTTCTTCAGACCAAATAAGTGTAAACAAACATTCAGCCTCTCTTATATAGGCCTCCTCATGTATTATTCATTAATCCTGTTAAATCACTCATGCTGACATCATTTCCTGCGCTATAAAAATGTATGACTAAATATATAGTTACATGAGATAATACTTCTATAGTAATTCATGTTCTTACAAAATTCATCCATGTTAAAACAATCCTTAAAACATCTCTTACTATTAAGAAGCTGATCATAGCAATATATAAAAACAATGAAATGTCATAGAATCTGTAAATGTCACCATTCCTCCCTACAACGCTTAGCTGCTCTGGCCAAACCATTTTGACATGTGTTACCTTAACAGCACTAATGCTATATATTACAAACAATATGTGCTACCTTAGCAGCACTAATGCTATGTTTAACAAACTGTGTGTTACCTTAACAGCACTAATGCTAAGTATAAGAAACGATATGTGTTATCTTAACAGCACTAATGCTATATATAAGAAACTGTGTGTTACCTTAACAGCACTAATGCTATGTATAACAAACAATGTGTGTTACCTTAACAGCACTAATGCTATGCATAGCAAACAATATATGCTACCTTAACAGCAGTAATGCTATGTATAACAGTCAATATGTGCTACCTTAACAGCACTAATGCTATGTATAACAAACGTGTTACCTTAGTGACACTAATCCTATTTATGACAACACGTAAGTATTTATTTGCTTTTAATACATGGTACTAAATGGACTAAAAATCTTCATTTGTACTCGTGTATGAATTCCTAAATGTCATAGTCTGTAAATTTCACCATTCCTCCCTACAAGACTTAGCTGCTCAGGGCAAACCATTTTGACACTAAATTTGCCTGGACATTAATTTGCCATGGCATTTCTCATAGGTTCATAGGTTCATAGGTTTATACTAGGCTATCTGCCCTAAGGCATTTATAAGCCTAGCCCAAATTTTTGTGGCTTACGCCACCCCTTATATGAAAAAATACTGTGCCCATTAGTTTGGTGTGCCTCTGTCCAGCAGTGACACAGAGATGATTCCCGGGGTAAACCTACGATCTCCCATCCACAGGTCAAGATTTCTCTTGAACAGAGTCAGCGAGGTGCTCTGCCTCACATGGACTGGGATTTTATTCCACAGCATAGGGAGTCTCTGAGTGATAAATCTATCCCTCCAGCACGTCCTATTTATATCCGTGCTAAGGTTTAAGTCGCTTGCTCTAGTGGTTTTGGTGGATTTGGATTTTTTGAGGTGGAGCATGTCCATTAATTCCGGGTTGGACATGGCCTTGTATGTCAGGCACATGTCACCTCTGAGCAGACGGTATGCGACTGAATAGAGCTGGAGTTTCTTCAATCTGGCAGCATATGACAGATTTTGGAGTCCCTTTATCCTTTTGGTGAGGAACTTTTGGGGTCTCTCCAATGGCTGCAGATGTTGGGTGAGATACATCCTGAATGGGGCATTGTACTCGATCATTGGTCTGATAAGTGAAGAGTACAGGGGAACAATGACCTCACTAGATCTGGATGTGAATCTCTTCATGATCAGGTGGGCAATGTAGAAGGTCTTTCTAACCACTTTAGCAACGTGAGTGTCAAAAGAAAGGCCACTGTCAACCTGGGTCCCCAGGTCCCTGATAACCTCTTCTGTGCTTAGTGGATTGCCACCTATATGGTAGCTTGGGGTTACCTTGTTTTTCCCGAAGGGTATGACTACACATTTTTTGGCGTTTAACTTCAGGCCATGGCTCTGGCACCAGCTATCTGTTTCCGTGAGTCCCTTCTGAAGGATATCCGTGTCCGACGCACTTTCCACTATGGCGCCCAGTTTGCAGTCGTTAGCAAACTTTGTCAGCCAAAGTCCTCCCATGTTGGCCTGTACTTCTGAGAAGTAGATGCCGAACAATAGGGGGCCAAGGACCGAGCCCTGTGGGACACCACTTGTGACCGTCTTGGAGTCTGACATAGCGCCAGCAACTGTAACCCTGTGGGTTCTGTCCTTAAGCCAGTTTGCAACCCATCTTGTGACATATGGGTTTACATTTAAGCTGGTAAGTTTTTCTACAATACCCGAGTGGGGTATTGTGTCGAAAGCCTTTGCAAGGTCAAGGTAGGCTGTATGGACTGCCTTTCCCTCATCAATGGCCTTGGTGACTGTTTCGAAGAAGTTGACCAAGTTCAAAAGGCATGATCTTCCCTTGACGAAGCCAAACTGGGTCGGGTCCAATGTCTGCAAGTCCCCTATATCTTTGTTTATGAGCTCCATTATGATCCTCTCCATAGCTTTGCAGACTAGACTTGTTAAGCTTATGGGCGGTAATTACCAGGGTCCGTAGAGGCGCCGCCTTTGTGGAGTGGGACCACAGTTGCCGTACGCCACTCCTTGGGCACGTATCCTGTGGTAAGGCTGAGATTAAACAGCTGCCTTATGTGCGGGTTTAATTCCTCATTTAGCTCGTGTAGCATACAGCCGGGGACACCATCCGGTCCCATTGATGCTGTGTTTTTAGCTTTAGAGAGAGCAGCTTTCACCTGCGCATTTGAGATGTCTGGGAGGCTACACTCGGCTGGGATAGTTATCTCTCCTTTATGGGGGGAGAGGGGGTGAAGTTTGCACTGAACCTGTCTGCCAGTATGTTGGCAATGTCTGTGGGTTCAGTGATTTTTGTATCATTTTGGACTAATTCTGAGCATATCTGGGAGTTTCCACCCAGGTTCCTAACATAGCTGAAAAAGGCCTTATGATTGTCCTTTGAATCCTTGGCAATTTTTCTCTCAAAATTGGCCTTAGTTGATTTTATGAGTGCTCGTATTTTTTTACTAATAATGATCAGGGGTGACTTCCCTTTTATGGATTTTGTTCTATCATGTAATAGCTTTCTCCTCTTATTGTAAAGTTTGTTAATGGCTGGGGTCCACCAGACTGGACGTTTGCCCTTTGTGGAAAGAGTCTTGGTTTTATTTGGGATTGCCTGATCCATGCAGTCCTGGAGGTGTTCATAGAAGGCATTTGTAAGGGCTTCTGCAGCTTGGGTTGAGGTTTCCACTGGCTCAGGGGCCTTGAAGGATACCACACCAGTTTTGAGTAGTGTGAAGTTTGCTTTAGAGAAGTTCTTCACTGTGGTTTTTTTTGTTTGGGGTGGGGGCGGGATGTGGATTTCCAGTGAGATTAGTTTATGATCAGGTCTCACCAATGAGGGATATACTTCTGGTGTGGAGCATTTTGTCCCCATGTTTGTGACAATGAGATCTAGTATATTTTCTCCTCTCGTGGGAACAGTGACTAGCTGTTCCATGGCATTTGAATTTATGAACTCCAGGAACCGTTGGGCTAGAAAGTTAGGGCTTGAGTAATGTTCCCAGTCTATATTCGGGTAGTTGAAGTCACCCAATATGATGGTGTTTGGAGATACATTTATACCCTCCAGTGTCTTCAGGAAGGCTGTGTGGGGTTCCTGAGTTTGAGAGGGTGGCCTGTAGCATGCTACAATTTGTAGAGCAGTTTTGCCTATGGTTAGTTGCACCTGGATGGTTTCCGAAGCTTCGTGCGTTGCCACCAACCTGGAGGTGTGGGTATCCTTTATGAATATGGATACACCCCCTCCTTTTGTGGTGTGGTCTGGGTTTTGGGGCCGGAACGCATGATATGAGGTAAAACCTAATAGTGCCAGGGTGCTCTCAGGAGCCTTGAACCAGGTTTCAGTTACAGCACAGACATCGATGTTCTCCATACTGAGAAGGGCCTCGAGTGCGTGCATTTTGAGATTTAGACTTCTGGCATTGAGCAGCATTACCCTCAGTTTCTTTCCATTTTGTTTTCTAGGGTGGTAGGTTTAGAATTTGAGCCTTGCCTAAAAAAGGCACTATGGGGGTGGCAAGAGCCTTAGCCAATATCCGGAATCCCAAGGGTGACAGGTGCAAGCCATCCCTTGCGAAGCAGCGTGGCTTGTCAAGCATGTCATCCCAGGCAGACAGACACTGGATCCCCTTTGAATGACACCAGACATTAAGCCAATTGTTAAAGCTGATCATCTTGTCTCTATATTGTGGCATCATTCTTGGTGAAGGAAGGATACTGCTCAGGGTCAGGGTCATACCTGCCTGGGCTACATAATCAGAGAGCTCCTCTATGTCTCTTTTCATGTAGTCCAGGGAGGTACGTCTCAGGTTGTTCACACCAGCATGGACAATGACTGTGTCATATTTGTACTTGCCATGGAGTGACCCGAGTGCTTGTGTTATGTGGCGGATTTTAGCGCCCGATAGGCAGCTTACTGTGACCCACTCCTTGTTCAGCCTGGTGAGTGGGATGTCAGTGTGTCTGACTATGGAGTCACCTATGACAAGTATGTTTGGTGTTGTATTTGGCCTTAAGGGCTGTGACTGCTTTGCACACTGCTTTTGTGGTTTATGTGTTGCTTGTGGGGTGTCTTGAGGTAGCAGTTGTTTGGGTGTCTGCTTTGGAGGCCTCTGCTGTTTAGGTAAATTTTTACTCAGAGCCTCCGAGTATGTCTTTGTGTGTTTATGTGTTTGATTCAGTGGAGTGGTAGCATTATGTGAGGCTGGTTTTGTGGTGTGTGTAGTTGCCTTCTCCTCCTGTCTGGTCTTGCCAGTCCTGAGTTGAGAGAGCTCAGCCTCCAGTTTGGCTAAATAGCTGCATCTCTCACAAGTAATTGTGTTATGTGGGAGGAGGAGAGTGTTGTCTGTGTACATGAGGCAGTTATAACATTGCCTCAAGATTCCCAGATTCACCAGCTGGACCGGAGAGGAGATTGACAACTGACCTTTGGACATGCTAGAATAATATTGGGAAATCCTTAATTGAAAACAAGGGCCAGTGGGGAGTGAGGGTATAGTGCTTTTAATTTTTAGTGCTGACTTATATAATTGCTTTAGTGAGCAAGTGCCAGGTAACTTGAGTGCAATGTGTTACAAGTAACTAAATGCAAAAACGACAAACAGTAACTTTCTTTCAAGTGAAACAAGGAAATAAGTACAGTAAGCAATGCAGATATCACTAGTGATCCACAGAAGCACTGAGAAGTTGCGTATTAGGTGGAATTAGCTTCCAGGGAAATAACAAGCAAACAAACAACAAGCATATAAACAAAGCTAGATTCAGCAGGCCTGGATCTAGTCTATGCTAGAGCAAACAAGGTGTACCAATTTCAGTAAGATACAGTTCAAATATTCAGGCACTATAAACCTTTAACCAGAAATTCCCAGCTCAGAAGGGCAGAGTCCAGCCTCTTCTCCCACAAGAGTGCAGACCACGAACCTTCTTAATGTAAAATAACTGGCCTGAAGCCCAAGTGCCTAAACCAGAACTAGTACACTTGGACACTGGGCTCTCAATCAGCAGTTCCCAACTTAGAAGGATGAAAGCTACCTGTCCTGCCACCACAGTGCTTGCCACAAACCTTCCTAATGTAAAACAACTGGTCTGAAGCCCAAGTGCTTAATCCAAAAGACTTAGAATGATAGCTACACTTTAATCAAGTTACAACCAAGCAGTAATAAATACAATTGAATACTTTAGAGAATGTCTGGATTAGTGCTCAAGTTACACAAACAAAGCTAGATCCAGCAGGCCCGAATCCAGTCTATGCCACAGCAAACAAGGTGCACCAACTTCAGTAAGAAACAGTTCAGATATGCATGCACTATAAGCCTTTAACCAGAAATTCCCAGCTCAGAAGGGCAGAGTCCAGCCTCTCCTCCCACAAGAGTGCAGACCACGAACCCTCTTAATGTAAAATAACTGGCTTGAAAGCCCAAGTGATTAAACCAGAATTAATACACTTTTAGAATAAGACACTGAGCCCTCAATCAGCAATTCCCAACCTAGAAGGATGTAAGCTACCTGTTCTGCCACAACAGTGCAGACCACAAACCCTCTCAGTGCAAAACAACTGGTCCGAAGCCCAAGTGTTTAAACCAAAAGGCTTAGAATGAGTTACACCAAGCAGTAATAAATACAATTGAGTATTTTTAAGATGATGCAAAAGTAAAATGAAGTAGGTAGAAACACAAGTACAGTAAAAGCAGATGAATTTTTTTTTTTTTTTTTATCTGAACAAGTGCTGAGATCAAAGAAACAGATTTGAGTGCTGAAACTAGAAAACTGGCTAGTTATAAGAAAAAAACAAGCTAGAAGGCTTCCCTCAAACACAGAAGGGCTTGGGGGCTCAGAAAACTACAAATAGTCTATACCACTTAACAAGAAAGGCAGGAAATAAGCTTAATTTTTTTTGTCTGTTTCCCAGATGCTCTCTTTGTACACAGTAGGAGTGCCTGAAATCAGAATATGATCTCACTGCACTCAGTTGAGTGAGCAAATGAGATGGGCCCAGAGGCAGGCTGAGGGGCGGGCAGTTTCAAGGCCACTAAGAGAGGGTGGATGGGAATAACTGAAGAGCAGAATAACTTCAGTTAAATATTCCTTCAACACTCCTTCAACACAGTTTAAATCAAATTAAATACTGTATTTTTTTTTTTTAAAAGTGCAGATAAAGGTACTTAAATTCTCTTATACGTCCAGTTGAATATAACCAAGTTCTTAGCTGGCCAAAGCTGAGGTTTTTAAGCAGGAAATATTTCACAATGCACCAGTTAAATATGCAAGGACAGGAAATCAAAGAATGTGGCTACCCCCACACCTGTAATTACTAGCAAATAACAAAATTCAGCCAACACTAGCTTCAGTTCAAGTTACTGAAGAGCAGAATAACTTCAGTTAAATATTCCTTCAACACTCCTTCAACACAGTTTCAATCAAATTAAATACTGTATTTTTTTTTTTAAAAGTGCAGATAAAGGTACTTAAGACACTGACACTACTCTTCAGCACATAAGTAAAATGACATTCATGGCATCATTCAGCTGTAGTGACCAGTACTGAGCTGCATTCATTGTCATATTGTTTGTATTCTAGCATGCCTATAAGAAAGTTCAGTCCGTATAATAAACCAATAAGCAGCTAATACTCCTTAGGAACACTAACTCCTGATACGTATAGGGAACGTTTTAGATAGCCCATCAGGCTTTACAGCCTAAACCGTCTTGTTAATCATGTCTCACTCTCATTAAATTGTCGTGACCCCTGAGTAAATGCACTAACTCTGTGTATGAATAAAACCTGCCACCTCCCTCCATAGATAGTTTTGTCTTTAATAATAACTCCTCTTCTTGGCTGGACTCAGTCACCTGGGAAGCTTGTCAATTGTTGTCTTGAAGTTGAAGATCCCACTCGTTGGGTGTGGTCTCAGTGACCCAATCACTGTTCTTAAGGAAACTATGTGATAGCATCCTCACTAAAGTTGTTCTTCACTATTAATGCTCTAATCCTAACTACCGGCAAGCTACTTCCCCCACACAATTACTGCTAACAAGGCTTACCCGCTCAGGAACAGTGACTTCTCTTGCAGTTTGAACTCTATAGAAATGCTACCCTTGAGTTTCTATTAAAAAGGGTGTGCATTCTGTATGCATGCCTTCCACTTCAACTTGTTTTTGAGTATATGACATGATCGCATACTGTGCAAGTAAGATTTAACAACTCTGATATTTAAAGTCTGTAGTCTATCATATAGATTGTATTCATATTTTACTACTTTTGCTAAGCCATTGCTTAAAATGAAGATTGTACTTAACATGCTTACAATGACTTGCGTATGTGACTATTATATCTGACCATTTCGGGAACTTTGACTTAAAATGTCATTATTTCAGAAATGCTAATTGCCACATGTGGATACAACTATTTTGGAGCTGTATGCATACATAGTATAACTGAATAAGTTTTGTTTGCCTAGAGAGTGTTATTTTAATCCACTGAGTGCTTGCCTCATAGCATGGTGGTCACCTTTGCTAATAAGTTCTATTAATTGTTGTTTGTCCATGCTATAACTTCCTTCAAGTAAGTTGCTACACGCTGTTAACACACCTACATAAAAATGACTTTCATTTAATTTAAATCTTTGTATTTATTTACACTTGTCTTAAATAGTTTGTTCCTGCATAACTGATGCATGAGCACAGGAGATATAATATAACTGGCATTTAAACACAATGGCTTCATAACATTGAGTCGTATAATCCATTTCAGTGCAGCTTGCTCTGTAATATTTATTATATCACCACATCTTTCATCATTTTTAATTACCTGCAAAGCCAAGAATTTAAATTGATCCTTACTTATACTCTCAGAAATGTGTTTGGCAAAGACATTCAACAAATTGTTCTTAATTTCTTAAGCCACCAGGTTTGAATAGTAGTTACGGAGAGTGATGTGCACCATATAAGTGCTGTTGGTATCAAACCAAATGGAAGCAAAGTCAGAACAGTAGAGCTGCAAGACCCATCTAGTGTGACTAAGATAAGTCAGACCTTAGGCATGATTAACTGTTTGGGCAATTTTGTACCCAAGTTTTCCACAATGCCTCATCCTTTAAATGACTGAGCTATGGTTTTGGGGATATGCTCAAGCGTAACCATTAAACAAAAGTTAAGCAAATGCTAACAGCAGCTATAATGCAGCAAACTATGATATCACTAAGCAAGCAGTAGTGAAGGCAAGGTGCAAGTACCTAAAGCCTAGGTTCATCTTTATTCCAAATAGGTGAACAAGTGTCACACTCTGTTGCCTGTTGCTCCAAAATGTTAACAGACATTGAACCGAAATATTCGCAAATAAAAAAAGGAGTGCTTTGAAATGTCTGGGCTTGTGAAAAGTTCTCCAGGTAACTACTGGGGCTCAAGGTTTCCATCTCCAGACTTACTATTAGTTCCATTAATTAATTCATAGCACTTAAAGTGTTGGTAAGATGCCAGAGCCTGTTAATGAAATTGTAAGAATCGATATGACTCCTATGTAAGATATGGGTATGAGGTGGATTTAACTGGAAGAAACAGGAATGAGAGTGGAATGAATGTCTTTATCTGTTAATTACCCAAACTTGTGCTGATCGGGGGCAAGTCTCTCTTTTATAGGACAAGTCTTCATGAACCATTCAGAATAAAGTCTGCACACAGTAGTTTGGTTAAGAATGCTTTATTATGTTTAGTGAAGGTGGGTGTCAACAATATTCAAATACAGTCTCCAATAACAGTGCTGATAAGCAGAAACAGTCTATAGAAATTCTGTATTCCTTTCCTCCTGAATAATATCATTAATATTCTGGAATGTTGGATATTTGACTTCTGCACTTATACTCGTGTCTGTACTGCAAAGACTTTCTGTATATTAGACCAAACAAACTAACTTAACTATGTCTGAAGTATTTCCTAATAATACTAAAACTGTGTAAAGTTCTACATGCCTCTTTAGCCTTGGTTCCCAAGCCTTCTAAGATCTGTTTGTTTTAAAGTATTGCACATTCTATTCTTATCAATATTCTTGACATAAAGTTATTTTCACTGATTGAAAGCACATTCACTTAAACTGTATGCAAACTGTGAAGACCTGCTTTAATATGGCTACATTTCTAGACGTATGCAAAGCGAATAATGTATTTTTATACATTTAAATGATATTTGATCTTATAGAAATTAATAAAGCTCAAGGCCAAAACAATATGTATGCTGGGAAAACATTGTATTGCCACAGATATGTTATCTAGAAATCCTATATGAAACAGCAATTATCAACTATCACAGAGAATACCTCTCATCTGTCCATATTTTTGTTGACTGTCCCTGGTTTTGCCTCATATTTTGGGTCTGTCCTTCAGATTTTATTAATTACTGAGGATTACAGTAAGCTAATGATACCATGCATTAAAGTTTCATACTTGTTATTTTTTTTAGAAAATGCAGATCGATGTAGGACCTGTCTTTTCATTAATTCTTAAGTGAATCAGAGCAATATTTAAAAAATGTCCCTGATTGTGTTTTTTAATTCCCCATAATTTTCATTTTTCCTAGAATTCTTAAGCAAAGTAGTTGAGTAGTCTGTTGCAGATGATGTTGCAAATGCAGCTTATGCTTAAAGGATAAAGCTGACAATAACTATTAAAAGACTAGAAGCACTAAACAAAGCTAATACAACTGATCTATAATTGCAAGCTGTTATAAATCATGTGCATAATGGATAATCAAATTGTTGGTCACTAACCAAACAGCTTATACATAAGTATTATACAGACAGGGCTCAGGTATCAGAGCCTGATGAATTGAATCTTCAAATACATGAAGGTCATCATGGTCTGACCAAATGCTGAGAAAAAAAATGTCACTGTGATGGCCAAACATTAGCCAAGAGATTGCAGGCTAGTGTCAGAATGTCAGTTCTGTCTTATGCATAAACCATTGCAAAGGCATGAACCACTAGCACCAACACTGTTAACCCAAGGTCCTTGAAAACAATAGAAGATTGCTGTTTTTGACAAATAGTCCTGTGTCAAAGAAGCAGTTTATGTACCAACCTAACCACAGCTACTCAACAAATAATAGCTAGAATGAAGACTGTGTTCTCAAGGAATGATCTGTCTATGGAGTTTATGTCCAGTGAATTCCACTAGTTCGTGGCTGATGACTGTTCTGTTCATACTATGTCAGGTCCTCATTATCTCTCATGTTGTAGCTGAGACAACAGTACAAATAACCAAGAAGATACGAGACAAATCCTCATACTGAGACATTCTATGTAGTACCGCCACAGTAAGCCCTTTACAGTAATGTGATTGGCATACCGATGAATGAGTCAAAGCTTGAGCCAAGAGTTAAGCACTATTTTCCAGTCAAATTTAGTGAAAAGTTGCTAAAGACTCTTACAGAAGTTTTATGTCTGACTTCATCCTGCACAATCACTCCTGTCCTAAAACCTGGTCAAGCTATACATTTAATCTCAGAGGGTATGTGAGAAATTGGGATACAGCAGGTGTGGCAGCGCAGAAAACCACTGATCGACATTTCTGTATGTTGCAACCTGAAGATGATACCATAGTTCAACACAATAAATAACATATACAAGTTCCTGATAAGTGTCAAACTGAATACATTGTTCCAAAAAAACTTACAAACCAAAACTGACCCAAGAAAAACCAGACCAATGTCTGGCAAATCTGTTTCTAAACTGAAATCAAATATATACAAACCAAATATTCAGGGCAAGGTTGGCAGTCTGAGTTCAGCCAAACATAATAACAAATTGTGTGTTGTCCAGGCAACAGACCTGAGTGGGACTATTCCTGTTCTTTTGCTATTAGGCTTTCTTTTCTGTACTAACTGTAAATGTTTTACTGCATGTCATAATAACACGTCTCAGACTTTTTCTTTGCAGGTTCCCAGTATGTAGCCTTCAAGTTCCCAATAGTGGAAGAACTATTTGTGTCCCTCAGTGGTATGTCTTTTGAGCTGAGACAAAGGCCCTGGATTGCCTAGACATAGTAAGGTCATGCTACATTTAATGGTACTGGCTGCCAAAAATCAGTCATTCGAAAATGAAAATGTAAACCAAATGTAATTGAAGCACTACTGAATATAATAAAAGAGATAAAAGAACCGCAGCTGGTATCCTAAGCAAAAAGAAAGAGTAAATTACACTGAAATAAACAGAATCTGAGGAAGCAATGCATGTAGAATAGTGTTCACAAGGAGGAGTGAAGTTTACGGAAAGGAAGGAATTAAATATTTTTAAGTAATATCACAGTAAAGTATAATTGTTGGAAAGGAAAAGTGTATACTGCTTAAACATGTTACTGCAATTTGTTTTATTTGATATTATTGGATATGTTTACCTGTGCAACTATTTTAATTGCAATTTTATAAATCTATTTGTTAAAAAAAGAGATGGTTAAGTGAATATTTGTTGTTTATTTCATAAACTTTTATTTGCAGTAGTATTGTTTGTTAAAAGCTTTTATGCTTTCACAAGTTCATTTCAGATAGTATTGTTTGTTAAAAGCTTTTATCCTTTCACAGATTCATTTCAGAGTATTAAACGTATGATGCAAAAAGGTGCCTTTTCATATTTTGTAATTCTGAGAAATGTAATTTTTGAAAGAAAGTAGAAGATATGTCGATAAGTAGTTGTAAACTGATAAAATGGTTGCATATATTATGCATCTGTATATAATATGATTGCACTTTTACTATAATTGCATATTGTATCCCTTTAAATATATAATATGTAGCATAATGCATTTAGGTGGGTGTGAGACACTGAAGTGGTAGCATTACTTTTTATATAAATGTTACTAGTTTGTTGAAACTAATGTGAATTTTGACTTTACTGACTTGACAAAAGAAGTAGATAAGCTGTTGTAGTAACTTCTGAAAATGGGAGCTAATGACAGTACCTGGCTTACACTCAACAGTAAACTTAGTTAGCCATAGCCTAGCTCTGTAGCAAAGAGGGATGAAGCCATAACTATAACTCAGATGACATGAGTATGAGTAGCAGTTTGGGTGTTGTAAGAACTAGGGTGGTCGGGATGAAAAACAAGTGGTTAGACTTCGCCCATCTGAGTTACACATAGTGTGATGGTCCCTGAATGTCTTTATTGCTGCTCCAGTGCTAAGCATGAAGGCTCACAGTACTTAATATAGGAGCTGGTATCAGAATGGATGTGTGTTGGGGTTACTGAAGGCAGTGATGGCAGTCTTTGCCTTTGTATGCAAATGAGTATGCTTGTATAGATAGAGGAGTATCAGTAGTCCCTGCAGGAGTGGAGTTAGAGCTTAACATAGAAAATGATCCCATTGCACACTTACTAGGTGATGTGAAGCTTCTGCAGCAGGACATGCATGTTGCAAATCTTTGTCCACAATCAATTAACATAGGTCACTATTGGGCCCAAGTCTGGGGAGACATGCCATACTTTCTTGGGCAGGGGAGTAGGATGTACATCTTGCAGGAGACACACAGAACCATCAGGAGTGCCTGGATGATGGCCTGCTCTGGACAGCTCTCCCACTACTCCCATACTACACTGAGAAATGTCCTTTTTACTAGTATGATGAACTGTGTCACCCAAGGGAAGGCTGGGTGATTCACAGGTACAGACACAAAACCACAAGTATGGTGTGGACGTGGGACAGCTACCCCAGTTGCAAGGTTTTATGGAGAGCAATTGGCAGGCACTGATACCATTGGAGTGCAGTACCTGTATTGCTCAATGAATTAAGCGTAATGCAGTGGTGCAGCAGTTAACATTGTTACCTTATAACAAGAAGTTCTCCAGTTCGATTCTCAGCTGGGGTGCTGTCTGTGCAGAGTTTGCATGTTCTCCCTGCATCCGTGTGGGTTTCCTCCCACATTCTAAAGACAAGCATCTGGTGTGTTTCTCCCTGAGCCTCCAATAAAAATAGACTCTGTCCTAGTTGGACTTTCCCAGTCAACAAATAATAAATAATGCTATTGCTAAATTTGTGGTCATGGCTGAAACATTAAAGTGTTCAGCCTCTGGTCATTTAACTGTAGCAAAATGATTTTTACATTTGTATCAAGCATCTTGTTACAGTTTCAGAGAATAAGAGCTTCTTTTAATGCTTCTTGACTTTGCAATGAGGGACTGTCAGTTTGGAAACAACATAGGGCACTGGATGACCTATCTACAATTTTGAAGGCATCCACACAGTGTTTTTGTATGTATTAGTGTATATTTGGGTAAAATAATGGCATTTAGTGTATATTTGGGTAAAAATAGTGGCATTTGCCTTGCAATATTATCACAGTTAATGAGTTGCAACTGTCTGTTAGCAATAATCTTTATCTACTATGTTAAAGATACATTTCTTTCATAAAACTGTTGTATGCACCTCTAATGCTTTACTTCTGCATGATCTGGCTAGAACTCCCCAACCTAATAACACTAAACCAACTCACCTTCACCCACAGTATCCTTCACAACCCCAGTCACTGCCCTGACCTTTCCTCCCTGGTCCAAACTCATGTCAATACCAGGTCTTTTAGGTCTTCAGACAGAATACAACTAAAAATAACCCAGTCAAACAACTGCCATGGTGACGCCCTCTTTTCTAACAAAATTGCCAAGGCCTAGAAAATCCTCCCCAAACACATACAAGTACACCCCAACTATTCTACCTTTAAAACACGAATAAAAGAGTATCTCAAAATCACCTGGATCTGCCACTGTACTACTCATGGTTAATCTCCCTCCCTGCTACCAACTCCCCACCTCTTCATCCAACTACCCAGCTCTTTTTCCCCTTCCAACTCCTGAATGGAGTTTTTGTCTTTTTTTTTTTGAACTTCGGGCACAAGCACAGCTAGATGTTTCAAGTACTGAAATGGTCAATTATCTCTGTATTCAGCAATGTATTTGTCCTTAAGCTTGTTTTTCATGTCCTGACCTGTCAACTTTTCTCTGTCTGGCATTGTTAACTTCATCCCAGAATTGTTACAAATTATTCTAAATTTACTGCTTGTTCTGTATTATTTTTATTACTTACTGGAATTTTGAATAATTAACTTTTATCATTACTTTGTGGAGGTTTTCTCCCCAGGTCTCCACTAAAAATGGGCTCCTGGCCCAGTCGGACACTACCCGGTTAACAAATGTCAATAAATAAATAAAATAAATAATCTATGTAGTGACTATAGTCACATCTGAGAAGAATAAAGAAGGATCTTTTGTAATTAAGCAAGCTACTAAATAAAAGGCTTCCTTTTGAAACTAGAAAAAATTGTTCATGTTTGTTAAAGTGGATGTGTTCATTTGGGTGAAAGCAGTCAAATTCAGATTACAAATGAATCTGCAGTTTTCAGTTCACAGAGTTAATCTCAGAAGAAAAGATTGTTGATAAACCAGAGCCTGCATAACACCAATGCAGGCAAAAGATTGGGTAGTCCTGACCCAATAGTAATGCTGTATATAATGTGAAATTCCTTGCAAATGAAATGAGCTACATTCAGTTCCACATAATAAAGAAAGAAAGATAGTGAGAAGGAAGAGGTACAATTACTCCAACAGAAGCACAGATTAATTATACTGCTTATAATAATGAAGATTATGCTTGAATCTTTGATCCCGAGAAATTCACCTTGAGAGCAAAGCTTAAGGTGGGAATCTTAGCATCCATGTCAAGAACACATTATAGAGGGTAATGATTAGAGATCTGATTATAATTCTTTGTTGTGCATGGACCTTTGTCAGTTCCATGTAGTACCAGTTACAGATAAAAAAGTCTAGGGCCACTGCACTTGAGAACAAATAAAGCCCTCAGCTAGCTGTAGTTAAATCAGCAGTTAAATCTCTGTCCACTGGGCTTTGAAAGACCCATTTTCAATGGAGGCCAGGGGGAGATAAACTCCATGACACAATTATAGTAGCAAGTCAGTTACAATTCAAAAATGTCAAAAATATTATCAATCGTAAGTTAGATCCATCATTAAGAGGACATTGTTCAAAACAACAGACATACAGCACATGTTACAGTACAACTTAATGAATTTAGCATAATTAGATGTTAGAATAAAGTATAGGTCTAGTGGTAGTGAAAATTTGTTTTATAGACAGAGTGAACAAAGTATTGTATTTACAGAGAATATATTAGTAATATAGAGGATGCAAGAGATGAGCAGAGTGTTAAGTGTGAATTATGAATTACAAAGTGGGAACTCATGTAGGTGATGAGCAGGGGCAAATCCACTTGGAGGATACATATGAGTGAAGGAGGGATTTGAAGTTGGTAGGATTTGCAGTGCTTTGAAGGGGGGGGGGTTCCAAAGTTTGTCTATAGGGTAAGATAACATGAGGCGGCCAGGGGGCCTAGAGGGTTTGTGAATTTGCAATAGGTTTTGGTTTTCTGACCAAAGTGGGCAATTTGGAATATAGGGGGATATGGTGGAGGAGAAAGCTGGACATCTAGATGGTTTGAAGATGAGTTTGTGAGCTGTGGATAGTTTTAGCAGGTTTAGGTAGTTTAGTAACTCAATCCATTGAAGGGATTAAAGAGAGAGGCAGTGATGGAATGAATGTTTGGAGTTGGTGGCAAATTTGCTGTTTTTATTGTAGCAGGATTCTAACTTGGATTGTAAACTGAGTTGGAGATTGGTGAGCAAGGGGGCACCATATGTGAGAGAGGTGAGGAGGTAGGAGGAGGCTAATGTCTTTCTGGTTGCTGGAGTAAGGAAACGGTTATGTCAATACAAGAGACCTAATTTCTGATAAGTTTTTTTAATAACGGTATTTATATGGATGTTGAATTTTAGATGATCATCGATAATGACGCCAAGGAGCTTTGTGTGAGATACCATTTCAATGGGGGTGTTGCTTTGGGTTAATATAATGAAGGCGGAATTATCGATGGTGGAAGTTCTGGAGGGAGTAAATACCATTAGTTTGGTTTTGGTCGTGTTTAGGGCAAGGTGTTTGTTCTGCATCCAAATTTCAGTTTTTAAAAAGGCTAATTGAGTATTTAGTAGTAAGTCAGAGGGGGTCTCAGCAGTACAGATGATAGTGGAGTCATCTGCATACTGAATTACAGAGGAATTTGGAATGGAGAGATGAAAATTGTTAATGAAAATGTTGAAAAGAAGGGGGCCTAGCACAGATCCTTGTGGTATACTGGTAGAGGTTTGTAGGAAGGAGGATATTGAGGATTTCCATTTTACAGCTTGGAGTCTTTCAGAGAGGTAACTAGAGAACCAAGATAGTGTAGAGGGAGAAAGGTTGAGAATATATAACTGAATATAAATTAATTATTTAATGAAAGAGGTTATAATAAGGAAATGATGACAGATATTAAATATTATGTCATTCAAGAATGGGGAAATAAATATCCACCATTATTAGGAACGTACAAGGGAGAGAATAGAATATGGTCCACGCGTATACCAGATTAAGAAAATTATGGAAAATAATTGGAAAACATTATTGGTGGAGGATGAACTGAAAGAGTTAGTAGGCAATAAACCACACTTTGTGTACAAGATGGGATGTAATCTTAAGAAACTTTTGGAGCAAAGAGGGATGAATAAAGAGGTGAATACAACTAATAGTAATAACGAATCGACTAGTATATGTGGAAGTTGCAATCAGTGTTGTGTTATAATGGAAGAAGGTGAAAGTATGTTAGATAATATAAACAACACTAAAATAAGATTTAGACAGGGTAATTGCAACACGAATTATGTGATTTATATGGCAAAGTGCAGTGCATGTCCTGGATACTATATAGGAAAAACAGAAAGACCTTTTAAAAAGCGGCTATATGATCACCTTTATAGTATTAAGAAGAAGGATTGTAACAATGCACTGTATAGACATACAGAAAAGTATGGAGAATTGCACAAATTTGGATTTGCCATATTGGAACACATAAAACATAATCCAAAAGGAGGTAATAGGAAGGAAACCTTGGGGTTTAGAGAAGTATGGTGGCAATTGTATACAGATGCATCAACTCCGCCAGGTATGAATGACTATATATCAATTAAACCAATATTAACTATAAGATTATAATGTGAAGCACAAGGGACATAGTATTAGATTTATGCAGAATTTACAGTGTTACTATTATTAGTAGAGTATAAGTAAGAAAAGTTGTATTGTTAGAAATAATGGTATTTACAGTTATTTTATTAAGTAGGTTTCATCATATGAATTGTCAATATGTTTACAGAATTGTACAACAGTTATTTAATGTATATAAGTGTCTTTTATATAATCAATTTTTATATATATTATTTTATGTATTTTTTTAATATTTTGTCATATTTTTGTATAACAAATATTTTTTTCATATATTTAGAATGTACGTATATATTAGGATTTAAATAGAGAATTATAACTCTGTAATAGCAAGTAAAAAATCTAGTATACATTTTTAGGCATATATACTTTCAATATATTGTGTATTAATTAATTTTAAAAGTGTAACATAGGACAAATATACAAAGACATACATTTGGTGATATCATTTTAAGGGCAGACCATTTTTTAATTTTTGGCGCCTAAAAGGTTATTTAAATGTTTGTCACAGCTGGTAACATTGTCCTGATGAAGCCCACATATAGTGGGTGAAAGCACTTAACTACTTGAACTTTGTTTAATTTGATGAAATAAATTTTAGCTCGTTTTTAAATAAAAGACATATCTACAGGTGTTTGCACAGCGTTTCCTCTCTGACAGTAACGTTACATTTATGGAGAGCCAAGAGATTATTGAGTGTTTGAAATACCCAGCATGAGTTTACTATAAATCAGAAAAATATATGAGGGACAGAACAAACATATGAGGCAAAAAACAGGGACAGCTCTGCATAATCAATGACATTTGCAAGGTACAGCAAGTGAAAGTGAAATGCTCCTCAGAAGAAGGTAAATCAGCTTTTAAAAGCTGCTAGACGATTGATTGTGCCACAGTTTCTGTTTGTAAATGTAGATAAGTTCTAATAGCTCTTAAAGGCTGTTTTGCCTTCTGCCATTATTATTTGCTGGTCAACGCTTTCCGGTGTTAGCCCCAAGTATGATACCTGATCTTAACAGCTCTTAGAGTGCCTTTATTAAGGATTTGTTAAGCAACCCCTAAACACTGTTAAATTGGGCTGTGCATTATGAAAGAACTAAAAAGTTTGTCTTTTTTTATAATTTCAGAGCATAATTATCGTGCTCTTTGCATGGAAACACTTTAAAAGTACTTGACAGTCAGTCTATGACACTGTTAAACAACTTCAGCTTTACTACAAAGCTGTAAGTAGAAGGGCATGTTTTTATGTTTTGTATAGATTCACATAACTGATTATGGACCTCACAAGGTTGCCACAGTGAGACACATTAGGGCATACTTTATGGCCACAGTATGATGCTGCAATCAGCATACTTTATTTCTTCACTGGGCCTGGATGAGGGTCAGGTTGATCCCTGGAGAGGCTAAGATAGGTCCAGTGGACACAATGACTGAGAACAGGAGCTTGTGGCAAATGATAGCAGCAGGGAAAAAAAGAAAAAAAGGATTTTGACTGTGGACTAACTATTTGTACATTGAAGTTAGCATTTACTATGTCTAAGAGAATCTTTGGGAGTAACCATCCTTTGTGGTATAGATGTTACAGGTAATCAATTGATGGTTGATATTACCCACCAAAAAGTTACTTTTATTTAGGGGTAGTTCAATAAGCACATTTATACATTTTTATGTTCCCTGAAGGACACAGATGGTGATCACTGAGATTCCTCACTAAAAGAATATAGGGCGGAAATAACATTTCCTATGCAGACAACCTTAAACCCCTATCACTATGTTCTGACTCTTTCAGGCTGCTGAGGGGACATCTATGCTTGGCATAAAGTCATCTTCAGACCCAATTCTGATGGACCTCCTGCATTATTTGCAAAACAAACAGCACCAGAATTACCCATTATAAAGTTATTAACATTGCCTGTGATATAAACAGGACCTGCTAGAGAGACATCTATATATCCAAGAGACTACACAGTCTGTGAAACAGGCTCCCCATCTATGTGGAGCAGAATTCTTTCCTAACCCAGTTCAAGTATAACTTGGACAACTGGATGGGAAATCAAAAATTTACTCTTGGTTTGGCACCTGTGTCTCTGACTGACACAGGCAACCTGTAAATGTTTAATCATCCGGGCTCTTGCTTCTAAATATTTTATCTCCCAAGATCTGGAATGTATTGCTAAGCTTAAAGAGGCCTCAGTGATCATTAGCCTAAAGCTATGATTTTCTAAGTTGTCTTATTTATGGGAATTTGAAGTTTAATAATTTCTATTTGTGGGTTAAAGAGAATCTATCCAGGTACAGTTAGATCTCAGATAAATATTAGTGCAGAAAGCTTAGATCAGGTCTAAAGATGTGATAAATGTTGAAGTCTAGTAAAGAGTTAGCACTGTCTTAAGTATTAAAGCAAGTCTCCTTTACAACCTATATATGGATGTGGTCAAGCTGTAGAACATCCTCAAGATCCAGCAATTTATTGCTAACATTTCTGGCATTGAGCAGAACAGGGAAGACTTGATGTTTTCTGGATATGAATTTATGGAAAGGCTTTTTGTTATGTTGGAGTGTGCAGAAGAAGAACTTTCCCTAAATGAAATATTTAGACACTATGGAGACAGCAAATATTTTTGTTTGGCCAGTATGTGGAATCTGTGGAATGGATAGTAGAAGACAAGTAAGTTGGGTGACGATCATCTCTTCCAAAACAACCACACTCTGGATCCTGCTAGAATGATACCAGTTACTTAGTTAATTGTTAAAGCCAGGTATCCTCTGGTTTTATCTATGTATCATTTTAGATGAGCATGGAATTTAACTTAAGATCAGAGTCTTACCTGCATTTGTCACATGCATATCAACAGTCTGACTCTCTGCATATCCTTCTTAGCCAGGGACCTCAGGATATTCATGCCTTCATGAACTGCCATCACATCATACTTATACTTATCCTATTTAAGCAACTCTGTGGTCACCTATGATATTGTGGATCCTAGCATTACAGTCAAACAACAATAGCATGCAATGTGGTACAGCTGAGATAGGGCTAAGAAGAAGTTGTATAAGCAAGCAACATTATCAGCAGACAAATCTGCACAAATTAGAGCCAAGCTGATCAGCTAACAGCAACATTTTGCAAAGATGCAGACCAGACATTGGAAGAAGATGTATACAGGGAGTGCAAGACAAAATATTATAAATTCTTAAAAACAAACCATCTGCCTGGACACAGTTAAACCCTCCCCAATACTTCTTATACTTCAGTCTATATCAAGGAAATGCATCACAAATAACCCTTTCAACCCTGCATTACATTTTAAAACCTACACTTAAAAATCAGAGCCAATCATAAAAAAAACATGTACATTAAGTCTAGAGCAAAAGGAATGTGCAGAATACCAGCAATCCCATAATCTCACCAGAAATAAAGTCAAAAAGTATCCCAAACAAACACAATTCTGTTAAAGTAAACTACATCAACAAATTAGAAGTAAATGTAGTTTTAAATTACACAGATGGAAATGGATTAAAAATAACTTCTCTGCTGTCACTGGGGCTGGTAGCAAGTTCAAATCTGATTCAAAATTCCATTATACAACTTAAGACCATTAAGAGTCACAGCCAACCTAAGTATTCAGCCTATAAGCCATATGAAGCCCTTACCTTAAATCTTGTTTCTCAATAGTTTAAACAGATTGATTTCAGGTACTTGAATTTATAATCCTTATCCATTATTGTCTGGTCCTCCTCTTGTTTCAGCATCCTTTGACATTTATGGCTTCTCTGGCTTTGATTGCTGCAGTAATTTGCAGTCTTCTGTGTTACCCAGATTCTCAAAAATGTTTCTCCTCCCATGCTTTGAATGGTACTTTCTCAAACTCTCTGACTTTGTGTGCAGCCAGTTATGGGGATCTTCTTGGAGAAAGAGTAGAACTGCTGGTTGCTGCTAATTGCTTTTTCAGGGTTTCTCATTATTATTATTAGCAGGATTCTCATTGCTTTGAATGCAAGAGGTACATTGAACTTTGCATGCCAAACCAGTTAAGAACTCTTTTTTTCATGACTAAACTTTTTAAGTTTTCTTTAGTTTAAAACAGACTATAATTTTATCCAGTTTAACAACAATATGTTCCTTTAGTGGTTTGCAGCTAATGAAATTAATATTGCAAGTATTGCAAGTAAATAATCACTCTGTTAAACTGATCTCTGGATCCCTATTTCTTTGGCATTATTTATGCAATTAATGTTAATGAATTCACACTCCATTTTATCACAAAACTGCAGTAGATCAACGTGTAAATTGTAGAAGTTTTCTATGTCATTAGGGGACTTGTTGAACATAAGTGTCTTAGGTACTCCTTCCCATAAATTACTTTATTCAAGGAATAAGGAATAAATTATGCCATTGTAGGATCTTACACATGAAGAGCTTCTATATTTGCTTTTAATAAACTGATCAAGTCACTGGATGTGACCATGGTGCATAGATTGCTATTGTTATCCTTGCTATCTATATTCTTAGGCTTCTAAAAAAATTATAACCAAAAGATCTCCATCAGTGTTCAGCATATTGTTAGTGTTTTTTGGTTTGAAGTGAAAAGTGGTAGATGAGATGTTTACAACCCTATTAGCAATCTGTTAGATGAAAATTTGAGAGCAAGTAACACATCTGTGGCCAGAATTGGTGGCAATAACTTAAAGTATAGATTCCATTGCTAAAAAGAATGAAGAGAAAATTAGAAGACCCCCAGCATAACTTTGAGATGCACAGCTGGGTAGGTATGGCATCCAGTTTTGTGAAGATGAGAACTAACATTTCAAGGACAAGAGATGCATTTTTGGCCTGATTTAGGTTCAAGTGGCATAAGGAAAAAGGACACATTTATCTGAGGAAACTGTCAATTTATGTTCAAAAGTATGTAGTTACATATGATACAAGATTTTAGGAATCAGGGTACATTATGACTATATATGATACCACTGCAGTTATTTATATGGATAAAAAGGTGTTTCACAAACCTTTGTGTTTGAACAAAATATTGGTAAGTTGGGGCAATGGAGACATGAACACATTTATGCTATTTAATAAAGTCACATGTTGTTTTACATGATACATCGAATAAAAGTGATTTATATCGGTAAACACATTTAGCAATTAATCACCATCAGATGTTGATGAAAGCAGTAGTATTAATATTTTAAATACAAGACCACTGAGAGAAGTCACAAGCAGCATATGTCTGAAACTCTCAGTGTATGAATTCTGAACAAAGCTAAATGCAATGTGAGGGAGCAAAGGCTCCAAATCAAGGATAGGTTTTAAATAGTGCTCATTTAAATTTAAAACATTGATAGAGTGGCACATTTTGTTTTAACCTGCATTTTCTGAAGGTTAAGAGGTCTGAAACTCAAATGTCTATCATTATTTAGTAACTTAAAAACCTCAGCAATTTGTCAGAAAACAACATTTTATGAGGAGCAGACTAAAAAATGAGGCAAAAATGTGGACATTCTGCGAAATTCTGAACAGCTGAAAGGTATGATCAGCAGTGATAGAAAATAATTGTGGACTTTCACTTTTTTATTTTTATAAATGTTTATGTTTATAAAAGTTACAGATATGTTTTGAATATGGTATCTATTGGCTGTATTTAATTTTGTTAACTTACGTACCTCTGCTATTTTTCCAATGTAGTATGAAGACATTTTGCACAAAGGAAGGATGGAAGTGCCATATTTGTCTAATAAGCCAGTTGAGAGTATCCTTGAATTTTGCTTCTGCTGCTTTTTTATATGCATATTAGCAAAATGCCAGCATATTAGGACTAGACTATACATACCGATTCTCCGTTTCATTGTTTATGTGGGACCAGGTTGAGGAGACCCTAGACAGATGGAGATATGTTCTAGAGAGGAGAGGAATGAAGGTCAGCAGGACTAACACAGAATATGTGTGTGTGAATGAGAGGGAGGATAGAGAAATGGTGAGGATGCAGGGAGTAGAGTTGGCAAAGGGATGAGTTTAAGTACTTGGTATCACCAGTTCAGAGTAATAGTGAGTGTGGAAGAGAGGTGAAGAAGAGAGTACAGGCAGGGTGAAATGGGTGGAGAAGAGTGTCAGGAGTAGTTTGTGACAGACGGGTACCAGTAAGAGTGAAAAGGAAGGTCTACAAGATGGTAGTGAGTCCAGCTATGTTGTATGGGTTGGAGGCGGTGGCACTGACAAAACGGCAGGAGTCAGAGCTGGAAGTGGCAGAGTTAAAGATGTTAAGATTTGCACTGGGTGTGAAAAGGATGGAGAGGGTTAGGAGTCAGTATATTAGAGGGTCAGCTCAGGTTGGACGGGTTAGAGACAAAGTCAGAGAGATGAGATTATGTTGGTTTGGATATGTGCTGAGGAGGGATGCTGGGTATATTGGGAAAAGGATGCTAAGGATGGAGCTGCCAGGTAAGAGGAAAAGAGGAAGGCCTAAGATAAGGTTTATTGATATGGTGAGAGAGGACATGCAGGTGGTTGGTGTGACAGAGCAAGATGCAGAGGACAGGAAGAAATGGAAACAGATGATCCACTGTGGCGACCCCTAACGCGAACAGCCAAAGGAGAAGAAGAAACGAGATTGTTTATGTAAACATGAATAATTATATCTAAACTTAATTTTATCAGGCTAAAATGTTTTATGTATTTATTACATTTGTTTACTGAGTATTTGAACTGGTCTACTGACCCTTTGCAATCATGATCCAGCATCTTAACAAGCAAAATGCAATAACAAAAAATGGACATGTAGATTGAGACAACACAGCTAGGATTACGATGTACATAACATCAAGAATGTGGAATACTTGCTGTTTGTGCAATGATGGTTTATCAAGTAAAATAAGCAAGCAATTTACAAGTTACAACTCTAAATAATATTTAAACATGTTAACTATTTAGTTAAAGTTAGGTCATTTATATAAAGAGAGAGAATAGTTGGGCCCCCAATAATGACCTTTGACGTGACCATTACCTGATGAGTTAATAACATATATGAGAAGGTTTCTGTCTTTTAAGTAATTTTTGAATCATGTACTTTTCAACAAAGTAGAGGTTGGAAAATGTAGTGATCTGTGGTTGATCAAGTTTGCAGATGACTGCAAGCTGGGAGCTGCCTTAAATTCCCCTAGTGATGTGAACATCCTCCAAGAGGGTCTTATCCAAACTAATGAGTAGTGCCAGAAGCATGACCCCAAACTGAATGCCAAGAAATGCATCATTATCCCCTTGGGGAAAATGGCATCCCCACTAATTATCACATTAATAACAACATACTAAGCATGCAATCAGTCATAAAGGAATTGGGCACCCAGGTTGATAGGAACCTGACTTTTGACCACCATGTTGCCTCCATTGTACAAAAGGCTTTCTACATGGCCCATCTCATAAGTAAGGGCATTTCATCCCAAAAAATGGAGGTCATAAATTCCATGTACTCCTCCCTTATCAGACTCATTATCGAGTACAATGCCCCCTTTGGCATGTACCTTGCCAAGCACATGCAGCAGCTAGAGAGAGCACATAGGTTCCTGACCAGGAAAATCCAGGGTCTCAAACACCTGTCCTATACAGATAGGCTAAAATCCCGTTCATCTACTCAGTCTTGTACAGACTGCTCAGTGGTGACCTGTGTCTGGCATACAAGGCCCTCTCAGATGCAGCCTTGATGGAGTTGCTGCATATCAGTAAGTCAAACTCCACTCATGCAACCCACATGCAAGGCTTCAACCTGGTCTGTGACATTAATAGAGCTTGTTGGAGGGATATATTTGTCTCTCAAAGACCCTCCCATCTTTGGAAATGACTCCCTCTCCATACCAAGCAGAGTACCTCTCTAGCCCACTTTAAGAGGAACCTGGATGACTGGATAGGAAACAGAAAATACACCCCAGGATCCCATCTATGTCCCTGCTGGACAGGGGAAACAGGTGCTGACTTTGTGGGAACATGGAAGAAATTCTTGGTTAAGCTTATAAGGGCCTGTGGGCCAATAGCCTAGTCCTTTAAACCTATGACTCTCTCAACAGATTATGATTAATTGTCTCAAAAGCCTTACTCATATTAAGGAACAGCCCAACTGTGATAAGGCCATCATTTATATTGCTTAATATAGTATTGGTAAGAAGATTAGGCTATCATTGTGCAGAACACATTACAAAAAACATGCTGTTGGCTATATAGTAAGCCACAGCTTTTTATGTGCTTAAATATTTCTTTATAGAGCAGATTCTCAAATAGATTACTAACAGGACAGAGGTTGGTATGTAGTCCTTAAGATCATTGTAAAAAGGATTTTTTGAAAGGGGCTATAATAATGGAATGCTGTAAATGGTTATTCTTCCAGACCCCTGCTTGTAAATGTTTGATTTCCCAAACCCTTGCTTACACTTATCGAGGGAACCAGAACTTGTCAGAGATTTGGGATGCATGGCTAGGCTTAAAAATGGCCTTGTAATCTGATGGACCTAATGCATATCCACAAAACAAATAGCACCAGTATTACCAGCTCTAAAGACGTAAACTTTGCCAGTGATATAAACAGGACCGGCTAGAGAGATAGGTATGTATCCCAGAGAGTATCCCGTCTATGGAACAGGCTCCCCATCCATGTGAAGCAGAGTTCTTCACTAACCTTATTCAAGTGCATCTTGGACAATTGGATGGGAAACCTGAAATTCATCCCTGATTTGGCACCTATCTCTAATGGATAGAAGTAACCTGTAAATGGTTCATCTCCCAGGCCCATGCTTATCAAGGGTATTAGAACTTGTCAGAAATTTGGGATGCATGGATAGGCTTTAAAAGGCCCTTGTGGTCTTTAGCCTAGTAAACACCCATGAACCTATTAGCCTAGTAAACACAAGTGAACCTATGAATTTATGCTTGAATATAGGTGATGTTATACCTGACATTAGGGAATGGTTGAAGATAGTAGTAAGAGGTTTAGAATGTTTTTTTTTTTTCTACTGCTAGTTAAGGAATGTGAGATAAAGTAGCTGACTTTAGCTCCTGAGATCCTACATTTTAATAGAATACATTTTGTTTCTTTTACTGTTATAGTGGAAAAGTGAAAGGCAGTGGCACCAGAAGCCAAAAGGAACAATTGAGGTAGTACACTATTATTGGGTCTATGTCATAAGCTCAAAGTCCAAAAAGAGCAAACGCTCTTTAATTGACACCATATACCCGAAATCTGAAAAAGTCGAATGTACAGAACAGCATTTCTTCCCAGGGAAAAAATTGCTGTTCCAAAAAAAAAACATCCAAACACAACATAAACTGGGGGGAGGTTATGTGCCCCCCACACCCCTCTACTTAAATATACCAACTCCGAGATCCCACTACAGTGGAGGAAACAGCTAAGTCCCGAGAATAGCCAAACTATTTTTTCTCTGAGAAATAAATCTCTGCTCCGGCCATTCAGATTTATGGGACTTCAAGTATTTGGTGTTGATTAAAGAGCATTCACTCTTTTTAGACTTTGAGCTTATGATATAGTCCCCTATTATCTGGGTTTTACATGGAGACAGAATGAGATTGAAATTGCTTTTCATAGCTGCATGAATATTGAGAGTATTTATCTTTTATGTGTCATATATTCTTGAAATCTTGCAAATCTTTCAGCTTTTACTTTCCATAAAAATATTGCCTCTGGAATGAATATAAGTTATAATGTTGCTGAGTATTATGATCCATAAATGCTCTATTTTCCACTAACCCACACAGGCATTGAAATAACTGGTGGCCAATGCATATCCCATTTCTGTACTTTTTATCTAAGAGTATATAACATTAGTAAAAATAAAAATGTTGCTTAAAATAACATGTAACAGTTCACATACTGTATTAAGGTTTGTATAGTGGCCTTAAAACAATAGATAATAGGTTATCTTAACTTATAGGATGTAGAGAAGATCATAACATTAGTTCTGTTGGGGTTAGTCAGCAATTGGTTATCTGTTGTCCATTTACAGAGCATAGAGAAGTTACCTTAAAGTCATCTTTAGGTTGTCATGGACTATGAAGAACTACTCAGGTATGATTATTGCTATTTGAAAACGTCATCCAATTAATGAACATTGTGCCCCAAAGACCTCACTGCAGATATCAGCCCTTATATAAACCCTCTGTACCTTCTGAACTAGTTATAGTGGTAAATAAACATATCACATCTTTGATAATAAAGTAAACATATTATAATGTGATATCAATGCCTTTCTCACTTTTTGAGGATTTTCATTAGAAACTGTCTGCTGTACATAACATATGATCCCAGCTTTGAATTATGTAGTTCACAGCCTATGTTCACATAAACTCACAATAGCCACATTTTTCATTCCTGATAGGTATATTTACTACCAATGAGCATTTTGACTGTTATTTTTTTGCATCTATAGAGAACATTTAGCCTGCCAACTGTTACCAAAATTACTTTTTGCCACAGCCCTGCAACCTATGAGCTTACATCGCATCTATATTACAACATCAAAGCTTTAGTTAATCGAATAACTAAAGCTCGATATTGTAATATCAACAGCTAACATTGCCAAACAGCTGATTCAACCAAGGGAAACACTTCCCTTGGCCGAATCAAAAAAAAAAAACTTTGCATCCAAAATCAAGTGGGGGGCTTCACCCCCCCATACACTCCCCTACCAAAATATACCAACTCCAAGATCGCTCCAAACTGGAGAAATGGGCATACTTCACATAATGGCCAAGGGAAGTGCTTCCCTGGCTTAAATTTGCCATTCAACAATTTATGGTTTCAATATTAAAAGTTCGAGCTTTACTTATTCGATTAAGTAAAGCTTTGATCTTGTAATATAGAACCTTTACATCTAGCTGTAAACTTCCACTTTCTGCGTTTGCCTTTAATGCACCTTAATGGTGGGTTGTCTGAATGGACAGTATCACTGACCCCTGCCAAATTCTATGATTTATACAGTGGTTTATATGATTTATCTGATCCCTTGCTGCAGATTGGTGAAATATCTATTTTCCATTCCTATATTTTGCTTAAATGTGCTTCATCTTTTGTAATAATTCTGGGGGTTGATTTTATAATAATATAATGACTACTGTTAATACATGGCTGGAGATTTTGTTAAGAAATGAGTCGTTGAATTTGCAGCAACGCTATGTTATTTTATGACCCCTTGTTTGTGAGACTGACAGTTGGGTAGAAGCCGTAATGGCTAGCATTAAAGGTCACGTGTTGATAAAACTTAGTGTACACTGAAATCATCCATGCCAAAGATTAATTTTTTTCCCATTATTTGACATCCAGACAGAAATGTTCTCCAAACACAGATGGCTGTGGACATTTCAGATGATATGTGATTATATTATTCCACATGATGTGCAAATTACAATAGGAGCAGGCTTCCTGCAGAAGTGATACGACCAAAAGCTAAAACAATTCAATAATTTATAGGGCAGGCATAACCCACTGCTTATGGGGAAGCAGAAAGATAAAAATGAAAAACACAAACTGTTGCTTAATGAAAATGTACTGTTTATCCAGTATGATGAGTCATGGGCAGACAGGCTAGAACAAGTAGTTCTCCTATGTCATCAGAACCCCCTGGGTTTCTTTGGATTACGTACTATAATGCAGTGTTTACAGACTCATTTAGGACTGACACATTATGAAACTTCCATCATTTTTGAACTTCACGATGACAAATTTCCATGCAAAGAAATGTAATTCAAAGGTGGTGCTTTTCTCTCTGTTAACCCAACTAGTATTCACTGATATTGTTTTGATCTGATTTAGTGATTTTTATAAACCATTCACTGACCAATTAGCTTTTCTTTCTATTATTGTCTAAGATGGTATTTTAACTGTCATAATGGTTATTCATTAGAGTATGTCTGGTATTTTTATGACAGTATATTTAGCCTTCTGACTTAGAGATTATACTAAGCAATGGCACATTTCCAAACAGTAGTGATAAATCAGTACAGTCTGATTCATGGAGAACTGTTATTTTATTATCTGTATGTTTAAAGAGATCATATTTTTTGTTGCTAATAGAATACATGTATTTATCCATAATATTTCTAGTAGTCTTTTCAATTATATTAAAGCCCTAAGTTCAAATGTTAGTAATTAGGTGATATATATGCATGTGTATATATATATATATATATATATATATATATATATATATATATATATATATATATATATAAATTAATAAAATATATAAAATGTAAGTACATTTATTGCATTATTATGTCAGAGACTAACTTGCAAGGCTTACCTTGTTGATCAACCCAAAGGATGTTCCTGAAGTGAGTTTGTGACAGAGATAATTTGGTTTGCAGTCCTAATATTCAGAACTGATCTTACATTTTCATGGTTGATATTACTGACAGACTAGTCTGAAGTGAATGAAAGAAGGAATCATTAACAGCATCTTTGCAATGGAAGCAAGGGGTGTTATGATCTTTAAAGGAAAAAAATAAGAGATCTTTGACTGCCGACTTTAGAAAGAAGACATAAAGCTATCTTTGCAAAAAGCTTAATATTAGAATTGACTGAGTGCTTACTTTTTAACCTGAAACAATTGAAATACTTCATAAAGAAGTAGTTTGGGAAGAAAATGAAAGGGAGATACTGGAAAATTCATCCATTTTGTAAAAAAGCACTACTTAATTTCAAAGCAAATGTGATACATCAGATAACAGTACAGTAAAATGGTAATGGGAAAATGAAAATTGCTGACTGCACACTTACTGTACCTTAGATAACAAAGGCATAAAATCACACAGCTTTTTCACCTGAAATCCTATGCCCATGTTAATAAACAAAACAACTCCTATTTAACACCAACAGGACAACTAATGATCCACAATACTCTTAATAGATTGCCTATCAGAAAAGACATTTATTGACAATATTTGCTTAAGTTTCATATATGTCTGCAGTGGTTGTGGGGACACACTGGGGCTATCTAGGTTTTATAGGTATAGAGCCTGTATGTGGGAAGGGCAGGTATGTACCTTGGCTGGGAATGACATTAAGTCTAGGCAGCTGCAAGGTTGTGCCACGTTCCTGAGTGCAAAATCTCCAAAATTATCCCAAGTTCTTCAACAGAACTATACAGTAGATTAGCAGGTTAGGCAGCATACCTATGCCCATACTTTGCACTGAGAAGAATGCCTACCTGAATGTCCATGCAAACAACACTGAGCTGTAATTTATATCTGCAAGAGTTGCAGGTTATTGTTATGTGCATCTAGCACTGTTATGGCCACAATGATGCCTGTCATTTCACAAAGATTAGGACAGTTTTGTATATTACTTTGCCGAGGGGAGCACAGTAGATGGACATGGATACATGGATGTTTCTTCTGGGAATATTTGTAGTACATGTCACACTACTATGCAATGCTATAGCCAGTGACATATAAATTAATTAACAACATATATCATTATATGTATAGATATTGTTATGTGTCTAGTGTTAGTGATATGATGTGGAGGATGTTTATGTCACTGTTTTCTTTATTGACCACTAGTCCACAAATGTGACCATGGTGATTCTTAAGCAATTCGGCCTACTTGGAACACCTGGACAGTAGGCTTCATTTCAATGTTATTAAAATGAAGGGCTATGGTAGGTTATTACCTCTAATGATGGACGATCTTTGTCATTGTTCTGTTGGTGGTACTGTGGCAGGCTGAGTAAGGTTGTGGCCATGAACTTAAATGCATTGCACTTCACTGTAGGATGTGCCTTTGCATTCCACTGCTAACGTACACATTATGTAAAGTGTCATTCCATTTAATAATGATATTATTGCTCAGGCATGTTGGCATATATCCAGAAAGACAGAAAAAAGTTAAAAAGATTAGATACAATCATAAAGAATTAACTACTGTGACACAACTGAAATGATCTTTGCAAAGTCTAGGCAGACAGAAAAATATTCCAGTGTACAGGAATGCAATTAAGGAGAGAAAACACCTAATAGCACAGACATATTTACAAAAAAGAAGAAGACAGAAAAAACAATATGATAGCAGAAACAGACATAGAAGAAGAAGGACCCATAAGCCACTAAAAATAAATAACAATTAGCTGTGGTGCTAATACTAAAACAGCAATGGATGTACAAGTGATACAGAACTACACAGCAGAAGAACACAATGGAGAAAAGACTGTAAGTGTCATGCCCTAGTAAAGCATACAAATGCTTGTTCATGGAAAGAAATAACAGAAAAGACTTTGACCCTTTGCCACAAACAATTAGAATTTAAAGCACTGAAATACATCTCAAATAAAAATTCAGCAAATTGATAATAAAGATTATGAACTTCCACAAAACAAAACTGATTACAAAGACTGTGAAATTCTATAAAATATGCATTGATAACATGTTTATAAAAAGCTAACCCAACACACCTGAAAACAAGAACAATGACATAGACTGTATGCCTTAAATGAATTAACACATGAAATGATGAACATCTTTATGAACTCTGAGAAAACCTATAAAATTGTATGTGGTACTACAAGCATTTTTAGACATAGGGGAAATAAACCAGACAACTGAACTGTGTAGACATCATGTTAAACCTTGATGGCAAAAAGAAGTAAATGCATAAAACTGCTACATGAGTACCGGACTATAGCACAGACTGAAATAGGCCATTGGAAATCAAGAACAATGAAAAAATATGCCTATGAAACCAAAGGTAGAGTAAAATGATCAATTATATTATATAAACTCTACCGAGAGAAAAGCTCAGTCAGGGAGAAGTAAATAGGCCACATGTTGCATATTTCCCTCTATCACACTTCCTAATATGTATTTTATTATACTTTTGGCTTTGTTGACTGGTTTTGTTTTACTAGGCTAGTGGCCTCTTTTCAGGGGAGACCCAAAGGAGTAATCATACTGCCTATGAGAAATTTGGCCTTGGCCCTAGAAAACTTCTCTTTTTGATAAGTGCAATGTATCCTTTTACATCCACCTGACCTACCATCAACTCAAGTAGTTCCAAAGATGGCACAGGCCTACTTATGCAGTACTGCATGTCAATACTGGAAAATGAATTCAAGCATCTGGTGCAGAAATCAAATCTACAGTGTTCTGATCTTCTGGCATCAAGCACAAGTGTGCTATCTATAGCCACTATTATCAGCAGACGTTAATGTCGCCCATTAAGACACATATTTGAGATTCAAAACACAGCAAGTTGTAATAAAAAAATCTGAACAATAACAAAAACAATGAATCAACAATGCCAGACCAATAATTGAGTACAATACTCCCGCTGGCATGCAACAATTGGAGATACTACAGAGGTTTTTCACCAAGAAATTACAAGATACACAAAACAAGTCTTGTGCAGAAAGACTGAAAGCCCTGACACTGTATTCAGTCTCCTACAGGTTATATATACTAAAAATAACAATACACTGGGGGAAGGGTAAACTCCCATATCTCCACTGTGCGATAGTCTTGTACTGAAAAATAGTAGTCTAGTACTGGAAAAAAAATTTAAAAAGAGTATGAATATATTGATACAAGCAATGTTAAGGTTAAAAGGGCAACTACCCCCTGTGGAATGAGCAAACAATGTCCATATATTATCAAGGACAAATTGATTTTTTTTACCAAATGGATTGAGGAGTAAAATTGTTTTTTGTAAAGGAAATTGCAATAAAAAAATGTTAGTTTACCTGACTGTATGTGGAGGTGTTCAGCATTCTATGTGGGGAAGACAGAGAGGGCATTAAAAGATAGGATGTACGAACACTTCCATGATATTAAAATAAAAAAAGAAACAAGTACACTTTATAAACATTCATTAAATTTTGTGAATTTTAGTAATTTTAAAATTGGTATTTTAGATGTTATTAAGATTAACCAAAGAGGGGGGATATGAAGAACATGCTGTTAAACAAAGAATTAAAGTGACAGCTTAAATTGAAGTCTAACATATTCCCAGGTTTAAATGAATACATTTCTATAAAACCTGCATTAATAAAAGCCCTTCAGGTTTAAAAAGGGCATTCACTGTTTTGTTGTTTCTCATGCATGGGTTTAACATTCCCCTGGATTCACTAATCTTCCATGCAGGACGAGCTTAGTCCTGCATGGAAGTGCCCATTTAGGAGCAGGACGGCAGTGCACCATGCATATTAATGAAAGCATGCTGCCCGAGCTCCTAGGCTTACACTGAGTGTGTACGACTGCAGGGGGTGTGTCTGAGAGCAGAGCTCTCCGAATAAACATGCCCCTGCAATGTAGAACAGCAGAAAGTGGTAAGAAATGAGCGAGACTGCTCATAGGTGTCCGCATATCCCCACCAACAGTCCCCCATATGTACAACAGCAACATTACATATAAATAAAATGAAAAAAACCTTTGATTTTTTTTTTTTTTTAAATCCGATTAAAGCTAACCGTAGGTGCATGGGTGTGCCCATTGCTTAGTTACAGTGAAAGCAGCTTAACAGGCTGAAGAGGATAACAGGGAATATATATGTAAATAAAGCAACACAGCAATAGTGTAGTGGGCAGAGTATTTGCCTAATGAGCAGGTATTCCTGGTTCGAGTCCCGCTGCAGCACCTTCTATTTTACATAGCAAAGCACGTTATAACCAATATTTGTATTGCAAAACCCACTAAATAACATATATTTATGAACTGGAGTACTGCAAGCAATGCACATATGAAGTGTCATTGTCATAATGAATAATGCACTAGTAAGCAGGTTTAAGCACAAATAAGCAGTACTAAGCATATGTAAGTAAAAGTAACCATGTTTAAGTGCGTTTGCATAGGGATAAGCACTGCCTACGCAGACTAAGCAATTTAGAACCTAACTGAGTGTAAGAAACTGTAAGTGGAAGTTAGCAGTGCTTAGCTCTGCACAAACCTGCTTACAACTGCTTTAAATTGCCTTAATCACTCTGTATCCAATGGCCCTTGTTCTGTCCAGCAACAAAATAAGCAGCCTCTGCAATACTCAAATGCAGGACCCTGTACACTCCAGTCACAGTAGTTAACCACTAAGCCATCATCGCAATATATAAGAATGAGGTTTCAACAAACAAATCCTCACCACTGGAAAATCAAACTGAACATGTGAAATAAATCTATGCACAGTGTGATGTTGTATAACCTGCTACATAACATAGATATGTGAACTGGAGCACTGCAGTAAGGCCAGATGTGAGGTGTTATTGCAATAAAGTGTTGAAGTTCCCAGGACCCCATACAGTGCATGTACACATAAATCACAGATACTAGACACAGATATAACATGTAACAAATAATAAATCAATGTCAAAAGGAAAATATAATGCTAATTAAATATTAAGCAATGCTAAGCATTGCACAGCTCAGCTTACGTGGTGTAAGCAATGTGTAGGCCGGCTAACTCAATCTGCCCAGTGGTATACCCCTTTAAGCAATGTCAACATTAGGTAAGTAGGTGTGCCCATAGCTTAGCCTTTTCCAAACCGTCCAATCATGGAAAAGTGTGGGATATTGGGCATATTTAAACCCCACAGGTGCTAATAAGTCCCATAACTGGTTGCAGCTCCCTACTGTAGGCAGAATGGCTCGAGTTGGGGAAGGCACTCGATTTAGAGCACAGGGCTAGGCCACCCAGGAGTCCAGATTCATGGTATGGCTCTTGATAAAACACCATGAGGAAAAACTACTGCAGGGTCAGTACCAGGGCTCTCAGTATAAAGTGGAGACCTGGGACAGTCTCACCTGTAACCTCACCAGTGCCACTGGTATTTCCCGGACTGGTGAGCAGGTCAGGCATCACCATGCTGACTTGAAGCAGCACAGGGGTGCACTCTTGAAGCAGTGGATCCAAGAATCAAGGCAGATGGCCGATGCCCCAGCACTGAGTAAGTAACCATTCTACTATGTAGATAATGATTGCCTAGCTTGTGTATACTATGGATAGGTAATGGTTAAATATCACTGTATTTCTCTGACAGCTGCAGATGAGCAGGCTGCGAACCAGCAAGCCCATGCTGCTAGCCTGCAAAGGCTGCGTCATGAGGAAGGTTAGTAATAATCTTGCATGTACTGTCATAAGAAAAACATATAACAGTTCTAGAAAGTGTTGTACCAGTATAAAAATGTATTGTGTATAGGATGTACTGAATAAACCAGACAATATGGCAGGAAGATTGTCATATAGGTTGTGTGGAAATAAATGTGTAATATCTTGTGAATAAAAGTATAACCCCTGGAGTGCTTATGTACATTCTGCTGTCATATGTTGTTGTAGTGTTGCATTCTATAAATAGTACTGTTGTATTAAGCAGTGTTACCCACACTGTTGAACACAGTTAAAATGTGTAGGAAGTTCAGTATAACAGTGTTGGAAGTCCCAAGAGGTCAGTCATATAGAACAACTGAGTGAGACTTAAAAACCATTGGAATGCTTCACATCAGTTCCTTGATATCACAGTGTACTGTGATGCCAACTGTAATATTTTTACCACAAACAGCAGGGGTTTGAATTCCAGGATTGGTGGTAAGTTGTATGCATAAACATACCCCACAACTGCACAGAGTTTGTGAGAATGTTCGGATAGAAAGCTGCATGCATAATTAGACTCAACAACTGTACAGGCTTTGCTAGAATGTTCTGATAGTACACTGTAAGCATAATCATAACCATCACCTGTACAGACTTTGGAAGAATGGTCAGGTAATAAGCAGTATGCATAGTCATACCCCTCAACTGTTCTGATGTGTCCAGCATGTCCAGATAAATGACCCATATCTGCTGCCCTGTAACCTGTTCCCCTGACAAATCAGTGAGATGATCAAAGAAATGTAGGCAGCTTATACTGACATATAATGGATAGTGAGACCTGAACATAAAAAGAGAATGCATATGAAAGCAAACCTGTCATCGTAGCATCTCACCCAAAGTGTATGACAGCTATTCCAAAATGTCACATTAACACCTGCATCCTGTCAAGCCTTGACCAGAGTGTGTGCAATAATGGATTGTTACATATGTGTATAACATCAACATGGAATCTGGGAGCATGTGTAGTATTCATCAGGTAGTGTTAACAGATATTTCTCCACAGCTATAACAGGTAAGAGGTGTAGACTGTAGTTACAACACAGTTCACTCCTATACAGGTCTAGAAGCATGGAATGTGGGAGTATGTGCAGAATTTGTCAGGTAGTGTTAACAAAGTTCCCTTCACAGCTATAACAGGTAAGAGGTGTAGACTGTAGTTACAACACAGTTTACTTATATACTTGTCTACAAGCATGGAATCTGGGAGTATGTGTAGAATTTGTCAGGTAGTGTTAACAAAGATTTTCCCCACAGCTATACCAGGTAAGAGGTGTAGACTGTACGTACAACAAATTTCACTCATATACTTGTCTACAAGCATGGAATCTGGGAGTTTGTGTAGAAACTGTCAGGTAGTGTTAACAAAGATTTTCTCCACTGCTATACCAGGTAAGAGGTGTAGACTGTACGTACAACAAAGTTCACTCATGTACTTGTCTACAAGCATGGAATCTGGGAGTTTGTGTAGAATCAGTCAGGTAGTATTAACAAAGATTTTCCCCACAGCTTTAACAGGCAAGAGGTGTAGACTGTAGATACAACACAGTTCACTTATATACTTGTCTACAAGCATGGAATCTGGGAGTATGTGTAGAATTTGTCAGGTAGTGTTAACAAAGATTTTCCACACAGCTATACCAGGTAAGAGGTGTAGACTGTACGTACAACAAAGTTCACTCATATACTTGTCTACAAGCATGGAATCTGGGAGTTGGTGTAGAATCTGGCAGGTAGTGTTAACAAAGTTCCCGCCACAGCTATAACAGGTAAGAGGTGTAGACTGTAGTTACAACACAGTTCACTCATATACCTGTCTACAAGCATGGAATCTGGGAGTATGTGTAGAATTTGTCAGGTAGTGTTAACAAAGATTTTCCACACAGCTATACCAGGTAAGAGGTGTAGACTGTACGTACAACAAAGTTCACTCATATACTTGTCTACAAGCATGGAATCTGGGAGTTGGTGTAGAATCTGGCAGGTAGTGTTAACAAAGTTCCCGCCACAGCTATAACAGGTAAGAGGTGTAGACTGTAGTTACAACACAGTTCACTTATATACTTGTCTACAAGCATGGAATCTGGGAGTATGTGTAGAATTTGTCAGGTAGTGTTAACAAAGATTTTCCACACAGCTATACCAGGTAAGAGGTGTAGAAACAAAGTTCACTCATATACTTGTCTACAAGCATGGAATCTGGGAGTTGGTGTAGAATCTGGCAGGTAGTGTTAACAAAGTTCCCGCCACAGCTATAACAGGTAAGAGGTGTAGACTGTAGTTACAACACAGTTCACTCATATACCTGTCTACAAGCATGGAATCTGGGAGTATGTGTAGAATTTGTCAGGTAGTGCTAAAATATTTTCTCAACAGCTATAACAGGTAAGAGGTGTAGACTATACGTAAGACACAGTCCATGTATATACTAATCTACAAACACACCATTGAACAACGTAAGGCCATTGGGTAGTGTAATAATACATGTAAGAGACAGATCACTGCAGTGACTAAGAAAGTTGTGAAAATACAGGGATATATTAGTTGTTAATTGAACTCTCTATCTCACCCCCACCATATGTGCAACAATAACCTAATTACACACCTAAATGGGTACGCGTACACTCCAATCTTTTGTTGGGACATGTGTCCTATTGGTTTATTAATATCCGTATTTCGTGTATTTTAATAAAGCAGTGGAACATCCAGCAGAGTCTCACCTTTCTTTTATCTTTCATGCATGTTCCATGTTAATATACTCCCATATTGGTGGCCTGTTGCCCCTGTGGTTTGGTGGGCGTTCAAAAGACATGCGTAAATGGGTGTGCCTTCATTGAAGGTTGAACGTCGAGTTGGTACTTCGGCATTCGTGAAAATCTACTGCCAATCATTAGCGGACTGGAGTTCCGCTGTGGCGACCCCTAACTGAGAAAAAGCCAAAAGACAAACAAACATTGGTGGCTTGTTGCCATCAATGAAACCTGCATGCTGTTATGGCCACTGTTGTCCCATATATGCATGTGTTCTGCTCACCCTGTAACTGTTGTAAATCTGGTGTCTTGGGTTAATGGGAATACCTATGCATGCTGTTATAACTAATCCTGAATGCTGTTGACTATTACTAACCAATATCTGTCCTAAAATGGCAACACCATAGCTCGTATTGGAAGGCAGGTCCCAGTGGTCCCACCTGTCCCACCTCAACTGGCCATTTTACCGGGCACCAGCACATCTGGGGCCCAGCCTGGGACCTCCTCCTCTGTAGGCACTGCACCACCTATGGATGGAACCACCTCAGGGGTTGGGGCTCGGCCCCCCTTGGGAGCGGGGGCAGAGAGGTACCTGTTACCCACCGTCAGGTCCAGGCCGTGGTGCATAGGGAGCTTGACAGAGAGGCTTGAGACCAGCTATGCCAGCTTCAGGCCCCATGGCGTAATTAGAGGGTGAGCCTGACCCTCCTACCCAGCCCCCCCCAGCACAGCCACCTTTGGGGATGTGAATGTGCAGTGGTGACTGTCCATGGGTGGGGACCTCAATCGCACCATTTCCATTTGGGAGGTCATGGGCTTGCAACTTCCAAACACCCCTCCCCTTCCAAGGTGTTTACCCCCACATGTGTCATATACTGCCCCTGTATGTGTCTTGCTTGTCTTGTCTGTTAACCTACCCAACATACCTCCCCAAATATACCTACTACCCCTCCCCACATCCCACTCTCACCTGAAAAATAATGCCCCATAGCTGTCCATTTCGCACACATGTACACTGGACACAAGTAATCTGGTCTAAATGGCATTACAATGAATTATCATTGTCCTCAGCCCCACACAGGGGTTTGAGTGTCTAAATCTACCTCCAAATTCAGTGTATATGCACAGCTGTTGCTGTAGAAGAAATGGGCAGCTATGGACCTTCCCTACACCCTTCCTGCACATCCCTGGCTATTTTCCTTACTGTCTTTCCCTCTCTGTGCTCCTTTCTTCACCACTTTCCTCTCAACCCCTTTTTCTTTTCTTTTAAAGAAATTAGCATGGGGGTAAGCGGGAGTAAGCACTTTTAAGCAGCAGTAAGCGGGTTTAAGCCTGTTTGCACGTTGTAAGCACTGCCTACACAGGTTAAGCAATTCAGAAGCTAACAGAGTATAAGAAACTGTAACCGGTAGTTAGCAGTGCTTAGCACTGCGCAAACTCACACAAACCCGCTTACAACTGCTTTAAAGTGCCTTAATCACTCTGTATTCAGTGGCCCATGTTCTGCCCAGCAACAAAATAAACACCCTCTGCAAGGCTCAAACCCATGATGCTGCACACCATAGACAAAGTGATTTACTACTAAGCCATGCCAGATATACATAAATGTGATGTTTACAGAAACATATCATCCAGCCCAGTCATGCAACAGTACAGAGAATGTATACCAACATCTAGATGTATGTGTGTATAAATATATTATCTAAACAGATACAACATATCTATATATGTTGATATATATATATATATATATATATATATATATATGTGTGTGTGAATATTTAGAAATACACACACACACACACACACATATATATATATATATATATATATATATATATATATATATATATATATATATATATGAACATATATACATGCAAATGCCTACATCGACACACACATATATATATCTACACCTATATGTCTACATATACACAGCAAGGTACATATATATGTACGCAGATATATATTTATGCAGGTATATAGGAACAGTCATACATATGTAAGCAGATATATATATCTATACAGGTATATGTGGCCATACATCTGTAGATAGCAATGGTAGATTAACAAAAACAAATATGTCCACGTGGACCATTAATGGGTTTGAGAGACCCCAAACAATATACGTCTTGTATAAATAGGGATACTTCCCACAGCCAAAAATGTCCGCAATGCAGTACACTACCAAGTGTTGCAGATCCCATAACCAGGACCTGACATGAAATGGGCACAAGATGTTAACAGTACTACATCCAACCTGTATGATGTCAGGCTGGTATTGGTAAAATATCATGCAATACATTCTGGCTCCGATAGGAAATGTAAAATGTGGAAGCTATCAACATCCCCACGATACATATACACAGACATATATATGCAGATACAATTATACATATATATATATATTTACATATATATAGATATACATGTGACTACACATACACACACAGATATATGTACATTAAGATAAATATGTAAAAGGTGCACAAAATATGGAACAGCCACTATGCCTACAGTTCTTACCTGAACAGCTGGACACTGTATGGGCCACCCATACAAATGGCAATCATTGCCTGCAACATATACTCACTGAGAGGTTATAGGAAAAAGAAACACGCACAGGTTTGCAGAAATGGTAAACCTTTATTTGTGTACTATTATAGTTCTATATACTATTGCTACTGTAATTGGGATTGTCTTCACAGACATGGTGTGTGTGGCAGGGCACTTCTGCTTTCCACATGTGTGTCATTGGCTACTGACAGACATCTAAAGGACATCATAGTAAAGTACTGCTGCTAGCACGTACTGCCCCTGTCGACTTCAGCAGAGATATTGGCCAATATGTGTGGGCATTCTGGCACACTCTGCACAGTCCAGAGGTATACACCGAACCCCTTAATGCAAAACATGTGTACCATACCTGACAATATGCATGTTAACAGCCATGTAGATAGGTATAACATATAACAACTGGTATACATATGCCACCATAAGTTATGCATTCACAAACCCCTGTGTGGCCTGACACAAAATAACCACTGGTACAGGGGTGTCATGGCCACATACTACCCACTAGATATTGACATACATTTGTACAGCATCCCGCTGCTCTGTCTGACATTCATGACTGTTAAGGGAAATCCAACAGCAGTACATCTGGCAAGTATCTGCACATGACATCTCACTGGTTAAGTACACTAAGCTGCTAGGCATGTAACAATGCACTGTGCATGCTACCGGCAGACTGGTTCAACACTGGGCTACATCTCTTATAGGGGAATGCACACATGTACCTGCATATATAACAGGCTGTACAGGCATGTCACAGCACAGGGTAAGATATACCTGTGTGAAAGTGCATAACTACAACCAATGAGAACAAAGCCACATATGGCAAGCTAGCATGATATTACATTATATGGACTATCTTTTCAACACCATCCTCATTATGTGCCACTCACACACTAACCCTACATATACTGGGTCACTACACAGTTTGGACTGTTGGCTGACTGTGGTATGAGACATGTGTGTGTATGGCCCTACAAACATGTAAGCCAATATGGTAACATACAGTGGAGCAGCATGTAACATCAGATAGGACAGGATCTAGGACGATGGCAACTACCACAGTCTGTACACAGGCCAAGGTACATATTAACAATACACACACTGTTGCCATTCACCATAAGTACACATACCTCAGTACTGTACAAGCAATCACAGTATGTCTAGGTTATGTCATCAAATACAACCCCTACTGTACATAACATGTGTAGCAGTCTGATATCTCACTGGCTTATCAGATATGATGACACTAATTATGGTGTACAGCACATATGCATCTCTTAATGCATGACATCTGTACAAAGCTTGACTGAGTTGTGGCTGGAAGCACATACACAGGGCCAATATTGACACATTGCTGTGATAACATCATACATTTACTGTTGTAACAGGGTTTGTTGCAACATATGTCCTATGAGGGATATGAAGTCAGTAACTATCATGGGTTTCACCATCTACAGACTGCAATACTCACACTACCTCCTGCAGTTCATAGATACATTGTTTGTGGGTAACACATGACAACAAAGGCACCACACACTGCCCAGTCTGCAGATGACCCTACGGATAGGGAGTCCTCATAAACATACAACTGACACGACAGGTATTCATACATGTAGGACAGCCATATTCTTACACACCCTATTAAACCAACATTACTCCGACTGCAGTATAGCAGCACTTACAGTCTGTAGTCAGGTCAGGCACATCTCCCTCCCTGTGTGTTGGCCTGTTTCCACAGTGTATGTTGTCAGAGGTAAATCCCCACTCCATCTGAGATGCTGTTTGCCAAACAACAGTATGAGTTCCTGCTCACAGTGAATGAAAAGGACCAACACAAACATGATGTTCCTAGATATTGGAGTGTGTTTTCATGCAATTGGCTGTGAGACTGTTACCACAGCTGTTTCACATGCATTCAGCTAGGGGAGGGCTGCAATTCGTGCAGAGGCCATCAGCTGATCATGAGCATTACCTAAAATACACATGCTGCTGCCTAAGAAAAGCAGGTATAGGTCTCCACATCCACCAGTGAGGGAGTGAGAGAGGCAGACAGAGGCATCAACAAGTCAGGGAGTTGTCGGAGAGTAAAACCTAAGCATGTTTGTGTCACACACCTACCAGCACAGAGTATCAAACCCCTGATGACCATGTGGTTGTTGGATGTGCCACATAGGTTACCTGTTGTGGAGTCTGCAGAACATATATGTGATGGTGAGTGACATCTGCAACAGGGATATGGTAGCTATACAGTAGGTGATGTACACATGCCTGTCTGCATGAACAGGTGCCAGCGTCAACACAGCCACACTCTCACAGGGATGCACACACATTGACACACTTGGCAGGGCCAGGCATACAGCTCATCCCTAGTGAGATTTCCACAACACATTACTGTGCAGGTATTACATGCACCACATGGGTCATACGGAGGTTATATGGGCAAAGGGTAAGGGGAGGTGTCTGACATCAGACAGCATGCTTCAGTATGCCACTGTGGGTTGTAGTGGGTGTGGATATGATCATACACATCATACAACACGCACACAAACACACAGGGTGCAAGTACTGACATGTATGGGTGCATTTCTGCACAGGTATGTGGTGATTGTGCCAGATGGCAATACAAAGCTAGGTGATGGGTATACCTTGGCATCAGGCCATGACAATGGTCTGCACTGTGGCTCAGGCCTGTGGTTTCTGCATTTGCCCACACAGGTGGGTATTGTACCCATCATCCAGTTACCTGGGTGGCTATTGCGTGTGGCCAATGCTGTGCATCACTTGCCATGTATGTGTTCCCTAGTCCATGACATGGACAGTATCCGGGATGTGCACACCTCCCACATGCATGTACAGTGACATGTAGAACTGCATCTGGGGTGTTGGGCCCATGTTGTGTACACAGACAGGAATTGGCAATGGACAGCAGGTTAACCCTGCACCTACATTGATAGCATGCATAATGGCATTTCCTGGCATCAGTGGCATCTGTCCATACAGGGCATGTTTTCAGGTATGGTATGTCCTTTGTGGGTTACATGTGATGGCACCACAAGTGCTGCAGGTGTCCAGTGGGGAACATGGGGAAGGTGCACTGTCTGCATGTATGTGCCTATTGGACAGAGGGACAGGGTGCCATGCCCTCTGTAGGCCACTGCAATCACTCCATAGTTACTATCAGTTGCCAGTATGCAGTGTACTACACACATATTGGCTGTGTCTTGGCATGTGTGTGTGTGTGTGTGTGTGTGTGTGTGTGTGTGTGTGTGTGTGTGTGTGTGTGTGTGTGTGTGCATGTGACATGGGTTGAGAGTGTGCTCTGGGTAATACTGGGGCTGCTAACTGTGATTTCCTGGCCGTGATTTCACATGTATGGGTATGGATTTGCACCCCAGCCTCTTGGCTATTTCACATCTATTATCCCTGTACAGTGGACATTGCGATATAGGGCCACCATAAAAGACATTTGCAAAACCCATCACACATTGGGCCCAAATGTCACACACACCTCCACACAGGATACAAGTTACAAACACACACACACCTGTCATATCTGAGAGTTGAACCCCTACCTAATTAGTTTACTACACTACAGCACTATGCCGTTATAGTACACGCCACAGAGATTACAGGAGTACTCCTTCCCCAAAGGTGTATTTCACATTGGATGACATCAGTAGGACTACCAAAGTAGGCCATTGGACATGTACTGAGTGTGACTAGCCTAAAATGCATTGCTCCCCACACAGACATTGAAACACACACAAAACATTCACAACCGACATGTGTGGGTATAGAACCCCTAACATAGGTCTATGTCACACTACAACATGGAGCTATTATAGGACATATCACATTACAGCATGGAGCTGTTATAGGATGCACAGGGATTACTGGTGACCTCTTTCCCCAAAGGTGTATTTCACATTGGATGACAACTGCAGGACTGCCAACGTAGGCCATTGGACATGCACTGAGTATGACTAGCCTAAAATGCATTGCTCCCCACACAGATATTGAAACACACACAAAACATCCACAACCGACATGTGGGTATAGAACCCCTAACATAGGTCTATGTCACACTACAACATGGAGCTATTATAGGACATACCATAGGGATTACTGAAGACCTCTTTCTCCAAAGGTGTATTTCATATTGGATGACATCAGCAGGACTGCCAAAGTAGGCCATTAGACAGGTACTGAGTGTGACTAGCCTACAATGCATCACTCACTACATAGACATTGAAACACACAAAGCATCCACAACCGACATGCATGGGTAGAGAACCCCTAACAGAAGTCTTTATCATACTACATGCGCTACGGAGATTACTGGGCTACAGCTTCCCAGAGGTGTATTTCTAGGTGGATGATATCAGCAGCCTTGCCAAAGATGAGCATTTGAATTGTAGGGAGTGTGACTACCATTGAAAGCATTGCTTTCTACACAGACACAAACACATACACACACACTTGCCATGTCTGGGATTAGAACAGCTACCTATCTAATTTACCACATTACAGCAGTACGAAATTGCAGGACACGCTATGGAGATTACTGGGCTACAGCTTCCCAGAGGTGTATTTCTAGGTGGATGACATCAGCAGTCTTGCCAAAGATGAGCATTTCAATTGTAGGGAGTGTGACTACCCTAAAAACATTGCTCTCTACACAGACAGACACACACACAAACACATGCGCGCACACACCTACCATGTCTGGGATTAGAACAGCAGGTCTATATTAAAAGCCCGAAATGACAAATATTCGAGTTTATGTACATCGACACATAAAGGTCAATGTACATAAACAGTGAAACATGAAAACCGCTAAATTTGAAATGCCGAACGAGTTCCATCATCAGAACGCTCCATACAGGTAAGTAAAAATGACACTAAATAATTGCTTTAACACATTTTTGCAGGGGGGCAAGTCCCCCTGCACCCCCCCTATGTGGGGAGCTTCAGCCCCCACACCCCCTACCTTAATATACCAACTCCGAGACCGCACTACAGTGGGGAAAATTATATATTTCCTTATCCTCTCCATCATGCTGCTGACCAGGAAACACGTTCGGCATTTCGAATTTTGCGTTTTTCGTGTTTCGCTGTTTATGTACATCAACCTTTATGTGTCAATGTACATAGACTCGTGCATTTGTCATTTCGGGCTTTTAATATAGACCCACCGTTCTAATCCCAGACATGGCAATTGTGTGTGTGTGTGTGTGTGTGTGTGTGTGTGTGTGTGTGTGTGTGTGTGTGTGTGCACTGCTCCTAATCCTACTTGTACGAATGAATCATCTTCTATGTCCACTATACAAGCAAGAGCCATACCCAAGAAAGGATAGATACAATTACCTATTGAACAGCAATTTCCTTTTTTAATACATGTGAAGGAACCATGTGTAGGCAGACCTGCAAGCAGGGAAAAGAAGAGAAGGAAAGTTCTGTGATGAATTCCTTAGTTGTTAATATCTTGAACAGTATTCTGAAAAAAGAGTTTGTTACTCTACTTGAGAAAGGATTAAGTTTTATACCAGCTTTATGTTCACCACTGCATGAGCTTGTGACTGATGTAATGTGTTTTGGATGTAATGTGACATTAGAACATATTTTTGGGTCCAATGTTAGATCAGATCATGACTCTGAAAAAACACCTAGGAAGCCTAGCATGTATGTTCCAGTAAGCCATCCTATGGTTGAGACTTTTATGCGCTTACGTGAGCAAGAACTAGCCAAAATTAGAACAGATGGCAAAGGTAAACACTATCAGAATTTAACCAAAGAAGAACTGGATGCTTTAAAAGAACTACAAACTAGAGAGGATTTAACCATTAGACCAGCTGACAAAGGAGGAGCTGTGGTGGTGATGAGTACGGATGATTATAATGAAAGTATGTTGGATATGCTTAGTGATCGAGCAACATACTTAAGAATTATGAAGAAAGAAGCTGATGTGATGAAAAGGAGGATAGAAGATGTACTTTATGAGATGCTTATGAATAGGAGAATAACAAAGGAACTATAAGAATTTTTTGTAGTAGAACATCCTGTCAAACCTATCATCAATGGACTGACAAAAATCCATAAAAAAAGCTCTAAACCACCCATGCTTCCTGTAGTGGCAGGCTGAGGATGGTCAATGGAACCCCTCTCAGTCTTTTGGAAAATGAGCTGAAAAAGCTATTGAGTGATTACAAAAACATAGGGAAAGATATGGCACAGTTCCTACAGCATTAACAGGAAGCCACTACTAACATCTATGACTTCTCCCATTTGCTATTAGTCACTATGGATGTTCATAGTTTGTTTACATTGATTCCTAACTCATATGGTGTTGAAACCATAAGAGATTTGTATAGAGAAAGGAAATTAGACTCCTATGTTGTCTGCAGCCTATTGGAACTGGTGCTAGAGAACTATGTATTTGTTTATGGAGATAGCTAATATTGGCAGAAGTGGAGGGTAGCTATGGGTACCCCCTGCACGAATAGCTATGCTAATCTCGTGTTGGCCCGGTGGGAAGAGCTATGGGCACTGAATGTAAACTTCCAATGGAAAGGGAATGTGCTCCTCTATAATAGATTTGTGGATGACATTATGATTCTATGGGCTGGAAGTGAGGAAGAAGTCCAACATTTTGTGGATTTGTTAACACAGACTACTTTGTTTCTAAAATTCGATGTTAAGATGTCCAGAACAGATATTGAATTTCTGGATGTCAAGATCCTATTGGATCTTATTGAAAGGATAGATACTATGCTGTATTGGAAACCTATGTGGAGGAATCATATGGTGCATTTTTCCAGTATGCACCCAAGACATATTTTCCGCAATGTGATTGACAACCAAGTCACTCGAGTGTCCAGGCTTTATACTCAGGATGATACTTTTCTCATGTAAAGCAATAAACTGTTACAAGGTTTCAAGGATCATGGTTATAGGCCAGTCAGAGAAGGAAAACAATAGATTGTGCAAGAGATCTAAGAATGAATAAGGGTAGACCCTACTACTCTCAACATTATATTAATGGTATGACAAGTGAAGTGATGAAAGACGATAGAATACGTCCTACTGTAGGGCAGGGGACCATGAGGGTCAGCCTTACTTACAGTAGTGATAATTCTACAATATGGGAAATAATCAAAAAATACTGGCCTGTGTTAACATCAGACAATAGATTGAAAGAAATAGTAGAGAACACACCTCATTTTAGTTTTAAGAATAAGAAAAATCTAAAGAGGTTGCTTTGCAATAAAAGCTGCAAAGCCAAAAGAAATGAACATACACGTTCTGGCACACGGAAATGTGGCAGTTGTAAAGCCTGTAATGTTATCAATACAAGTAATGTTTTTACACATCCAGTTACAGGAAGGACATTCCAGTTTTTTGAAAATGCCAACTGTAATAGTAAGAATGTGGTATATGTTGCTACCTGTACTTTTTTCCCATGTTTCTATGTGGGCAAAATGAATAGGATGTTAAAGAAAGAATTTTTAAGCACCAATCTGATATAAGGTTGTTACGAATGCGTTGTATGCTCATATTTGAGATAATGCCACCCATACATTTAGATTTATGGTCCTTGCAATGGTTCATCCAACTATAAGAGAAGGGGATGTAACAAATCAAATGGAAATGGAAGAATCTAAATGGATAATGGACTTAAGGGCTAATTGTTTCCCAGGGCTTAATGGTGTTGTTCCACTTAAACTGTTCCTGAAGGAACGAAGATTGACTTTTTGCCATTAAGGAAGCTCATTATATATTTATTATTTTTTGCTTTCTATCCATCTTTGTTACAGATGTCAGCTCTGTAATATTCCTTCTGTATACTTTCTATAGAATAAGTGTTTATGCATTTTTTCATTTCTTTTAGAGATGTGAACATGACATCTTTTAAGTTTGGAGTTATAGTGTATTCTGCTATTAATGGGTGAGTTTTGTGTCTATTTTGTTCATAATATGAATTCTGAGTGTTCACCAGACTTCTGTGTGATGACAATAGTTATTTGTTTGTTATACATCAGGCTGTGACTGTTGCTTCTTTAATATTATGGTTGTGAACCTGCTATGTTAACATTATGAGCTGTGAGTTTTTAACAGATTTACAAGCTGTATAATGGTTATGACAGCAGTATTTGTTTACTATAAGTTTTAATATTCTATGCTGATTGTCATTAACAAAATGTAGTTTTGTCCTAAGCTTGGATCTAAGTTATTTTAAAACATATTTTTGTTACAAGTGCACTATGCAAATGAGGAGTAAGTGTTGCTATGTTTCATTGCCTCATTGTTTGATTGCTTAATTGCTTAATTGACTTTTAACTAGATTGGTTAGCTGGTTCTTAAATATTCAGGATCTGAGGAAGGCACACTCCAAAAGCGTTTATCCTGTTCTTATTGTATTAAAGTGCCAGTTTTATGTCTATGGTATTACGCTTCTTTTTCGTTTTCTTCTAATTTGTGTAATGGAGCGTTCTTTGGTGATACTACTGGATTTTGGTATTGATGTACATAGACTCAAGCATTTGTAGTTTTGGGCTTTTAATATAGACCCAGAACAGCTACCTAACTAATTTATCACACTATAGCAGATTGCAGTTACAGAATGCACTACAGAGATTACTAGGCTACAGCTACCCAGAGGTGTATTTCTAGGTGGATGACATTACCAGCCTTGCCAAAGATGAGCATTTGAATTCTAGGGAGTGTGACTACTCTCAAAACATTGCTCTCTACACAGACAGACACACACACACATACGCGCGTGCACACACACACACACACACACACACACACACACACACACACACACACACACACACACAAACACGCACACACACACATATACACACACACACACACACACACACACACACACACACACACACACACACACACACACACACACACACACATCATGTCTGGGATTAGAACAGCTACCTAACTAATTTATCACATTACAGCAGGTCGCAGTTACAGGACATGCTACAGACAGATAAACACACTCAGTTGTTATGTCTGGGAATTGAAGTCCTACCTAACTATTTCATTGCACTACAGCCATACACAATTATGGGACATGCCATGCAGATTCTTGTGATGCAACCTTTCCAGGGATGTATTTCTAGGTGGATGACATCAGCAGCCTTACCAAAGTAGAGCATTTCAGTTGTAGGGAGTGTGCCCAGCCTAAAAAGCATAGCTTTCTACACAGAGTCATGCAGACACACACGCACACAGTTGCCAAGCCTGGGGTTAGAACTCCTATCTAACTAATTTATCACACTACAGCAAGTCACAGTTATAGAAAGTTCTCTGCTACGGAAATTACTGGGCTACAGCTTCCCAGAGGTGTATTTCTAAGTGGATGACATCAGCAGCCTTGCCAAAGATGAACATTTGAATTGTAGGGAGTGTGACTACCCATTGCTCTCTAAACAGAAAGACGCACACACTTGCCATATCTGGGAATTGAACTTCTACCTAACTATTTTATCACACTACAGCAGTACACAGCTATGGGAAATGTCACACAGATTCCTTGGATACATCCTTTTCAGGGATGTATTTCTAGGTGGATGACATCAGCAGCCTTACCAAAGTAGAGCATTTCAATTGTAGGGAGTGTGCCCACACTAAAAAGCATTGCTCTCTGCACAGACAGACACACATGCATACACACGTACACACACAGCTGCCAAGGCTGGGGTTAGAATTCTTACCTAACTAGTTTATCACACTACAGCAGTATGCAGTCATGGGATGCATCACGGAAATTACTGGGATGCAACTCTCCAAAAAATGTATTTCTCAGTAGATGACCTCAGCAGGCTTGTCATACTGGGGCTATGGGGAGGGCAATGTGTGTGCATGGGCCATAAACCATTCATCTAGGGGTTGACACACCACATGTGGGCACAACCTGTGTCATATTCCACAGGTACATGTATACAGCTACTAGATGACTACTTCCTTGAACAGTCATGTTGCACAGCTGGCACATGCACCACATACTCTGTAATGCTGACAGATACCGGTGGCCAGTATCTGCAGTATGTGACATCAGACCCTCATGTGGTTGTGGCCCTTTGGCTGTGTGCTGGGTGTGACAGCTCTGGATGGCTCCTTATCACAGTCACCCTCTTCCGCACATCTATCTATGTCTAAACTTGGCTTATTATAGTTTGTTGTCCTTACATATATGCCTGTATTTCTATCAACTGTGTGTGCAAAGCATGTGTGGTGCATACTGAGGAGTGTCTGCACTAACATCTGCGGCTACCAGATATGTCTGGTCCACTGGTGTTTGCAGACATGGCCTTCATGTGTTTGTGTGGGAGCATGCCCAGTATGACCTTTCCGTATGTTTTTGACTGACATTGCCTTCATTACTCTAAGTGTGTGGCCATGCCCAGTATGGCCATCTGTATTGAACATGTGGACTGAGTCCAGGTAGTTTGTACTGCAGTGCTGACCTTTGTGTTGTACACTTACAGGTAGCATGCTGCCTCTGCCGGGTATCCGTCACTCATTTTGCATTGACTGTTACTACATTTCTGCATAGGATGGGGGTCACATCTGACTATTTCTACATTTCTACACAGGATTGTGGGGGGCACACCTGACTGTTACTATATTTCTACATGGGATAGGGGGCACACCTGACTATTTCTACAGTTCTACACAGGATTGGGGGCACACCTGACTGTTACTATATTTCTACATAGGATGGGAGTGCACACCTGACTATTTCTACATTTCTACACAGGATTGTGGGGCAGCACACCTGGCTGTTACTATATTTCTACGTAGGATGGGGGGTACACCTGACTATTTCTACATTTCTACACAGGATTGTGAGAGGCACACCTGACTGTGACTACATTTCTGCGTCAGATAGGGGGGCACACCTGACACTTGTATACATTTACTAGGACTGTACTAGTATGTTGGGTACTCCATTTCAGTCTGTAATCTTACCTATCATGCTGGCTAGAGGCATACCAGTGTACTACAGATCTTAGCTTTTAATCACCTACATATTAGTTTCTGACTTCCAATCCTTCAGAACTGACATCCCATTGCCTGACCTGCTGTAGTCTGTCTGTGTAGGCCTGGGGTGTTACTCATAGGCCTCATTCAAAGGCCATAGCACAGCCTTTGTTTTTGTTTGTCTACATCTGTTCTGCTGGCTGTGACTGTTGTTGGGTATGTGACCCACCCCCCGACTGACATGTGTGAGTCACTTACCATGTGGGTGTTCCAGTATTGAGGGTGGTGCTGCAGGGCTGCCTATGTCGGATGCACATGCTACACTCCCTACATATGGTTAGGCACAGGTAATGTACTGTTTGGCATCCCTTTTACAGTATGTGAGAGTCGGAGAGAGGTGTTATTCCCTGGGTCCCTCCTGTGTCAGTGTATGTGTTATGTGTTGCCTCTTTGCCAAGGCCAGGGCATACTGGGCACGCCTCCTTCTGTCTACTGGGGTAGGCTCAGGTTGTTCCTCCTCAGAGTCATTGTTCCTCCTCAGAGTCACTCTGTGTCTGTGCAGGCCTTGGCAATGGTGGGGGGCTGTGTGGCCCTGCCCCATGCTGTTCCTTCTGCAGCTGATTCCACAGGATCATATTGTGTAGCATGGCACATACAAGGACAATTTGGGTACATATAGCTGGTGAGTACTTCAAGGCTCCACTGGATGTGTCCAGGCACCGGAACCGTGACTTGAGCATCCCAAACACATGCTCTAATATAATTCTGGTCTGTGCTTGTGCCTCATTATGGAGTTCTTGTTCAGGTGTGTGTGCATTTCTGATGGGTGTCATCAGCCACAGCTCCAGTGGGTATCCAGCACCCCCCACTAGGTGACCATGAGGGATGACCCCATTGGCAAATCTCTGGTATAGCTGCATCAGATGCCAGATGTGGGAATTGTGATAGCTTCCAGGGCGGC
>NC_056726.1:1366129433-1366284433 GCF_019279795.1 Protopterus annectens
TACATATATATATATATATATATATATATATATGTGTGTGTGTGTGTGTGTGTGTGTGCTAGCACGCATGTGTGTAGATAGAAAGCTAGATATGAGTGTCATGCCACATTGGTCAAATCTGTATTTGGCTGACCTACAGGTCAAAATGGAAAGGGCAACATGTTTTTTTGTGTCCCATGTGAAGGATAAAACCCATGTTAAAGCACATGGCAGTGTTTTTTGATGGAATTTTGCATAGAATCCAGGCTTTGCCTCCCTTCATGACCCATACCAAAGACCACTCCTGTGTTTTGATGGAATGGGTATTGATATCTTGTTATGTAGCTCTTATCATCTGATAAGGGAACAAGTTAATGAAAGACAATAAGAGGGTACATGAGGAAAAACTCCTTGTTTAAAGTTATTTTGTTTTTCACTATAAATTATCTCACCTTTTTTCTTTTTTTCTTTTCAACAAGCTGCTCTGCCTTTGTCTTAGCATGAGTGAGCATCACCCTCCTATGTCTTTCTTACATTACTCTCTTTCCACAAAGGGTAACTCAGGACAGCACTTTTCTTCAGTTTTACTTCTTTCTTAATAATATACCTGTTGTCTAGTGTCTTTCTTCATCCAGTTTTTCTGGCTTATGCAAACAGAAATGTGGTTAGAACTCTGAGAAGGTACTGTTTCTTTCTCTTTTACTACATAAGTAAAAATTTCATAGTGTTAAATTTGCTCTTTCAGCACTTTTCTGTGGCTTAGAGTTCTATGAAACCTTCAGTGTTTTTGTGATTGAAAGTTTAAAATTCTGGTTAGGTTGTGTTTTGTTTATACTTCCTCTGTTCATATGTCTGGAGTAATCTCATTTAGTGAGTAATGCCATCTCTTCAATTGTCTAGATTCTTCTTCTCCCTGCTTTGTAACACTTTCAGGCTGCAAGTTTTTTACTATGTAACTCCAGCTTTTTTTCTGGCTTTGCTTCTACAGACTAGTCTACCACGTGTTTGCAGATACAATTCCTTAAATGGCTTTTTGAAATGTGTAGATTTATCTTTTCTCTGCATTCTTCACCAAATGTTAATATATTTGGAGCATTACAAAACAGTGTAAGAAACTTCTCTGTGTGGAAGATTTTCAGTCCATATATTTCTAGTTAATCACTGTATATTAATCAGATCAGACAATAGTAGTAGAAGTAGTGAACGTAAACTCGTCAAGTCAAAACGTAATAACAGAAAATATATAATTCTACAGCATTACTAAGTATTCGAAAGTAATCCAAGCAAGGCAGGCAGTCTGTTTCCAGTCGAAAATCCTTTATTAAGTACTCAGACAAGCAATCCAAGTAAAACAAAAATAGAGTAATAATTTCCTCACAAGCTTTCTAAATATATATATATATATATATATACTTTTTATCAGGCATGGGAGTGGTTTATTGTGCTGTAAAACAAAGTGTTATTGGTACACATGTTAAATTCACATCCCTTCCCCCATCAATGTGACATTCAAGCTGGTCCTGCCCTACATAGTAGCTGTCATAATAATATATAGCCCTAATGTACTTTAATGGTACATCTTATTTAACCAAATTATTAAGTAGATTATTAAGTCTGTGATTTTATCCAATGCAATATACTACATGGCTGGAAATATATCAACCTTACTTCATTTTGCGATCAAAAATTATATATAAATATATACATATACATTTTGCATGTAAAAATCAGTTTCTGTTTTCATAACCTATTGTTAACAAAGATCGCTTTTGTCCTTCTAGACTTCTTCAGGTCTGTGTACAAGAACCCTAAAAACCTGTATAATTGTATAATTAGTTAGTATTGTTATTACCATAATTTTGAATAAAGTGGAAAAAGAGAACCAGAAAAAAATAAAAATAAGACAAAATGTATGTATGATGATGGAAACTAAATATACACTTAAATTTCAAATGATTTAAAATGGTATTTAAAACCAATTTGCAGAAAAAATAAATAAAATACAATTAGTCATGTAAACAATGTGGCAATTTTCTAAGTTCCAGTGCACTTTTAATTGAACAGTAATAGTTTAGTCCAGGCTTTCTAAAAGAGTTCAGCTTTAATTGCCACATGAGTTCATGTTTCTCCAGAATATTCGGGATGTCTCCTTCAAGATCACCCATGTCTATGCGATCCAGGATCTGGAACTTAAAACCTGTGTGTCTTTTATGAAGAGAAAGGTGTTTGGCTAGTGCAAACATGAACTCATGTGGCAATTAAAGCTGAACTCTTTTAGAAAGCCTGGACTAAACTACTACTGTTCAAAGTCCACTGGAACTTAGAAAATTGCCACATTGTTTACATGACTAATTGTATTTTATTTTATTTTTTTTTATTTTTTTTTCTACAAATTGGTTTTAAATACCATTTTAAATCATCAGGTCTCTGGCAGGGTTTATTCAGATCTCATATTTTTGAGCTCCCCAGGTATTCTTCACAATGTGTGATATGAACTCATTCTTCACATTTATATCATCCAGGCATTCCCAGGAGACTTTTATACTTCCATAATGCATTTTTATTCCTGTATGTCCCTTCTGTACCTCTGTTGACCTGAGTGTCCAGAAAATATAATATCACTTCTGACAAAGTGACTAAAAACTTCATCAATGAGTTCTGATCAAAACCGCTCTCATGCCAACTAAACACGACATATTTGTATTTGAACATTTTTTTTTTATTGTGGACAAGAAACACTTGAACTGTGTTTTCCTTCAGTCAGGAACAAAAGTTTCATTTTTGTCAATACAGTGGTAGGTGCTTTCTTTTTTACTTACAGATTTCCAAGTGCTTTTGCCAAAATAAAGGTTATTTTCTGGACATAAAGAAAATTGGTCACATGCTTGTTTATTTCCACTATTCAGAGGTATCCCAACTAGGGATACTTCAAATTAGCTACACCATAACAAAGGGAGAGTGCTGTGCTTTTTTGAGTTTTATTATGGACAATACATGACTGGCGTTGCAGCCAAAAACTGTACCACTTGAGCGAGGAGAAGGTAGGCAATTTTTCCAAATCATACCTGTCCAGGTACTTTCATCATCTGCCACATTATCATGAAAGTCTGTCAGAAGAACTAGAGAATCATTTAGTAGTACGCTATCAAGGTCCACTCATGTGGTCTCTTAGAAGGTTCAGTACTTCAAATAGCTGTCAGGTGCCTGTGCGTAAACAATTGACTTTTCCTTTCTTTAAGACTGCAGTTATACTCTTTCTCTCCTCCAAACATACCCTAGCTCTTTCCTACCTCTTGCCATCTCTGACTTATGGTGCTCCCATCCTAACTAACCTACATTTGTCTCTGTTATCAAAACTAGAGTCTTGCTATAACAAAATTGCTAAATTCACAACTAGCAGCCATGAATCTTCTCAACACTGTCTAGCCCTAAATTAACTACAATGGCTAGAACTCCCTCACTATCTCCTACAGCTCACTATGACACATAAACTAAATTACAAGCCCCAAGGCTGCCCTGCCCTTAGCTCCCTCCTCAACCTATACAACCCACTTAGAACTGTATGATCTGAACACCAGTTTCTTCTCTAAACTCATAAACCAAAACTATTACAAAGCAAATTCTTGCACTCATGGAATGTTGCCAAAGCCTGAAACACCTTCCTCCCTCTGTGCATCTACAGCAGTCCCCACCAACTTTAAAAGCGCTTTACATGACCACCTTCTCTCCAAGTGGTTATATAACTGTGGTATTACACAAACTGCCATCACTTAACCCCTTCACACAAAACCCTAGACCTTAATTTCCTCCTCCTCTCCCCTATCGCCATTTCCCTTCCCTTACCTCCCTTTCTTCTTTCTACTTCTCTATCTGCCAAACCCTCACCCCCTTCTTTCCCCGCCATCTCTCCCCCTATCACTGGGCCCTTTAATCTCCTATCTCTAACACTTCTTCTCCCTCTTTCCTCCATTCCCTATTCTACACTATCCACCAAGTCTAGTCAGTTTCTCATTCTGTCTATGACTAGCTCTTTCCTGATATTTCTATTATTCCATTCCTTATTCCCTCCCTCTCCTGTTTCTTTATATTTCCTGATTTTAATATAATTCACATGTATTCCATGTATTTTTTATTATTCTCTGTAGACTCTTACTAGTAAGAATCTATATTATATTGTTTATTGGTTTAAGCATTAACCCAATTTTTGTATTCTTTTATTGTGATTTTTCTTAAAATTTGTGATAATATGTACCAATTTCTGTGCTGGGGCTTGTATCCCCAGGCCTCCACTAACAATGGACTATCTTGGCCCAGTGGACTTTTCCGGTAAACAAATGCCAATAAATAAATAAATAATACTGAAGTGACCCCAGCTGTATAGCACTCATCTAGGGGCTTGTGAGTAGTAACATATTTGCCATCCCTGCCCAAGAAAGCTGTTTACAAAGCCTGTGATAGATACAAATGTAAGACCAACAACATCTAGCCAGTACTTTTTAATGTCCCTCACAACCTCTGGCTCCTTCTCCATCAATAAGGTGTTATTCCATATCTCAAAAACAGTTTTAATTGCCAGCTTTATGACCATCTTAATCCATCATGTCTTTATTTTAATTTGGTGCACTACAAATGTGATCTTCAGAATTGTGAGATTATAATAGTTAGCCCAAGGTAGTAACACCTCAGGTTATTCCCCTAGTCTGAGATCAAGATATAGTTTGCAGGAAGTGTGTGCTTGCACCTGTGTATACATATGTATGTGTCTGTGTGTGTGTGGGGGGGTGGAGGGGCTCAGTGTCCAAACTCATTTTCGACCCTGCGGAAGCACTTGCAGTGAGATTTACAGACTGTTGTTTTGATGATGGAATTGTGCTTTCTTTCTTGCAGTGGCAGGACTCAATAATACTGGACCTCATACTTGTAATATTGACCTTAATCCATCATGCTACTACATACCATTTGACTGGCGTCACATCATCTCTGACCATTCAGCCCTAAATCTATCTAAGGTACATGGCCAGCTGGCCACACAAAGCTTACCCGTTTGATAATCTTTTCCATTACTGTCTCCATGGGTAAATTACCTCACCCCTATTATAACTGAGATTATCTGAATATTTGAATGAAACAGGGTTGGAGACTGTTTAGATTGTTATATTTGTCGTCCCTATAGAATAATAAATCTCTAGATGACAGTTCTCCAAGGATTAAAGTAGCATGCACCTCCATCCACCATGATAAGGTTATGATCCCATGAGGGGATTTGAATCCCTTTATCTTAAACATTGGAAAATATCAAACACAGTGATCAGTAGCCCTCAAACTCGTAGCACAAAGAATCTGGACACAGCCAAAAATAATGGAGGGATAAAGCCCCAAAACTAGGGACACATTTTAAATATTGTTTTTATAACCTTAGAAAGATGCTACAATAAATGTCTTGCATTACCATGCATTTTCTGAAGTGTATGAAGCCTGAAACTCAAATGTCTGTCATTATTTATTAAATTCAATCCTCACTGATTTGCCACAAAAATCAAGACAAACACAAATTCTTATGAGCAACAGACCAAAAATATAAAGCAAAAATCTGGACATTATGTGAAAATCCGGACAGTTGAGAGGTATGTAGTGGTCCTTTCCAGTGTAGATAAAAATGTATACTTTTTTTGCACTGCTGTTGTACCTTCTTGCCACTTAGTGCAAATGGTTTAACATTCCTGTCACAGAAAAGTGTTCTGTACTGTTTGCATTTTTCCTTATGATATATACAGTTTTGCGTGTTCTTAAACTTCTTATGTATCATTATTTATTTCCTTATCTCCTAGTCATTATTTTGTAGGATGTAATTGCATGCATAGCATTTTTAGATATTTTGCTACATTCCATGCTGAGCAAATCATTTTATGTTATACCTTCTGATGTACTTTAACTGTAACAGGACTACGGTTCCTGTGCGTTCGTCTTATTTTGTGAAGTAATATCTTTGCTTGTCATCCTTGTCATGCTGTTGCTAACTGTAATGCTATGCTACAGTATGCTACTTTTTTAAACTGTACAGACTCTTTTCTGTTATCTGGAATCATTGTCTAGCAGCATACCTCTCAACTTGGAATCATCAAAAATCTGGACAAAGGCCCATGAAAAGTAAATACAATTGGCCAAAAATCTGTACACTGATTAACATAAAAATTGCATATATACTTAGGTAATCCCACCCACTGCAATGGAATTCTGGGATGCCATATTTTCAAAGGAAATTGAAGGACAGACACAATATTAAACACAAAATATAACTAGAAAAATAGTGTTATATTTATATTAACATTTGAACATACAAACTTTGAACTCTTGTAAAACTAAAATACAATTTTCTTTTATAGAAATAAAATTAACTGCTTGCTTTTTCACTAATATTAAATAACACAAAACTTAGCAAATACAGCAACAGATCATCTGCAAACAAACAAACTGCATTTGGCTCCACCAAGATTATCCATGACCCTGTCTGAAGTTAATTGCTCTAGTAATTCACAGTAATGTACAATGAAATGAACAAAGAACATACTCTTAAACCCTTAAGAATAGAGGGACCTCAGTTAGGAATCCTGTTTAGAATGCCCATTTAAAATAAACATCCTGTATTAAAACTAAACCCTTTATTACTTTTGTAAGATTTAAAATGTAGATTCATCATACAGTTTTACTAGACTAACTGTCCTTGTCGGCTATTTCAAGCCTAGCCAATTATGCCAGGTGAGAATCAAACCTTGAATATTATGTCTATATGGTAAATGGCTTAACCATTCTGTCAGGCTCCCAGTCCCCACCTGCTCACACATGCATACATATTATATTATGTATAGAATTATTTATATAAATATACGGAGTGTTGCACAACAATCTTGATCTCTTAACATTAACAACAGCTTAATTAAAGAAACAAGATTGATAACTGCCCCAGAAAATAAGCAACATAATTAAATCAGTAGCATTGCACTTTTTCTGTATATTAGTTGAATAAAGCGATAAACTCAAGCATGTACAGTTGAGTTGAGTGCAACAAAAATTTTATTTATTTGCAAAAAAAATATATACTGCTTGTACAAGTAAAAAAAAAAAACAACTGAGATGTTTGACAATTACAGCTATCTATGATGGGATTCAAACCTTATCTTCTTGTGAACAAAGATATGCACTAGCTGCTTCACTTTGAGTAGATCAATAAACATGAATACATACCCTAAGTTTGATAACACCGGGTTCCTATTCCCTAGAGTGAACATAATACATTCTGAATGTGCAGAAACTAGTCCCAAATTAAAAAAATGAAAACTTGACTCTCATATGAAAGTCCACAATGTTCTCTTTAATTTAATTAAGTTATTTAATGAGCAAAGGGTATTTGGTTGTTCTTTAACCTAGTGACAACAAACCTACATCTCAAAGCTATCGCTCTCCTTACCTTCTCACACAGTGCTGTCACTTGGTTTTCATTAAGCTGTTTGCACTCATTCAGCTGCTCGATCCATTTTAGCATTCTTTTGTAAACGCTTTCTTATTCTCATCCATGTCTGCTGCAGACTGCAGTGGCTGCGGAGAAGATACTTTAAAATTTAACACCAGTCCTAGAGATAAAAAGGTAAAAAAGTACTACACTACTACAAATTACAGGAAAAAAGATGTTTATACACAATCGAGTCATGATTTATTATTTACACTCAAAATACATCCGCTCTGCTCACTGCTGCAGGTTGGCCATTTTAATTTCAAAATTCCAGTTCGAGTTTAACTTTCACTTTCAGTGTTGTCCGGCAGTCTGCCTCACGAACCTGATATCATCAGCACACCCTTGTAGGCTGACAATGCATGGTGACATCAGCCATACAGTTGTAAAAAAAAAATCGGAAATTAAAGGGGCCACTCGGGAATTTGTGGCACCACATTATTTTGACCTGAAAAACAGTAAATACTGAATAATTCAGTATGGCTGAGAGGTATGTCTAGCAGGCATGTGCTGATCTTCTGATATACATAATATTCTGTCAAGGATGGAAGGAATATATATATTTAGAATTACTATGCGTATCACTTATACCAACTTTTCATAGCACCAACAATTATGAACTGAGTTTCTCTTTCGAGCTCCATGCTCATAAGGTCAGAATCATGTGTTGCAAAATTACTGGTATGAAGATATACTGAACATAAAACATCATCATTCTAGTTTCAGCCTTATAGGAGAGCTGAGTCTGTTTAATGGGATAAAAGACTGACTGTCCCAGACTTTTAAAATATTTACTATGAATAACGCATTTAACCTGTGCTAATTTTAGAATAATTGTACCCCTTTTTGTCACATCCATTAACAGATCATTTCCTTCCCACTATCTCTCTTTTATTACTTCTTTCTTTATGACATGGAACTGTATATAGGTATTTCATTTACAAAGAATTTTAAATTACATGCTGCATAACTGTTGGTTCAGGCCTAACCAACCTTCTGCATGCAGAGGTGTTTTGTGGACTTTGTTTTATTAATCATCTTCTCTTGCAAGCTTAACTCTATGAATTAGAAACTGCAAATTCATCTGAGATCTGAATTTAACATTCACTCACTCTTACACAGGTACACTCTTCAACTGGTGAAAATGGAAAAATTGACTGGTGCCTGTGTAGCTTCAAAAAGAAAAGTTATTAACATTTTAGTTGCCAAAAATGGATTTGCTCCTCTGTAGTTTCAAAAGGATGGAATTTATTTTGTAGCTTATGTTTTTTTTTTCTACCAAAGTTCCTACTTTGTACATCTTAGAGGTGACTGCAACCACTACACAGAGTATGTTAAAGCAGGGTTTGAAGTGTTTCATCAAAATTTATGTTTAACTTAAACAGATAAAGATTAGTGTCAGAAAACACTTGACACGGTGACTGTGATGATTTTGAAGAATAGTGCCATACCATTGTCTAATCAGAGAAACATAATTAAAAGTACTTTGTTAGATATCTCAGCAGCTTCAGCAATAGGATTTGATACAACTGTCCATAATGATGATATCAGGGGAGTCATGGGTGCACTTTAACAACATTAACCACATTTCATTCTAGAAAACAGACACTGCAACTTCACCAGGTTATTATATTGCATTTACTAGATCTATAGCAGGATAGCTATATTGGTCACTCAGCACTGCAGGATAGCTATATTGATGACCATCTCTCGCTAGTCACACCAAAAGCTATATACCCCTAATCAGGACTCAGTAATACAGTTCATTGTCTCCTTCTTTTCTTCCTTCCATTTTTTTTTCTTTCTTTCCTTTCATTCTTTGCAATGTCCAAAATCTACTATTTTAGTAATATTGAGTGATCTTTCAAATTATAGTATCTTACCATCTTAACACCATTTAAATCTACTATGAACCTATGTAATGTCCAGAATCTACTATTTTAGTAATATTGAGTGATCTTTCCCATTATAGTATCTTACCATCTTAACACCATTTAAATCTAATATGAACCTATGTAATGTCCAGCATCTACTATTTTTGGTAATATTGAGTGATCTTTCCCATTATAGTATCTTACCATCATAACACCATTTAAATCTAATAAGAACCTCTGTAATATCCAGAATCTACTATTTTTGGTAATATTGAGTGATCTTTCCCATTATAGTATCTTACCATCATAACACCATTTAAATCTAATATGAACCTATGTAATGTCTAAACTATACTATTTTTAGTAATATTGAGTGATCTTTCCCATTATAGTATCTTACTATCGTAACACCATTTAAATTTAATATGAACCTATGTAATGTCCAGAATCTACTATTTTTTAGTAATATTGAGTGATCTTTCCCATTATAGCATCTTACCATCTTAACGCCATTGAAATCTAATATGAACCTATGTAATGTCCAAAATCTACTATTTTAAGTAATATTGAGTGAACTTTCCCATTATACTATCTTATCATCTTAACACCATTTAAGTCAAATATGAACATATGTAATGTCCAGAATCTACTATTTTTAGTAATATTGAGTGAGATTTCCCATTATAGTATCTTACCATCTTAACACCAGTTAAATTAAATACAAACCTATGTAATGCCCAGAATCTACTATTTTTAGTAATATTGAGTGGTCTTTCCCATTATAGTATCTTACCATCATAACACCATTTAAATGTAATATGAACCTATGTAATGTCCACACTCTACTATTTTTAGTAATATTGAGTGATCTTTCCCATTATAGTATCATACTATCGTAACACCATTTAAATTTAATATGAACCTATGTAATGTCCAAACTCTACTATTTTTAGTAATATTGAGTGATCTTTCCCATTATAGTATCTTACTATCGTAACACCATTTAAATTTAATATGAACCTATGTAATGTCCAGAATCTACTATTTTTTAGTAATATTGAGTGATCTTTCCCATTATAGCATCTTACCATCTTAACGCCATTTAAATCTAATATGAACCTATGTAATGTCCAAAATCTACTATTTTTAGTAATATTGAGTGAACTTTCCCATTATAGTATCTTATCATCTTAACACCATTTAAGTCAAATATGAACATATGTAATGTCCAGAATCTACTATTTTTAGTAATATTGAGTGAGATTTCCCATTATAGTATCTTACCATCTTAACACCAGTTAAATTAAATACAAACCTATGTAATGCCCAGAATCTACTATTTTTAGTAATATTGAGTGGTCTTTCCCATTATAGTATCTTACCATCTTAACAACATTTAAATCTAATATAAAACTATGTAATGTCCAGAATCTACTATTTTTAGTAATATTGTGTGATCTCTCCCATTATAGTATCTTACCATCTTAACACCATTTAAATCTAATGAGAACCTATGAAATGTCCAGAATCTACTATTTTTGGCAATATTGAGTGATCTTTCCCATTATAGTATCTTACCATCTTAACACCATTTAAATCTAATATGAACCTATGTAATGTCCAGAATCTACTAGTTTTAGTAATATTGAGTTATCTTTCCCATTATAGCATCTTACCATCTTAACACCATTTAAATCTAATATGAACCTATGTAATGTCCAAAAATCTACTATTTTTAGTAATATTGAGTGATCTTTCCCATTATAGTATCTTACTTTCTTAACACCATTTAAATCTAATAGGAACCTACGTAATGTCCAGAATCTACTATTTTAGTAATATTGAGTGATCTTTCCCATTATAGTATCTTACCATCTTAACACCATTTAAATCTAATATGAACCTATGTAATATCCAGAATCTACTAGTTTTAGTAATATTGAGTAATCTTTCCCATTATAGTATCTTACCATCTTAACACCATTTAAATCTAATAGGATCCTATGTAATGCCCAGAATCTATGATTTTTAGTTATAGTGAGTGATCCTTCCCATTATATTATCTTACCATGTTAACACCATTTAAATCTAATATGAACCTATGTAATTTCCAGAATCTACTATTTTAGTAATATTGAGTGATCTTTCCCATTATAGTATCTTACCATCTTAACACCATTTAAATCTAATATGAACCTATGTAATATCCAGAATCTACTATTTTTAGTAATATTGAGTAATCTTTCCCATTATAGTATCTTACCATCTTAACACCATTTAAATCTAATAGGATCCTATGTAATGTCCAGAATCTATGATTTTTAGTTATAGTGAGTAATCCTTCCCATTATATTATCTTACCATGTTAACACCATTTAAATCTAATATGAACCTATGTAATTTCCAGAATTTACTATTTTTAGTAATATTGAGTGATATTTCCCATTATAGTATCTTACTTTCTTAACACAATTTAAATCTAATTTGAACCTATGTAATGTCCAGAATCTACTATTTTAGTAATATTGAGTGATCTTTCCCTCTATAGTATCTTACCAACTTAACACCATTTAAATCTAATATGAACCTATGTAATGTCCAGAATCTATTTTTAGTAATATTGAGTGATATTTCCCATTATAGTATCTTACTTTCTTAACACAATTTAAATCTAATTTGAACCTATGTAATGTCCAGAATCTACTATTTTAGTAATATTGAGTGATCTTTCCCTCTATAGTATCTTACCAACTTAACACCATTTAAATCTAATATGAACCTATGTAATGTCCAGAATCTATTTTTAGTAATATTGAGTGATATTTCCCATTATAGTATCTTACCATCTTAACACCATTTAAATCTAATTTGAAGCTATGTAATGTCTAGAATCTATTATTTTCAGTAATATTGAGCTATCTTTCCCATTATAGTATCTTACCATCTTAATACCATTTAAATCTAATATGAACCTATATAATGTCCAGAATCTACTATTTTAGTAATATTGAGTGATCTTTCCCATTATAGTATCTTAGCATCTTAACACCATTTAAATCTAATATGAACCTATGTAATGTCCAGAATCTGCTATTTTTAGTAATATTGAGTGATCTTTCCCATTATAGTATCTTACCATCATAACACCATTTAAATCTAATAAGAACCTCTGTAATATCCAGAATCTACTAGTTTTAGTAATATTGAGTGATCATTCCCATTACATTATATTACCATCTTAACACCATTTAAATCTACTATGAACCTATGTAATATCCAGAATCTGCTATTTTAGTTATATTGAGTGATCTTTCCCATTATAGTATATTACCATCTTAACACCATTTAAATTTACTATGAACCTATGTAATATCCAGAATCTGCTATTTTAGTTATATTGAGTGATCTTTCCCATTATAGTATATTACCATCTTAACACCATTTAAATCTAATATGAACCTATGTAATGTCCAGAATCTACTATTTTTAGTAATAGTGAGTGATCTTTCCCATTATATTATCTTACCATGTTATCACCATTTAAATCTAATATGAACCTATGTAATGTCCAGAATCTACTATTTGTTAGTAATATTGAGTGATCTTTCCCATTATAGTATCTTACCATCTTAACACCATTTAAATCTAATATGAACCTATGTAATGTCCAGAATCTACTATTTGTAGTAATACTGAGTGATATTTCCCATTATAGTATCTTACCATCTTAACACCATTTAAATCTAATATGAACCAATGTAATGTCCAGAATCTACTATTTTTGCTATTATTGAGTGATCTTTCCCATTATAGTATTTTGCCATCTTGTCCCCATTTAAATCTAATGTGGGCGGCCACGGTGGTGCAGTGGTTAGCATTGCCGCCTCACAGCAAGAGGTTCTCCGGTTCGATCCTCGGCTGGGGTGCCTTCTGTGCGGAGTCTGCATGTCCTCCCTGTGGTCGCGTGGGTTTCCTCCGGGTGATCCGGTTTCCTCCCACATCCCAAAGACATGCTGCAGGTGGATTGGATACTCTAAATTGGCCCTAGGTGTGCGTGTGAGTGTGCCATCTGTGGAAGGTTGGGCGCCGGGCTGGCAACTCGACACCATAAAACTCTACTGCCATTCAATGTGCGGACAAGGTGATCCGCTGTGGCGACCCCTAACCGGGAAAAAGTCGAAAGAAGAAGAAGAAGAAGTCCCCATTTAAATCTAATATGAACCTATGTAATGTCCAGAATCTGCTATTTTTAGTAATATTGAGTGATCTTTCCCATTATAGTATCTTACCATCTTAACACCATTTAAATCTAATATGAACCTATGTAATGTCCAGAATCTGCTATTTTTAGTAATGTTGAGTGACCTTTCCCATTATAGTATATTACCATCTTAACACCATTTAAATCTAATATGAACCTATGTAATGTCCAGAATCTACTATTTTTGCTATTATTGAGTGATCTTTCCCATTATAATATTTTGCCATCTTGTCCCCATTTAAATCTAATATGAACCTATGTAATGTCCAGAATCTGCTATTTTTAGTAATATTGAGTTATCTTTCCCATTATAGTATCTTACCATCTTAACACCATTTAAATCTAATATGAACCTATGTAATATACAGAATTTACTATTTTTATTAATATTGAGTGATCTTTCCCATTATAGTATCTTACCATCTTGTCCCCATTTAATTCTAATATGAACCTATGTAATGTCCAGAATCTCCTATTTTTAGCAGTATTGAGTGATCTTTCCCATTATAGCATCGTACCATCTTAATACCATTTAAATCTCATAGAATGTTGGTACTAACGCCAACATTATGTGTGCCTTATATTTTCCATGAAAAACATAACTTATTCATCCTTTTACCTTCTGGATCTCCTCAATATTTAGTCCAAATATTTCTTGTCTTCTTGATGACCATTAGTCATTTTATTGCCGTTTTACTTCCTTGTGTATCTTATATATTGTTTTAACGGTGTGTCTCCCCTCCTTCTTTTCTAACTTTCCTTCTTGCATAATTCTACTGCATCTTTCCTCTTACTGCTCCAGCTTTTGCAAGGTCCTGGTCTCATTTTTACTTACATCATTTTATGAAATTTTCTAATTTCTCATTGTATGTTGCACATTTCATTTCCTAACTCCTGCATAGGAATCATAAATAATCATACGAAATACAAGGCTATTCAACCAGAACCATGTTCCAACAAACACCTTCAGGCTTTTCTAACCTTTGCAGGGCCTTTTAGTCCCAATGTGTTTTTTAGGGCACCCATCCATTTTTGTAAGCTATGTTTGAAGTTCACATCACTTGACATGCAAGGGGAGTCTATTCCAGATCAAGGAAGAGACACTAGAAAATGAGCATATCTCTTCATTTAATTTTGTTTAGTACATGGAGAAAATTGAAATCTCTTGTTCTAGTTTTGGCTATGCTATTTGATATATTAAGAAAAGAAGTGGTGTCAGATAATAGAGTGTCTGAAAGTATAGAAAACTCTGCTTTTTTACTTTGTTGATGTGAGATGCATGCCAATGGGCACATTATATGCTATAGTGGGTCGAACTAGGGCAGAATGCAGAGGAACAGTGACTTCCATGTTTTAAAATTAGACACCCTTTCTGATTAATTATGAGATATAAAAAGATTTTCTGACTACAGCTACTGCATGGTGATCAAAGAAGAGGGAGCCATTGACTCAGATGCCCAAGTCCCTGATCACAGACTCACAGATGAGTAGGGTATCATTTATCCAGCAGGATATAAGATTTCTTTTGTTTTCTGAATGAGATGCTGCTGCATTTCTTAGCATTTACTTTGAGCTCTTTTACAGTGCACCAGGAGTTAAACCCTATTAATTCCATCACATCGCCTTTATGACACTGCTACTTAGTGCCCCAAATCCACTACTTCAAGCTCACTGGACTTGCATCATTAATCCCCTGGGGCAGTCATGGAACCTAAGGGTATCCTTAGTGTCTCGGATTTTCACATTCCATTGGAGGATTTTTTTGATTATGTCCAGCCCTACACATTCTCCCCAACCTAACGATGCCTATGGTTACATCCATAACACTCAAATGTCCAGATTTTCACAGAATGTCCAGATTTTTAGGTTATATTTTTGGTTTGGTCTTCAAAAAATGTGTGATTTTCTGGCAAATCACTGGGATGATCTGAGGAGTGAAGTCACTAAATAACGACATACATTTGAGTCTCAGACTTAATCCTTCAGAATACATGTTAACACAAATCATGTTATTCTAGGAAGTTTCCATGTTTATAAGAGCAGTTTTAAAATCTACCCCTATTTTTGGCCTTTGACCCCCATTTTGTCAGGCTTTGTCAAGATTTCTAGCACTAAGTGGTTGAGAGGTATGGTTACATCAAAGAGACAGATGTGCAATGTGTAATGAGGATGTTATGGCAGCTCATTCATTTACGCACTTCAACTCCTGCTTGGACCACACCTCCTGTCATGTAACATTTCAAGCCTCTAGCAGGCATCATCACATTAGACACCCACATCACCGCCCTCCCACCAGGATGGTGACACCAACCCTACCCTCCCTAACATTCCTACGGTCACAGGAGCTGCTAATTGAAACTGGTTCACCGGGGTTTTAATCAGGGTTTTATTTCACTGCCCCATTGTTGCCAAATTTTCCATTTCATCAATTTTCTAGCTACCCTGTTTGTTTAGCCACTCTTTATGTCATCCTTAACTCCTCCAAGTTCATAGTGTCCTTGATGTTTCTTTATCAGAGTCTAATCACCACATCTCCTTTATTGGCATATTATATAATTCAGTCTGTATCTGCAACATAAGGTTAGGCTCATCACCTAATTGATGTAGTATATTAACTGCAAATGAAAGTGGTCCCAATAGGATCAGTGCTTTATTCCCATCAACAAATAAAACTAAATAAATAATTAAATAAATACAACTATATCCAATATGTATTTTTCAGCTTAAAGGAAATTTAAACTGTTCTTTCCCATTCCCCACCCCACTCCCCTCATATCCAGCACTTGACTTTGCCCATTTCAGTCTTCCAGTAATTTTTATCTGACCTGTTCTAGCACAGGTATGCAACTGCATTATCCTATTGGCTGAGAAACATAGAAAAACAAAGATCTTGAAGTTTTTTTTGTTGTTTTTTTATAGGACTAACATTTGTCTGCCAGCTAATGAGTCTTAAGTGTACATACCTGAGAGTTCAGTAGAAGTTGGGTGGGTGGCCTAATGGTTAAGTTGTTTATAGGTTCATAGGTTCATAGGTTCATAGGCAGGTACTAGGCTATTGGCCCAAGGGCCTGTGAAAGCCTAGCCAGCAAGGTTCCATAGCTTACGCCACCCAAGAAAGTTATTTTCCTGTGCCACTGTCCAGCAGAGACACATAAGTGATCCCCTGGGTGTATTTCCTATTTCCCATCCACTCATCAAGATTTTTTCCTGAAGAGTGCTAATGAAGAACTTTGCTTGACATAGATGGGTAGCTTGTTCCAGAGTATAGGAAGTCTCTGGGACAGGAATCTATCCCTCCAGTGTGTCCTCTTTATTGTGGTGACAAGGTTTAGGTCCCTAGAGCATGTAGCTTGGAGGGATTGGGATTTCTTTAGGTGTAGCATGTCCAACAGCTCTGGGTTTGACATCGCTTTATATGTTAGGCAGAGATCACCTCGGAGTAGGTGATATGCTACGGAGTAAAGCTGGAGTTTTTTGAGGCGGTCAGTGTAGGGCATTTGTTTGAAGCCAGTAATCCTCTTTGTGAGGTACATCTGTGGCCTTTCCAGCTGCTGCAGATGTCTTGTGAGGTACATTCCAAAAGGGGTGTTGTACTCTATAATGGGTCTAATAAGTGATGAGTAGAGTGGAACAATGACCTCTTTTTTCCTGGATGAGAACCCTTTTATGATAAGATGTGCCACATAGAAGGACTTCCTAACTACTGTGGCGATGTGACTATCAAAGGAGAGACTACTGTCCACCTGGGTCCCAAGGTCTCTTATCACGCATGCAATGTTAAGTAGATTGCTGCCTATGTGGTAATTCATGGGTACAGTTTTTACCAAAAGGGATGACACTGCACTTTTTGGCATTGAGCTTGAGGCCATGGCTCTGACACCAGGCATCTGTCTCAGCGAGGCCCTTCTGTAGGCTGTCCACATCATTTGGGGACTTGACTATGGCTCCTAGTTTGCAGTCATCTGTGAACTTTATTAGCTAGAGGCCTTCTGTGTTAGCCTGTACTTCAGAGAAGTAGATACCAAACAGGAGAGGTCCCAAGATGGAACCCTGTGGTACTCCATTTCTCACTGCTTTGAGGTCATATTTGGAGTCTGCAACTTTTACAGTGTGGGTTCCATCAGTGAGCCAGTTGGCAACCCACCTTGTGATGTAGGGCTTTATACCTAGTTTAGTGAGTTTAGCTATAATTCCACAATGGGGGATGGTGTTGAAAGCCTTGGCGAGGTCAAGATAGGCTGTGTGAACCACCTTACCCTCATCGATGGCTTTGGTGACTGCCTCAAAGAAGTCAATCAGGTTCAAGAGGCATGATCTGCCTTTCACAAACCCGAACAGGTGGGATCCAGAGTTTGGAGGTTACCAATGTCTTTGTTTATGAGTTCCATGATGATACGTTCGATGGCCTTGCAGACCAGGCTCGTTAGGCTAATAGGTCGATAGTTTCCGGGATCAGTTTGCCTTATAAACACAAGGTGCAGGGCTTGAGTCTCATAAGGGATAACTGGTTAGGCTTAAAATGGCTCACAAGGGCAGTTAGCCTAGTACTGATCTATGATCCTAAAGTTTGCCCCTCAATACATTCAAGTACAAAGATCTGCAGTTCACGGTGAAAGTAAGTCAATATCTGAAAACTCCTTTTGTTTTTCTCTCTGACTACTACAATATGCAAAATTATTTAGTATTAATTTTAGTTGTTCTAAATTGGTTGATCCATTCTCCTACCATGGGTACAAACATCCTTGACCTTATACTCACCAATATGGGGGGATGATGTTTTTCATCCAGTGTAATGCCTTCAATCATCAGATCTGACCATAAGGCGGTATTGCTTGAAATAAAAATTAAAGCCTGGAATTCAGGGGAAAAAAAACTTTTAGGAACTATTCCAAGGCTAAACTCTCCCTACTGACTGATACACTGGCTAAATTCCAAGCAGCCCCAAATTTAGCATATGGTGAGCTTTTTACAAAATCTCTGTACAACAATATTGATAGCTGTATAGAGTGAACTGTGCCCAGTTGTATTAAGAATAAGACAGACTCAAAAGTTAGGCCACCCTGAAGGAATCACAATATGAACTGGTTATACAACAAAAGAAAAAAATCTTGTCCAAATGCAGTAGGAACAAAAGCAGACATACTAAAAGCCCCCTGACCAATCTAAACAGGCAGCTAAGAGAGATAATTAATACTGCAAAGGCTAAATTTACCACAATCCCCCCAACCATAATAAGGGAACAGGTCATCAATGCACTTTCCAGTGCCAAGAAAACGACATCAGTCGGCCAGGATAACATCCCTGGATGATTAATAAATAGCATGAAGCATGATATCCCTAGTCCACTTGAATTACATTTTGACTGCAGCCTACAGTCAGATTTTGTGCCCAAGAAATGGATACCGGCTATAGTCATTCCCTTGGACAAAGGAGGTCCAATCACTGATCTGGGTATGTAGCCTCACATGCAAGACCATGAAAAAATCACCATGGACTTGATAAATGAAGAAATAGGTAACCTGTAAATGCTGCACCCATCACAGTTTGGCTTTGTTAAAGGAAGGTCATGGCTATTAAATCATGTGGACCTCCTTGAGAGGGTTACCAAAACATTGGATGAAGGCAAGACTGTACACACAGCTTACCTCAACCTGGCCAAGGCTTTTGATACAATACCACACACAAGCATTATAGACAAGCTCACTAATTTAGGTACAAACCCTTTTATCACCCACTGGATAGCCAACTGGCTCACTGATAGGACCCAGGAGGTCAATATAAGTGAGGTCACCTCCACCAAAAAGTCAGTCACTACCGGACTCACCCAGAGCTTTTGGCATCTATTTCTCTGAAATGGAAGCAAATGCTGAAGGTTTATGGCTGACTAAATTTGCAGATGATTACAAGCTGGTGATTATCATTGACTGCCCTGCAGACACTTCAAGAAGGCATATCTCTGACGAACAAATGGTGCCAAAGCCATGGTTTTAAACTCAATTCCAATAAATGCATATTTGTACCTTTTAGGAATTCAATCATCCTGCCTAATTACCATGTTGATAATATGCCCCTGGCCTTACCTTCAACCTCCACGTGGCCAGAGTGGTGAATAAATCCTTTTATGTTGCACAACATATAAGTAAGGGCATGACATCTAGGTCCAAGGATGTCAATAGTCCACTGTACTCCTCCCTTATAAATCCAGTCATAGATCACAATGGCCCCTTCAGTATGTACCTGACCAGGCATATGCAGTAACTAGAGCAACCTCAGAGGTTCCTTACAAAATGAATAGAAGACATAACAAACCTTCCTTAAACATGGTGCCTTAAAATTCTCTCTACTCAGTCTCCTATAGATTGCTGAGGGGTGATCTGTGTCTGGCTTACAAGGCATTTGCAAACCCCACACTTATGAATCTCCTGCATATTTGTTAGTCAAACTGTACCAGAAATGTATGGTCTAGGGACCTGAATTTTGTCTGTGACTTACAGAACATGCTAAAGAGATAGATATGTAGCTCAGAGACTTCTCTCCTATGGAACAGGCTTCCATCCATGTGAAGCTGAGTTTGTCTATTATCCAATTTAAGTACAAACTAAGTCATTGTGTGGGGAAAAGTACATATATACTGGACTTGGCACCCATGTCCCTTATGGACATAGGCCACTTATAAATGCCTGGCCTCAATGTCCAATTTGGATACAGGACATCATTATTCTTTTGGGAAAACTTGGTTAGGCTTAGAAAGGCCTCCCCCTGGGTTGTTAGCTTATAAACAATCTATGAATGTATAAATTCTATCATTTCAGTGTCATGAAGACTACTGTGATGAAGCAAATATGTCATAGGTTTACCATGCCAGTATGTAATGTATTGAAGGCTACGTGTCAAATGTAGAAACAATTTACTTCCTGTACCTGCTGCTATGCCTTGTGTGAGGACAGTGTCTGATAACCTGTAGTATAGTAAAACTGCACAAAGGCTGGGCCAACAAGGAACATGTAATGCTAGAAGTATGCAAAGGTGACATAAGCTGCATCACATGCCCTTTACAAATGTGAAGGCTGAATGCAAGGCTGAGGATGTCAGGCAGAAGCAAAAATTGAGAATGAATTTTAGAAAAATATTGCCAATACAACAAAGTGGCAGTGGTAGAAGCAATTACATCTATAATTTTACAGCACTCATGTATAGTGCACTCTGCAAACTAGTGTTTAGGAGTCTGATATCACACAGGGGGTTCATAATAGAACACTGAGCTCTTTTTTGTTGGGGTCTAAAACATCATATATCAAACATCAAATATACAAAATGGCATAAACATGCAGTGCTGCCCACAGAGTCCATACACACACTTAACTCATTACAGCTGAGTGCGCCTCCAGGTGTTTCTATAGTTGTCTACTATTGATACCTCTAGGTGTCAAGTATTGCTTACTCATATTTGCATTAATAATTCCAAAACCATGCTACATACAAGGTATCAGAAAATTTCATCTTAAAGCAGACACAATTGTATTGATATCTGACGTCTGTCTAATGCAGCTAAAGAAATATTGAAAATTATATGAATACTGTTTATTTGTATTATAATAATTTGCATATTTCTTTAAATATCTCAACATCCAGATAACACAAACATAACTACATAGACTCATATGAAAGCTCACAGCTGTATGAAGAAAATCCTGCTGACATTATGTATCTTGCTTGAATAGTTACCAAGATATCATAAGCTGTTTATACAACATTACAAAAGTAATATTCACTGCCTTTATTTGGGCTTATAAGATCCATTTTAAAGCATCAAACTGAACGAATGCCACTAATGTAAAGATTCATTTATCCTGAATAGTTTGCATTTACAGTTTTCTAAAAACACTTATGTTTCCAGAGATATGAATATTCCAGAGATACGCATATTTGTATGAACTTTTTAAAGGCTCAGGGCATACCCACTTGGAGTTAAAGGTGCACACTCAAAATAGGGTACTGGAGGGAATGAGTCATTTTACAAGGCTGGTGTGCTTCACTCACTTCACTGTCAAACGTAGAGGGTCTGCTCCAGCACCTTGAATATCTAAATATACCTCTCTGAATTTTTAAAACTATAGAAATGGTAAAAGTATAAGAAATATATTTCTTCCATTTACTCCAAGTGGTCTAACCTCTGACACAGCAATTACTGTGAGTTCCACAATTGACATTATAAAACATCAACATTACAAAGCTTCAACTAAAATTGTCCCAGTCCCCTTTAAGAAACACGCATCACATCAAATGACGGCCTTTATTAAACTTCATAAACATAACTTCATTAACAGATATTAATAAAGAATCAAAACATAAACATCCATATAGCTGATATTAATACAGCATAATCATCCATATAACTTAACTATGGCAATGTGAACTCACTCACCTTGACCCAATAAGCAGTGTCCTTACCTTTGCTTGCTTATTTTACTTATGAAGCAGTGTCCCATCACGCACTTCCTTTACCACTTATTGAATTAAACATCCAACCAAATAAGCAGTGGCCTTACCTCCACTCGCTTATTTTACTTATCAAGCAGCATCCAACTGCTCACTTTCCTTTCCCAGCTCATTGAAATGAACATCCAACAACAGAGGGGGAACAGAAGAGGGCACACCTCCCCCTGTTCTCTGCCCACCAGCCTGACCAGGCTATTCCCCCTCCTTCATACAAAACTTCCAACAAAACCTTCCAGAACAAACTTAACTGTACATTAATGGTTGAAGTCAAATGACATTCTGTGTATTCCCTCCTTTCTGAACCAAATTGGATCCTTCTAATAAACCTACAAAGCCCCATCATATAAACATCTGTAGCAAACAGTAACCTAAAGAGTTGAAATAAACCTGATGATCCTTCTCCAACACAAAAGTAATACCCATACCCTTGCAATACCCCTGTAAAACAAACATAGATTCACTTATTCTACTACCCCTGGTCACTTTGTAATTATCCCCAAATCATTACCTGGGAAATGTACCTAAATGCAGTAAAGATCAAAACACCTTCTGAAGCAAAGTGAGCTCAACTGCATGCCATCCTGCTTAGCTGCAGTGTCCTTTTACCATCCAAATGCTGTAATAATGACCAAAATGAGCTTTCCTATTCTAAAAGATCAATTTAATAGTAATCCAACCACTGTACCCACTATCTATAAGGCAAAACATCTAATGACCAAAATAGCTTTTGCTGACCTGTGAACCACCCACTTTAATGACTTCAGTAAATTCATAAAACCAATACCCTCCTGGACTGTAACCCAATGAACCTCCATTTCCCTCAACAACTCCTGCAACACAATTTATCTTGTCAATAGCCACAGTCTGCCACTCTTCCCACTATCAGCTTACTCCTTCAAACATACAAACCACCATCCACGATTTAGTAAAGTGACATAACGCTGTCACCTGTGCAACTATACTAATCAGATCTAACTCCACCCTTGTCCCAAAGTAACACCCATAAAGCTTTTTTTTTCCCCTTCTTCCTGTAAATCAGAGAAATCATGGTCTTCATCCACTATGAAGCCCCCCCCCCCACAAAATAAAAACAGGCACAATGCCTTGCTTAAACCTTCCCACTCTTGCTGTAACAGAAACATGTTCCTCACACATCTCCAAAACACACACATACCTTGCCATGCTCTGTCAAGCCCTTCACCTAGCTTTAAAACAGAGGTCCAGATCACATACATCCTTCTGATTGCCTATCTGCTGATGCCAAATCCAATAAACAACAGTGCTAAACTAGCACCCACCAATGAGCATCCCATCTGCATAGCCTTTCCTCTGGAAAACTGAAACCCAACTACCATGCCCACAAAATCCAACCCAATGACACATTGTCGAATGTCACATTGTCGTGACTACACCCTCCCCCATAGACAACCCTGAACTCCCCATAAACAATCCCCTAGACCTGCTTTTCCCTGCCCCTGACATACCTCAGCCTCAGTTGCCTTCACACCACTCCCAAACTGCACCAACTCTGACATGACTTAATGAGCACCTAATAAAGTCGGATTACTGTGACCTCATCATGCACCACTCCAGTGACCAGCACATCTAGCCCAGCAGAATCCATCACCTTCCAAATCCACTTTCTGCAGGCCACTGACTGATGCCCACTCTGCACTCACCTATCTGCAACCCCATTATGCACCACTCCAATGGCTGAAACATTCACTACAGCAGCATCCATCACCTTTCAAGTGCACTTCCTTCAGGCCACTGACTGATGCCCACTCTATGTTTCCCCATCTGCAAAAAAAAAAAGACAACTGTAAATCCTGTGCACATGCACAAACCCAAACTTCTTAATGACAACATTATGCGCTGCCAGGGACCCACCTTGTTTATCAATTGCACAGTTGCTACCTTGCCTCGCACCCCCTATTCTAAATTACCTGGCACCACCATATCCCTCAGCCAAATCCTTTCGCACTAGCAAACATAATGCAGCAAACAGTTGTATAATACAAGCAGCAGTAACTTCTGACATCAATATCCCTGGGTTACCTTGTGATTTCTATATAAAATCCCCTACCTCACTGTATGGGCCAAATTAACTTACTTCACAAAATTACATATTTATTTGTTAGAAATTGTAACCTTGGCAGGTCTCATGTGCCACTTTAGTCTACAAGCAGCTCTAACAGCAACAGGTACCAGGCAATGAAAATTAAGATGCTTAAAACATAGAGTAAAACACCTCCATAACCTACCCATACTTCTTAAGTGTTCCTCATATCAAGGAATGTTTCTCATTTGGGACCCTAAAAGTTCATCTTCCTCAGCATTCCACATCGAAAAGCCTGTCACACATTCTGTGCCAACAATTTAACCGATGTCAGTAGTAAATAGAATTGAATCATATTATTCCATTAAAAGGCCTATTCTGTAATAAAATTATTACCTTTTAACTATCCTATGCACTTCTTAGTTAAAGTCTTTATGGAACTATTAGTAAGTGTTCCATCTTCTACCCTTTTGTTCAACATTATAAGTGGCAGCATTACTCATCTTGGAAACAAAAGGAGAAGCAATCAGGGTAAAGCAAATTTTAAACCATTTCATACTTCTGGCCATACTGCAGATTATGGGGTGGCATCAGAGTTAAAGGGGAGGCTTTACCTAACATGACCCCCCATAACATTACCAAACTTTCAACCAGTCTTAGATGAGGAACGTTCACATAGTAAAGGAACGGAACTGCCACCATCATTACCATCCACTCGTTCCCACCAGAGACAAACACAAACAGACCCCCCCCTTCTACAGCATCCATTTACTTACCAATTCCATTCACTGACAAGGCACCATACTTGGCATTATGTGCCTAAAACACACTGTGACTGCAAACTTCTCAGGAAACAAATTAACACAAGACAGTGGAAATAACTTCAAATATGTCCATGTGGGTGAATGAATTCAAGCATGCTAGCAACTTCAGTGAAATAGATGTATGCTAAAACTCTGATCCCCCACCCCCCAGCAACTGCCTACCCCCCCCCCATTTTGCATAAGCAGTCCGCCATCTTTAAACACAATGTTAAAAGTGAGACCTTATTTGTGTTCTCCTAACTCTTGCCTTCCCCTTAACATCTCTGAGAAAGTGATGAAGACCCTTTTAGGTTAACTACCTTGCAGGGACAATATTAAAAATATTGTGCTTAGAAAGTGATGGAAAATGAAAAAGCACTCCATCTCTTTCATAAGTTCATTGATTAAGCCCCTTCCTCATATGAGTTCTGTGACCCCCCCAAATTAAAAATGGGAATGAAACCCTTTACCTTGTGTCTACGAGGGAAACAATCACTATACCCACCCCTTATTTACCACCTGCATTAAGCTAGCAGTCCAGTCTGGGGTCTCAATAGCAAAGTTCAGTTACTGCAAATAACAGTAAAAGTGTATGTGAGCCATACCTCTCAACCTCTTGGAGCAGAACATCTGGACAAAGCTATATATAAAAATAAGGCAAATGCCCGAACTAGGGATTTTTTTATTAATTTTGCTCCTACAAACTTATTTTGGTCTTACAACCTTATAGATAACCAGTCTGACATTGCATTAGCATGAATTTTATGAAGGGTCATAATTCAGAACTCAAATGTCTGCCCTCATTTCTAACTCCAAGCTTTAATGATTTGCCAGTAATTTGCCAAATAACCACTATTTTATGAAAAACTGACGAAACTCTGAGGCAAAGACCTGGACATTCTGTGCATACCTCTGCCTCCAACAAAAATCTGTATGCGAGAGGAATGATGTTAGTGGTTGAAAAAAAATACACACACACATACACACACACACACACACACACACACACACACACACACACACACACACACACACACACAAACATATATATATATATATATATATATATATATATATATATATATATATAAAACAATAAACAGATACAGACAATACAGACAACTGAAAAGAAGGCCACCCATTTCTCAAATAGAACCAGACCTCTCAACTCCTTACAGCAAGAAATCTGGATGACAGGTTTTGTATTAGCATGAATTTTCTGAAGGATATGAAAACAAATGTCTGCCATTACTCCCTGAGACAAGTCAAAATCTGGACATTCTGTGATGATCTGGACAGTTGAGAGCTTTGCTCGGGAGGGAGCAGCAAATGCCCAAATCAACCACCAAGCGAGATGAACACCTGCCACCCACAGACAAGGTCCACCATGTCCTGAACACATGGCAAGCACCCATCTTCCCACTTCTCCTTTCTTCTGACCTCTGTCAACTCCAGTTAGGGGTAGGATCAGCATCATAAAATACTCGACATCAAACCTCCTTATTGTGTCCCATAGATAATCTACCTTGCAGTAGTTATGCACTGCTCTTTTTTTTTTTTTTTTTTTTTTTTATTTCTAGAAGTCTACCCACAGTAAGGCATCTGAACAAACGCCCAAACATCCATACTTCCCTTGGACAGCCCTCTCCCTGGCCCTCCCCTTCAGAGGGTTGAGCATTTATTTATTTTTTGTCATTTTTCCTAACTGTATTTGATGCTGGAGTCTGCTATGATACTTGTATTTTAGTGCGGGTGTGAACAATTAACAGCCATGCCTGATCTTTCTCTTTCAGAAGTACTGCAATGATATTAGTCTGAGTGCCTCATGGCTCTCAAGCATGAACGCTTTGCCCTTACATGCAAATCTTGAACCTTGAGGACCTCAAATCAGCAACCACCACTACCAACCATAAGCGTATTGTAGAAAACCCACCCTGTGACCAAAACCATAAGTGGACTGGTCTGCTGTTCCAAGAAATCTTCCATACTACATTTTCTCATCTGGGCAAAGCCATTTTAGAAGTTAGTGCAATGAAAAAGACCCTGATTGCGAGTCTATTCCACTGTCATGTGATCCTGATGCCCACTTAAAAATGCTGGCACTTTCCTTCGTCTTATGAGTAACTTAATCAATGTAGACAAACAGTCATATTTCATGACATGCCAACAACATCTTAACAACCCCAGGTCACACCCCTACCCCAACTCCAGTTATAACTAACAACTTTGACCCCATCAAAACTCAAATCAACTCCCACTTCATAAACTCCATAACCTCCCTGCTAGACAACACACCAGCTACCCCACTCACTCTTCTTACCCCCACCTCTTAATAATCCTTATAACTTCCCTTTATTTCCATTCAAATAAGCTACATAAAGTCACTCCTTACTAAACTTAAACCTTGCTGTCTAGCAGCTGATCAGCTCCCTAACAAATTTCTAAAAATTGCAGCCCCATCTATCACCTACCCCATATCTAAACTGATCAATCACTCAATTGCTGAACACTATGTCCCACTTCTCTGGAAAATATCCCACATCATCTCTCCATAAAGGTGGTCCTTCCAAAGACCTTCCCAATTTCCACCCCATAGCCATACTTTCCCCACTAGCTAAAATCTTAGAAAAGTGCATCCACAAACAACTCCTTAACCACCTCCTTAATAACAGTCTCTTATCCAATTCGCAACAGGATTTCAGACCTAAACATAGTACTTCAGCTGCTCTAATCTCTTTTACCAACACCATTCAGCAACTCCTAAATGAAGGCCAAGCTGTCTCCTCTATCTTTCTTGACTTGTCAAAAGTCTTTGACACCCTTTCCCACCAACTACTATGCAATAAACTCTAAACCTATGGCCTCAGCCCATCTTCTCTGACCTGGCTTCTCAGCTATCTTTTTAATCATCAGCAAGCCACTATATGAGAAAACACTCTTTCCCCCCACTCCCCATCTCTGTTGGCATCCCACAAAGCTCTACACTTGGTCCTCACTTGTTTACCTTATTCACAAATGATCTCAACACTGCTACCAATCTATCCACCATTGTCCAATATACTGATGATGCCAACCTTATATGCTCTGCCCCTCTCCCCTAGAACTCCAATCTAAAATGCAATAATCTTTCCAAAATATAGACAAATACCTATCTGAACATCAACTAATCCTAAACCCTAATAAAACCAAATTAATAATCTTCAAATATAAAAAATCCAAACCCTGTCATGCCTCCCTGTCAATCCTCTCCTCGAATGGAACCAAAATTGAACCCACAACGTATGCTAAACTCCTACAGGTCACTATTGACGAGAATCTAACTTTTGAAAAACATGTCTCTCTGACAATCAAAAAAGTACACATCAAGCTTGGCACCTTATATAGAGCCAGACCATATCTTACTCACAATGAGAGACTAGCCACTGCCCAATCTCATGTGCTAGCATCCTCCTCTACGGATCTCATATTCTCCCTAACTTTCACAGGACTGACTTAACCAAACTAGAATCTTGCTACAACAAAATTGCCAAGTTTGCCACAAATGCCCCAAACAGGTCTCACCACCGTTCTGTGCTCTCCCAGCTAAACTGGCTAGATCTCCCAAACCTATTAACTTTTAACCAACTTACTATGATCCGCAAGTTAATCTACCAACCCTCAAACTGTCCTGCCCCCTCCAATCTCATCCACCCTAGTCACAATTCCAGGCCCCTTAGATCCTCCGATATATTTATGTTAAAGATCATCCACTCCCACAACTATTATGGTGACTGTCTCTATTCCAATAAAATTACCAAACTCTAGAACACCTTCCCTCAAAACATCACCAAAAATCCACATCCACAGGAGTTCAAACAACTTCTTCATAACTACCTAGCTAATCACTGGCTCTGCTACTGTCATACTCCTGGCTAACTCCACTCATCCTGTCCCACCACTCTCAGCTCTTCTGTAGTCTACTTCCCATTACCACCACCTCTCATGGATTATTTTGTCTCTCCTTGGTTCTTATAAACCCACCATTATAAAGGATATTTGGCACCACTGTGGATACAGTTGTTTCCTGTTGACTTTACATATTTCAAGACTATTCTACTACATATTTCAAGACTATTCCTTATATAACATTCTAGTTTGAGTAATTTATCTTACCTCGGTACCATCATCTTTAGTGTTCAGTACTAAAGCTTGAAATAGAATTCTGTGTGTTTTTTGTTAAAAATCTCCTATGTAAAATATTGAATATGCTAATATTGTACTGACAAGTATTGTATCTGTACTGTTTTTATCTTGAGCTTTTCTCCCCGGCTGATCGCTGAAAATGGGCTCTTGGCCCAGTTGGAATTTTTCCGGTTAACAAATGTAATAAATAAATAAACAAATAATCAATAAACTATAACCAAAGAGAGTGGTAAATTCTTCCCACCCTCCTTTAAAAACTATTGAATTAAACGGAATGCAAAGGAAATAGAACATCCATCGCAGATGTCCTAAGGCCCATGAAATGGCCTATAACCAGTGCAAGCTTAAACACGTAACTCATAACTCCCGAACAAGAATGGGTTAACCAACTTCTGGCCATTTTTATACCTAAGGTAAGAAAAGAAAAGGAAACCTCTTCTTTCCCTTCTAAAGAAAATGACAAATAAAAGAGTACCAAAGACACCACACCCCTCCTGACTACACAGCCCACACAGACTTACCACTCTGACTCTCACCACACAGAAATAACCCCCTAACTCCAGACCCCCTTCCAGCAAGGCACCTAGCACTCCTCACAGGGCCACTGCCAAACTCTGAGGTTGCACAAGAAACAAGCATAAGTGAGAAAAATGGAGAAACCAGAGATAACATACCACACCAAGCTACCCAATGCACAAAACTTAAACAATCTGACAAAATACATCCCCAACCTTGCAAGTGACATAAGAAATCCACTACTGCCACCCCCATATTTAGTGGAAAAAAACCCTACTGCAGCCTAGATCCACCATACCTCACACTATTAAGCCAAGACCTACCTGTACACTGACGTACGTCAGGTCATCATGGACATAGTAGTTGCTGAAGCAAGTTCACGCCAAAATGTGATTCCTTACTCAGTTACACTTGCATAAGACCCATTAAGCCCCTCCCTACCCTTGCCTGATTTCCTCTCAGTCATCCTACATTCCCATTTAACCCTTACATCTCCCCACTACGCTATTTCCCCTACCCTCTTAATTCCCACTATTTCTAGCTAACCCCCACCAGAAGATGTACTTTGAGAAATTGGTTTGTTACCAAACCTCATATACATGACCCTATAAACGTTATCAAATGGGACACAGCAATGTCTAGGGCCAGTATTCATAGTTTAGGGCTTCAAAATGATTTATGGTTATCTGCAAATAACAACACTACACAGATATGCAAATAAGGTTAGCAAAAATCATTTGTGATGAATATGGAAACATCTTTTTTGAAATTGCTCCCACTTCTCGCAAAAGAGTAAACTGTGTAAAGTACCGCATTACAAAGTTGTGAATTACATTACCAAAGTATGAGGGTTTGTGTTACCTTTATTTTTTGAATATACCCAATGACTGTGGCAAAGCAAAGTAATTTATTAATTTATTTATTGATATTTGATTACTGAGAAAGTCTTACTGGGTAGAAGCCCATTTTCAGCTGAGGCCCAGGGAGAAAAGCTGCAAATTATTACAAAACATTTTAAGAACAATACTTTTACAATCTTCAAAAATAAAACAAATAATTATAACGTTAGGCATAATATAAAAACATTGTTTAGGAATTGATGCAAAATATATGATGATCATTTAATATTTAGAGAAACTGTAGACAATTTGTAGAGAAATTAAAGGTACGTTAGTGTAATGCAAGTAGGAATTACAATATGAAGTGAGGGAAAACAGGCTTATGGTATATTTAGAGAGAAAATCAGAGAAGAGAATTAGATAGCAGTAAGGAAGTAAGTGAAGAAGGGAAACTAAGGAGGTATAAGGAATGAAAAATACTTGTTCACATTTAGGGATATAGGTTATCCTGGTTTTGCGCAAGAACAGAGCCAGATTTTAGCTACAATGTCTTTCAGAGTGGTTTTGAAAGATGCAAGGGTGGATATAGACCTGATGGATTCAGGTAAGGAGTTCCAGTCCTCAGCAACCTTGTACGAGTATAGACAATCCCCAGTAAATTTGCTAGGTTTATAGATGGACAGGAGTTTTTGGTCACTGGATGTTTTGTGGACTGCAATGCACATGATACTGATTTTTTTTAAAGAAAAGGGGTTTATAATATTTTATATTGGGTAGCCTTTGTGGGCTTCCTGATGGTTTCATTAAAGAATAGGAAGATAGGAAGATAGTAAAGACTGAAAAAAGAGAGACAAACAAAGAGAGGAATACACAAGGGAAACATCAAGAGTGTTTGTGCTGGAGGAAGTGGCAGAGGATGGGTACTATGTACTGGGCAAGGGATTAGAACTCCCCCTCCATTTTTTCTTTTTTTTATATGAGAGGGTGATGTGGGTGGGAAACAGGTAAGAGGGTGTAGGAGAAAGGATAACAGAAGACGGTCTGAAGAAGTGTCAGTTGGAGTCCCAGTCCACAAAACATAAAACATGCCCACTGCCAGATGGTGTTGCAGTGGATGACTCCAAATTTGAGGGGCTATGGGCCTTTGTTGGTGCAGTGGTCAGCACCATCTAGGCAAGTGTGTCTTCAACATGCTGGAGAGAGGCTTCAACTGATTGAATGAGCCTCTCCACTGCCACTTCTGTTACATCCTCTACCAAGCTCGGAAATTCCCTTTCCATGAGGCTTAGCTGGCTGCCATGTGCCAGGGGTGCCTGCAGGATTGGTGCCACCCCCCCCGATCCTGAAAGGAACACCCAGATGGACAGAGAGTGATCTTTCATTAACTTAGGGGGAGGGTGCATGCTTGGCCTTCTCCTGAGGAATTTGAACCTGCAAAAAAAAAGAAAAATAAATGGGAGAGAAATAAAACAGGTAAAAGAGAATGAAATGTGTAATCAAACAAAGAAAAAAAAGATTAGAAAGGGAAGGGAAGAAACAAAACAGAAAAATCAAACAATGTTTCATTCATATTGCAGTAAAATCTTTATTGAAATAAATCTTGTGTACAGGAAGTGCTTATGCACACAATGGAAGTAGTCATTTAGGACATGCTTTTGTACATGGCATAAATGATATGAGTAGTGGGTATGCATACTTCTTATGATTAATATGACAAGCGCTGGTGACTTCTTGAAGGGTAGTACACACACACACACACACACACACACACACACACACACACACACACATATATATATATATATATATATATATATATATATATAGATCTTTATGCAATATATTCAAATACAGTACTAAAATATCTTTTATAATTAATAGAAGCAATCAGTTGAAAACAGTGACATTAGCTCAAGTTGTAATGATTTCAGCTGCATTTCTTTCATCTGCAAAGCTATAAAAACATTTTCCTTATGATCAATACAGAAGATGTTTGTTAAAAAGAATACAGCATTTGTACATGGGCATATATCTCTTTTTTACAGTAATGTAATTATTTAAAATTTTTTTGCTTCTTATGCATATTACAAACTAGTGAGACAGAATTATCTTGGAGTTAGTTTACAGAAGATTCTACCAGCTTTTCTACTCTTTTTTGTTGTTGTTGGCAATTGTATTCCATTTCCTCCTCACATGTAATTACAACAGAGAAGGCAATTCTTCTTTACCTGCATTTGCATTTGTATTTCTATATGTGTATATACATATACATATATCTGTATGGGTCTACCTGAAAACACTGACAGTGCACAATGCCGATGACAAGGACACCTGAAGATTGACAACGGAGAAGACCGGCAGTTTAGAATCCCGACGTTGAGAACACCGACATGTTAAGGTAAGTGTGCGATAGGGATGGACGTTAGGGTCAGGGTGTGGGTAAGGTAAGTGTGGGATAGTGATGGACGTTAGGGTAGGGTGCGGGTCAGGTAAGTGTTCGATAGTGACAGACTTTAGGTTTAGGGGCGGATTAAGTGAGCTAGGGTTAGGGTGCAGGTAAGGTAAGTGTGCGATAGTGACAGAGTTAAGGGTTAGGGGTGGATTAAGTGAGTTAGGGTTAGGGCGCGGGTAAGGTAAGTGTGCGATAATGATGGACCTTAGGGTTAGGCTTTGGGTTAAGGTTAGTGCATAGATAGTTGTGTATGTAAGGTTTAGTGTAGATTTGTAAGGTTTTTGGTGTGCTTGTGTTGTGTGTCTGTTTTTTGAGAAAGGTATTTGTTTTTTTGATTGTCGGGATTTTGGTTTGTTGGGCATGTGAAGTTTCGTGTTTTTGAACTTTCTTTTTTGTCAGTTTTTTCATGTCGGTTATTTCGTTGTTGGTGTTTTGGTGTGTCGGTGTTATCAGGTAGACCAATCTGTATATACCTATATCTACATCTCTCTCTCTCTCTTTCTCAGTGTCTGTGTTATCAGGTAGACCCATCTGTATATATCTATATCTACATCTCTCTCTCGCTCTCTCTTTCTAGATATATATATATATATATATATATATATATATATATATATATATATAGGTATTTTTGTCTAAACGATAACGCCTTTTCATTTTCTTTTTTATTTTCTCTTACATATGACATATGCATGGCTGTATAAATTTTTACAATTCACCAATATTCCCTGTCATTCAAGAGAAAAATAAATGGATGAAGTGTGTGTGTGGAATGTTGATTTCAAAATATTATGCTGTGCATGTAACACTGCATTCAGGTATAACTTACTGGCAGATGCAGAAATGCAGCTATTCATGGATGTTTGCTTTCCTATTGTTGTACAAATGAGTCTGATTTGATAAGTAATGTAGAAGTAATACAACATTTCTCAATAAAGTTTGTGCTGGTCATTCACTTGGCACAGCTACCCCATCCCTCCAAGACATGGTGTCTTAGATTTCAGCCATGTTGTATGTGCAGGAAGAAATAGTTTTGAACAAACAACTGTGTTAAGCCACTGTGTTAGTTATATTTGTATGACTTACAGAAAAATTGGTTTCATGTAATGTAGTTATTAAGTCAATAGTAATAAATTCTACTGTGTAATTTTAATTTTTTCATTGTTTATAAATCCGTTAACAAACACTTGTTCTTGTAACCCAGTACATGATTTACAGAGCTACATATAGAGATTATTTTAATAAACATATGTCATACTTGTATATACTATTAAAATCTGTTAACACAATATTCATACTCATCTTTTTGAAAAGATGCATACCTGATTACAAACATGCTCATGATTTGCTCTGCATTTCATAATAGCATTACAAGTAATATTTTCATGTATTTATATCTTTCTTTGAAAATAATTCTACTGCACGATTCAAGAAACTCCATATAGGGTTCATGTAGAGCCTACACAGAGTGTTTCCATGTACAAGAAGTTGTACCTATGCCAGTTCCATGCAATGCATATTAATGAAGCACAGTGCACTTAAACAAGGCTTTGCGGTGTGCAACAGTGTTTATTTTGGCCGCAAAACCTCTATGGCAATGCAGATAACATTTCTGTGTAAGGTTGCTGTCTATAGCATGGCAACCGGACCTCTCAACTTCTTGCAGCAAGAAAGCTGAACAAAGCTATAAATAATGGGGGACCAAAGGCCCAAAATAGGGGCAATTTTTAAATACTGCTTTTGCAAACTTAAAACATTGATAGAATAACAGGTTTTGTAGTAGCATGAATGTTACAAAGAGTATAAATTCTGAATCTCAAATGTCTGTTATTAACAGAACAAAAATATGAAGCACAAATCTGGACATTCTGGGAAAATCTGTACAGTTGAGAGGAAAGTCAGCAATTCCTTTCCATTGTTCAAAATTTGACAGGGTCCCAAACACATTTAAATAGAGAAAAATAGTACAAGGGGCCCTGTCTTATATATGTAATTCTGCATTTATTAATTTCATATATTCTATTGTTTATCATTTCTCTCGCTCTCTCAATTTTTTTGCACATGTTTGTGCGATGCTTAGCTTGTTTGCACATACTTCAGTTGTTACATTTTCTGTTTTTTTCACGTTTGGCGATGCTTAGCACATTTGCATAACCAAACCACCCATGTATCAGACATGACCCAAACAACCAAACATAGAAATTGGTTGCATTCAATTAATACCACTGGGCATTGCACAAATCAAGTAAGCGAGGCAGTGCTGCAGTAACACTATCAAGTTAACAATAAATACTAATATAGGTGATGCCATGTAACTAATCCTGTGGCAATAGGTGGTTAGTCTAGGTCTGGAGTGCAGACGGTTCTAGGTTCTATTACATGGTGAGCAAACTTTTCTTTTACTGTGTTGACATTGCAAATTATACAAATGAACGGCAACATAGTGAAGTGTTTTCTCAACCTTCTTGTGGCAAGAGCTGTAAGTTTAAGACTACTATACACTTGGTCTTGGGTTTGAAAAACACATATACCATACACTTTTAATGTTGCTCCATGTCACGTCATATGTACTCTCACTCCTAACACCTTGACATAGTGAAGCTGATATCAATATTTACATGTATGAAGGCTGAGACACTAATTTTGTGTCATTTATTTTTACCTATTCATTTATATTGGTATTGAACATATATTATGAAAAGTATGACTGTGGGCATAATGTGCACTATGTTCATGCAAGTATATTTCTGCATTCCCTTTTGAATAACAGAGCATCAGTGGCTGTATGTCAAATATCCTTGGAATTGCATTTCTTGTTTTTTTTTTTTTGTTTTGTTTTTTTATTGGCCACTGTTGCACATCTGTTACCATCATGCAAATAGATGCCTCCTGGCTTACTGTGTTTGTGCAATGGTAAGCAGCACACAGCTTTTTTAAAAGAAGCAAAATCCAGACAGTGAGCACTCTCAGTAAATGCAATACGTGCAAACTGGTGGGAAAACATATATTTAAAGTGGAATTGGTGGGAAATGCTGATTAGACATTGAGCTTGATCTTTAACTCATTATATCTGAGTGTCATCTGCAGTTAACTCCTACTGATGCCTCTAGGTATCAAATATTGCTTATTCATATTTGCATCAATAATTCCAAAACTATGCTATGTACAATATTTGAAAATATTTTATCTTAAAGCCTAGACAATGGCAAACTCAACTGTGTTCATATTTGACTCCTATGTAATGCAGGGAAAGAGATATTAACTGTTGTTTTTTTATATTAATTTATGCAGATATTATTTTCACATTTTTCTAAATATTTCAACAACCAAGTAACTCAGACAGAATTCCTTAGCCTTATATGAAAGCTTTCAGCAAGATGAATAAAATGCTGCTGACAGTATGTGTATAACTTGAGTGGTTGCTGAGATATTATAAGTTGTTTGCAAAATATTAGAAACTTATTTGCCACTGTGTTTACTGGAACTTATAAAATTCAGTTTATGACCTAGAATCTAAAGAATACTACCACTATAAAAATAGTTTGCAATGAAGGATTTGCCTTTTATACTTTTTTCATAGCCCCTATGGTTCCAGAGATATGAACATTTGTTTGAAATGTGAGTAGGTAATTTGTTTCTATCAAAAGGCTTAGACTACGCCTATTGGAAGTTACAGTGCAAACTTCCTGAGCTCCGTTGGAGTGAATGAGTTAAGAGACTTGACTGGTGTTGGAAAGGGTGTGTGCCTTAGAGTGCAGCATTGGGGTGTTCAGGAGACCAAGGTCTTTGTTGGGATCCTAGTTAAGGAGCATGGCCCACGCCTATTGCAAAGAGACTACTCAGCTTCTCAGTATGTCTGAGGTTTGGACTAGTTTGGCTAAGGCTTTGACCAGTGCGACAGGTATCCCATGCACTGGTGAGCACTGTCCTCATCGTTATGGCAATCTCCATAGGAGGATAAGGGAAACCCTGGATCAGTGGATCAGGGAATGTAGAGCATAGAACACTCCACAGATGTGAAAGTATAAACTACATTGACCAATAGTAAAAGTTATAGCTGAATATAGTCAAGACTGGTATTCATAATGGCATTCTGTTTTGTTGTTTCTTTTCCACAGCTGCTGAAAAAAGGGCCTCAAAAGTGAGGTCTCATGGAGAATGCCTGGCAAGTATGAGGGAAGCATGTGGTATGTATGCATATAAAAAATACTGTTATTGTAGCATTAACTGTTAAAGACAGATTACTTGTTATTTCAGACAGTTGTATATAACTGAGCATGCATATCTCAACTGAAAAATAAAGTATGCATGGCTTACTCTGTGGCACAAAGCAACTTTTTTACTTTCTCAAATAAAAGTGAGCAAAGCAGGCATGTATAAAGTGTAATAGGACAGTATGCATGCATTAGTCTGTAGTCCAAAATGAAGAGTACAGTATTACAGCACTCAGCGGTTGTGGGGCCAAAGGCCACACTTCTCAGATATACAGTAGTGTGTACAATAATGTTATATTTTCAGTATTACATGCACAACACTGTTAGCTAATCATCATTATAGCAAGTTACTTTCAGACCTCAATACCTTTGGCATGACTGGCCTGCTGTCAAGGCTAAGCATGCATATGTGCAAGATATGCACACATGAATGATTGCTGGCAGTACTATAGTGTCCATTTGTTAGTAACCGGGTAGTCTTCAAAGTAATAAAGAATTTTCTTAGGAGTTGGTAATGTTAAAAGTAAAACATAATAGAATAGAGTGAAATAATTGTAAAACGTTTTTTGTATTTTAACTATGAAGTTAGTAATGTTTCCTGTTTTTCTCTCTTCCCATCCCTTTTATTCTTTTTTATTGTTTAATTTGTTTTGATTTTGTTGCTATCATGCCTAATTTTGCATTTCTTTGTTTTAATGTATTATTTCTGATTTTGTTTGTGTTTGTTGTTATATAATTTGTTTTTATTTTTGTTATTAATATGTTTAATTTTTATTTTCTGTGTTCACCTTTTTATTTTTATGTGTCTGATTTTTTTCGTTTTTTTTTTTTATTTTATAATTGTATGTTAATTTTTTTTTTATTACTTCAGCACAGCAGGGTTCATAGGTAGGTACTAGGGTATCGGCCCTGGGGCCTATAAAAGCCTAGCCAAAAAGGTTCCCTGGCTTTTGCCACCCAAGAAAATTATTTTCCTTCGACCATGTCAAGCAGTGCCACAGAAGTGATCCCCGAGGTGAATTTTCTATTTCACATCCATTTGTCAAGATTTTTCTCAAAGAGGGCCAACAAGGGGCTTTACTTGACATGAATTGGTAGTTTGTTCCAAAGTATGGGAAGTCTCAGGGACAGGAATCTATCCCTCTAGCATGTTCTGTTTATTGAGATGACAAGGTTTAGGTCCCTGGAGCGTGTGGTTTGGAGAGATTGGGATTTCTTTTAAGTGTAGCATGTCTAACAGCTCTGGGTTTGGCATAGCTTTGTATGTTAGGCAGAGATCGCCTCTGAGTAGGCGATAAGTGATGGAGTAGAGCTGGAGTTTTTTGAGACTGTCTGCGTATGGAATCTGTTTGAGGATGGTAATCATTTTAGTGAGGTATTTCTGTGGCCTTTCCAATTGTTGTAGGTGTCTTGTGAGATACATGCCAAACAGAGCATTGTACTCTATAATGGGTCTGATGAGGGATGAGTAGAGAGGAACAGTGACCTCCTTTTTTGTAGAAGAGAACCCTTTTGTGATAAGGTGTGCCATGTAGAAGGATTTCCTGACAATAAACAGAACATGCTGGAGGGATAGATTCCTGTCCCAGAGACTTCCCATATTCTGGAATGAACTACCTATCTATATCAAACAAAGCTCTTCATTAGCACTCTTCAAGAAAAATCTTGATGATTGGATGGGAGATAGGAAATTCACCCCAGGGATCATTTCTGTGGCTCTGCTTGACAGGGGCACAGGAAAATAATTTTCTTGGGTGGCAAAAGCCAGGATACCATTTGGCTAGACTTATATAGGCCCTAGGGGCAATAGCCTAGTACCTACCTATGAACCTATGAACCTATGTGGTTATCAAAGGAGAGACTACTGTTCACCTGTGTCCCAAGGTCTCATCACACTTTCAGTGTTTAATGAGCTACTGCCTATGTGTTAGTTCATGGGTACCAAGTTTTTCTCAAAGGGGATGACAATGCACTTCTTTGCATTGAGCTTGAGGCCATGACTTTGACACCAAGCATCTGTCTCTGTCAGGCCCTTTTGTAGAATGTCTACATCATTAGGTAATTCTATTATGCAGGTAGGCAGGTGCCCCATGATCCTCCTACTCTCACTCCATGAGCTAAGGAACTGAGGCCCAGCATGTCTCAGCTGCAGCCTGGCAGCACCTCTTCTGCTCCTTCTGTACTACCTGGACCCTCTGGTAGTTCTGGACAAGAGGATAGGCCTGTGGTCCCTCTGAGAGAAGTGGGGAAGGGGGTGCATTTATCACCCAGAATGAGTTGCCAGGTATGATATGTAGGATTGTGCACTTCACAGTGGACATATACCTATGCTGGATGGAGCACCTGCTCTACATCCTGGTACAGAGTACCCGTCGAAGATACACTTTGCACTTCAACAGGTATGTTCCCATTTTGTTACCTACACAATGCATATGCCATAATGTAGTTAAGCATAAAAATGAAGTAATGGCTTTCACACTTTAATCTGTATGCATCACACAGGAGTGTAATGATGGCATGGCCTTGTTTGTCAAGCCATTTCACAGGTACACAGCACTCAGAATACCTGAAAGGGGAATGCTATGTTATCAGGTCCTTTGATAGCAATTTTAGCATTTCAAAGATGTTTTGCTAGCATGATAGCTCCTTAGCCTGTCATTTTGTTTTGGGTGAGCAAAGATGAATTAGTGCTAGGGCACTAACTAGACTGCACTGTTATTTTGGGTGGGTAAGCATATTATACTTACTGCTATGGCACAAAAAAGGACATGGTTTGCTTGTTTGTCTCTTTGTTTTGTATCCTCCGTCTTATTTTTTGAAATATGCAGACTCTTTCATATTTATTCGGGGGGCAGATACTGACAGCACTTCCTTTACTGCTTTATCTGTAAGCAGTTAATTTGTAGTTATGTGATCCTCATATGTATTATCATTCTTTTCTCTTGTAGGACACAGTATGTCCGCTTGTCAAAGGATCCATTTATAGATGCAGAGAATAATCTGCTAATTGATGCCTTAAGGCAACATGCTGCTGTGCTGATGTCCAGGAGTGGGCCAATATGGCTGAACATACAGCCTTCTGGGATTAATTAGTGATCAGCATTAGCACCGTTGGTTGACTCAATCACAAATACAAGCAGGTGCATCACAAAGAAACAGATACGGTAACTACTGCACATAGGCGTGCAGCTGCAGTGGCAAGTGATCATCAAGTCACAGGTGGAGGCAGTGCTCCAGAATCCCCTCTCCCTGCCCATGAGAAATTCCTAGTGAACACTGCTACCCAGGACAGCTCCCAGCAATCCATGCCACATTATGTTCTGGATGTGGGTGCAACTCCTGCATCCCAACAGGAGCTTCCAGGTGTGTTTCATTAGATAATAATTAGAATACTGTGGCACAGTGCACTAACTTCAGTAATGTATATGTCTGTGTCATTTGTTTGTTGGTGGGTGGATTTAGGGTTGCTACAGCTATAAGCTTAATTTGAAGTTGTCAGCCATATTCTTTTTGACATTTGAGGTACTGCAGATATACAGGTGTAAATGTATTATTCCCTGCTTAACTGTTGAATTTTATGCTGTTGCCATTACCTCTTGTTTTACTTATTTCAGGGCCATCAGGCTTACAGAGACACAGGCTTTCTGCAAATGGTAATCCTAATAAATTTAAATCTCAAGATATCTCATGTGTTCTCTCAGGCCTGTTGTATGTACTGCTGTACTGTAAGGATGGTAGTGCAGGTATTAATGTATTCCTGTGTTTCTCCCTTTTTTCACAGGTGAGGATGACAGTGGAAGTGTGGGCACTCTGACACCTGATGTCAGTGCCTCAGCAGACACTGATGATGATGGTGGCCACGCTGAGGCACAGTTAGGGGGTGCAGAGGTTGAATCTACCACAGATGTTGACACCTAGGGACCCCCTTCATTTTTACTGGACACAGCCAGTAGGTCTGTCCCTACCCAGTCCACTGAGGCTAGAGATAGTGGACAGGTTGAGGACGAGGACATTGATGGGGGAGAGTGGCTACTCCAGACTCAGTGCCTGTTGAATCTGTCTGTCACCAAAGTGTTGGCGAAGTACCACAGAGGAGGGTTGATAGGGGTGCTCAGAAGATGCCTGCTGTCTGTCTTCCACCTGGTGCAAGTGTCTCTTCCCATGTCACTCAATGGATGTTCAGGGCCATCATGGAGGCACAGGCATGGTCTGAAAGGTGCTCCAGACAAATGCTCAGGATTCTAGTTGAGGCACAGTCTGACATCCTTGACTGCCTCAGCCATGTAGCCAATTCAGTGGATCAGTTGAATGACACATTGAAACATGGAGTGCCTGTGATGGAACGAGGGGTTTATATAATAGATTGTGCAGTGTCTGTGATGACATGTCTGTTGGGATGAGGATGTTGTCCACGTAGGTGTGGGTCAGCCACGTCATCTGGTGCTATCCAACATGGCATGCCCGATCACGCTCTCATACTGGCAGTACTTCCCCTGCACCATCAGAGAGTGTACTGTTCACACCCAGACATGGCAAGTTATGAGGTTGTGGTCTTGGATGTTCCTGTGAAGGGAGCATGTCCAGCAGACAACAGTCCCATTCAGGTAGTATCACTGCATTTGACCTGGGTGTGGAGGTACCAGTGTGCATCTCCTGGCAGAGCCAGGTATAATGGCCAGGGGAGACAACAATGAACTAACAACTCTGCCATGCGAAGCTCACACCTGTCCGACATACCAAAATGGGAGCTAGCACTGAGCTTGGCTGTGTTCATGCACACTGTCACACACCACTTTCAGATGGAGGACCCCTGCAGACACACATACAACAGTTACATGGTTCAACCTGCCTGCTCACCCATTCTTACTCACACACACTCAACAACCTTCCTTATCGGCCTAGGCCTCCTGCCCCACCCTCCACCACAATACCATGTGTAAGTAATGATTACTGTGCATTATCCCTGATTTCCTGCTTTTACTGTAGATTCAGAGGAAACTAAACCTTTATGTCTGATGTACAGGGTGCTTAGCTACATTATTGCTTAGTATATCTACATTTGTGTTATTTAAATGTTAATTATATCTGTGAATTATATTTGCCTTGCCAAGTTGTACAGTGGATAGCAACATCATTTCACTACCTTATCTCTTGTAAGGTTTGTAAAGTCAACTGTATGCAATGTGTCTCATTACTTTCTAACTGTTCTCTTTAATGATTATCCAGTACAAATGTATGGTGCACATCATAAGTCAAGCCATCACATTCAGATATTTGGATTGCATGACAACACTGTAGAATAATCTCATCAGAACAGTACAGTATAAGCTGTCTGTTGCATGTAGCTCACCAGAAACATGCATTTGCAGGGCACCTCACAGGGCTATCTCATCAAGCTATCACAGAACCTATAAACCATGCCATGATGTATGTGCACAAATTAAAACACGTCATTTTAATCTGTCTTGTATCACACGATGTGATGTCTGCCTGACATCAAGGCCACTGTCTGATCATGTCCTGGTGAGATACTGGAATATATAACACTCTGATATAGCTGATGACATCAGCATCGTCTGCTGAGCATATGGGAATAACAGTGTCCCACCTGCTTTTGTAAAATGCTTTCAGTAATATCAAGTTACAGCTCACTCACACACACACACACACACACACGCACACACACGCACACACACGCGCACACACACACATGCACACACACACACACACACACACACACACACACACACACACACACACACACACACACACACACACACACACACTGGGCTGCAATGAGAATAGAACCCCTAACTAAGTATACAGATTACAGATCAGTGAAGGTAACACACTTGGCATGACACAAGTCTGACTTACATTGTATCTGACAACCCTTTGTAGCTGATGACATCAGCAGTGTCTGCTGAGGACAAGATATGTGTCCAACCTGGTGGTGTAAATGTTCTCTACAATATCAAGTTACACCTTAGTCACACACACAAACAATTGACTGCAGTGAAAATAAAACCCCTACCGATCTAAATGCACAGACTACAGAACACAGTAGTTAATGGATACACCACAGAACAAGTCTGACTTACACAAGAGTGCAGGTGGACTTATAGTAGATTACATCAGCAGACCCTGTGGTAGACACCAGCTTGGGAAACTGGTATGGAATGACTATGTAGGGATGAGTAACTATCATAAAATGGCAAATCATGCCACTGGAGAAGTAACTGTAAGATACTACTTATACTCTGCTGCCTACAGTCACAGAGACCCAGTTGACTGCAGTGAGATTAGAACCCCTACCTAACTGCACAGACTACAGAACACAGTACTTAACACTTGTGCCATGGAATACATCAGACTTATGCAGGAGTGCAGGTGGACTTACAGTAGATGACATCAGCAGGTCTTGTGAGAGACAACAGCTTGTGAGGCTGGTATGGAAGGAATGTGTAAGGATGAGCAGCTATCAAAAAATCACCAGCCATGCCATTGGAAATTCTAGGATAGCACTTATATTCTGCTGACTAGAGACACACACAGCAGCATACACAGTCAACTGAAGTGAGAACAAACCTCCTACCCATCTAATTGCACAGACTACAGAACACAGTACTTAATGCATACACCATGGCATAAGTCTTACTTTACAGGACTGCAGGTGAACTTATAGTAGATGACATCAGCAGGCCATCTGAAAGCCAAAATGTTGGGAAACCTGCATAAACTCATAGCTTGATATCTTCACAGGAAGTTAATAAACCTAATAGCACTAGGCTGCTTAGAAGCTATATAGCAATACAAGTACCTTTATTGAGCATACATGGATGTTTGAATTTAGCACAGCAAGGTTGTGAGCACCACCAACTGGCACTGTCCATGAGGGAGCACACAACATTCTAAATTACACTTTGTTCTGTGGTTGATATATGTGTGTAAAAAATAAACTGAGACCCCAGGGTTGTAATGCTTGTGGGTGTGTGGCCAGCACATGGACTGAAATCAGACAGCATCATATATACATTTCCATAGCACATTAGACCATACCTCTCAACTTTTTATACCAAGGAATCTGGACAAAGCCATACATACTGGGTTGAAAATGGACCAAACATAAGGACACATTTTACATACTGCTCTTACAAACTTATACAGTTGATAGAATGGCATGCTTTGCATTAATGTGAATTGTCTTAAGGGTAGGGGTTTTGAAATTCAAATGACTGTCATTGTTTTCTAGCTTCAATAGTCAAGTATTTAAAAATTATTTGCCAGAAAATCTACTTTTTATGAGGAGCAGGGCAAAAATGTGATGCAAAAATCAAGGCATTCTAGAAATATTTAAACAGTTGAAAGGTGTGCATTGGGCAGCTGATTTGCGCTATAGTTAGCTAAGTGTATATGCATGTGGGATGCGGCTGTTTGCTTGTAGGTAAGCAGTGTGCAAACACAAGCCTCATTGCTAATGATGGCAGTTACTCCATGCTGGGTTTTTGCGATAGCCAAAAGCATTTATTGAATGTATCCAGTTTCTATGTCTGCCTGTCTGCTTCCTAGGTGGCCTAGTTTCAGCAATGCCATGCTTCATGCAAGCCACGTGAGCACAGCCAAACCTGCAGTCATTTATTTGCACTATGCCATGCATCTCAGAAACAGTGGAATAAAAAAAAAAGAAAAATAGGAAAATAAATGGAAAAAGGACATACATGAGCTGAGCAAATGCAAAGTATGAGATACACAATGTAAAATTATACTTCACACCAGATATTTCAACATAGATCAGGATTTGAACTCTCACTCCACTGCAGATTCAGAAAACAGGATGGATGCCTTAGCTCTCTTTGCCACATAAACATCTTTGCAGCAAAGAACTGAAGTCATTGTTCACGCAAACAAATACATCACAATGTACACTGGTTTGAGCTCTTCAGCTGTGATTTGAACTTTTAACCCTCTTTATTATACTTGGACATAGTGCATTTAATGATCACACAACCTGTTAGGCTTCTGCTTGCAAATATACAGCTTTGTCTTACTTGTCTCTGCTTCTTGATACTTCATTAATTATCAGAACAGTACTTTGAGACATTCTAGTGTGTAAGGTATTCAGTATCCTTGGCCTTAAAATGTGTGTGGAGATCATCTGGGAGTTATATGATATGCAATTGCCAGAAAGTGAAGGACAGCCATATACTGTTCTTTTTGTGGTACCATTGCTGAGTTACTGTTATGGCACAAGCAAGGCTGCACTGCTTTTTTTTTGGGGGGGGGGGTCATGTACTGTTATGTCACAAACAAGCATAGCCTGTTCTTTTGGTGGGGAGCAAAGGTGAGTTACTGCTATGGCACAAACTAGGATATGATGTTCTTGTTACTCTCCTTGTACTGCATCCTGCCTGTTGTTTGATCTTGGGAAGGGTTGGCAAGTCAGAAACTGCAATGTGTATCAGGACTGTCTAACTTCTCTCTCTTTACAGATTTTTCAGTACAAATGTATCATGCAAAAATAAGTGCACGTATTGAGCATCAGTATACTTCAGAGGTAGGACCGCATGAATCTTTGAAACTGAGGCCTCATACTTACTAATGGACACATATGAGTAAAGTAAAGGTCTCTCTCCTGTCACATGTTAAAGTACTTTTTGCACAAATCCAGGGCAATATTTACTTAATTCCTATTCCAACCTACTAAATATAGGGATATGCCATAATATCATTCATAAACTACACTCTACATTCAGGACTTACCTTGCAAATGTAGCGGTGGACACATTTTGAGTTCAAGGCTGACTCTATCTGATGAAAGTAGTACACAGCCAGTACATGGGGAGGTACAGGTTGTGTGAGTTGCCTGACATCAATTTTACTATGTGTGAGAGTAGGAGAAAGATATTAGGCACCCAGGTGGCCAGTGAATGCATTATGCATTGTCTTTTAGCAAAGCAAAGGCATACTGAGCATGCTTATATCTGCCTGCAGGCACAGTAGCTGGTGGTTCCTCCTCTGAGTACTCTTCTGACTGTGGCTGTGGTGATCTAGCCATTGGTGGGGGAATTTGTGCCACTTTCCCTATCTGATCCTGCTGCAGCTGTTTCCACAAGATAAGATTGTCTATTATAGCACATACTGTGCAGACTTGTGCACATGTCTCTGGATTATAATGCAGGGCTCCACCAGATGTATCTAAGCATTGGAACACTGTCTTCAACAGCCCAAACACATGCTCTATGATGTTTCTGGATTGGGTGTGTGCCTTATTAAGGCATTCTTCCATAGGTGTATCACACATCTGATTGGTGTCATCATCCACATTTCCAGTGCATAGCCAGCATCCCCCAGTAAATGGCCCTGTGGGATGTCCCCCCAAGCAAATATTTGATACAGCTATGTGTGTCAGATATGGGAGTCATAATAACTGCCAGGGTTGCCAGCACACATTCAAGATTATTCCCTGCGCATTGCACATGACTTGGCAGTTGATGGAGTGGTATCCCTTGTGGTTCATGTAGACTCTACCTTGCTCACCAGGTGTTGCCTTGATGTGTACAAAAGTGCAATCTATGGCACCCAGTATTTCAGGGTAGTGGACTACTGGGTAGAAGTGTTGTATATTGCTAGCCTTCTTCTCAGAAATATGGGGAAAACATATATGCTCACTGGCATTTATGAGCATAGCATCCATGAATTGATGGAGGATCCTGGATGCTGATGCCTGTAACACACCCATCTTGTTCCCAGTTCATATTTGAAAAGTACCCATAGCTAATATCCTAAGAGCTACACATACCTTAATTTTCACTGGGATGGGTTCCCCTCAGTTGGTTCTGGGTCTGAGCTGAGGGAGGCAGAGCTCACAGAGTTCTTGTAAAGTGTCCCTGTACAACCTGTAGCACTCTACAATCTCCAGGTCATGTAGTGTCTGATAAGTTACCCTGGGCCTGAACACTCTTCTCATTCTCAGGCTAGACCTATTATCATCAGCACAAGAAGCATTGACTTCAGCCTGTAGCACATGCAAATGTAGAATAGCTGCAGCACCCCTAGTATTGTGTCATTTAAAATCTCCTTGTCTCTACTCCAATGATATTGAAATATTTAGGAAAACAAGAATGGAGGTTACATGAATGCTTTATAGCATGATGAATAGCTGTATTGTATTGGATTGGTTCATGAAAATGGAATTCACCTGCTTATACTGTATTAGCATTTATTACACACACCTGCTGCTTGCTCATCAGTGTACTAGGTGCACCTTCGCTCATACCTGTGCACCCCTGCATAGCTATTTGTAAATAAAGTAAGCACAACAAAATTGTAATTACTTTCTTCCTTTCCCGTGATATCAAGCAAACATTCAGTATAAAAAGGAAAGCTTGTCCACCCTGTCCTCGAACCCAGGACCTTCTGCACTCTAGTCCTACACATACACTTGGTGCCGCAGGACTAGTCACATGACAAGCACAATGTGCACAATCATGCAAAGAAGGACATTAAAAAACGCACAAAAATTATTTGAAACAGATAGAGCAGACACATTTTGCAACAAAATTCTGAGGATTACATACAAGCAGTGATTTGTGCATAGTTTACATGCAGTTTCACCCTCCACAGACCGACCTGTACAACTTTGAAAGTGTAACCTGACATACCCCCGATTACATCACTCACTGTTGACATACTTTGAAAACAAAAACACAGTGGAAGTGCCTACACAGAGTGAACATCCCTACACTGTTACTCTTTTTTGTGATTCAGCAATACCAATGAGTTTTTTATCTAATTTGCATCTTCACCATGCTGACAGCCTGGAATTTATACGGTTAGTAGCAGTGTCAGTGGAAAAATTGCACAGGAGCACAATGTTGTAAACACAGGGGGAAGCTATCCTTTGCTCATATATTTCCTACATACTACATATGCTTACAGTAAAATATAATAGTCTGTTTCAGGATGTTCAAACATTGGAGCAGCCTGCATTACATGCAGTTGCATTTTATTTTGGGGATGGGGGGCAAAGGTGCATTTATGTCATCATCATCATCTTCTTTCGGCTGTTCCCATTAGGGGTCACCAAAGCGGATCATCTGTTTCCATTTCTTCCTGTCCTTTGCATCGTGCTCTATCACACCAACCACCTGCATGTCCTCTCTCATCACATCCATAAACCTTATCTTAGGCCTTCCTCTTTTCCTGTTACCTGGTAGCTTCATCCTTAGCATCTTCTTCCTAATACACTCAGCATCCCTCCTCAGCACATGTCCAAACCAATGTAATCTTGCCTCTCTGGCTTTGTCTCCAAACCTTCCAACCTGGGCTGACCCTCTAATATAGTTGTTCCTAATCCTGTCCACCCTCATTACACCCAGTGCAAATCTTAACATCTTTAACTCTGCCACATCCAGCTCTGACTCCTGCCTCTTTGTCAATGCCACTGTCTCCAACCCATATAACATAGCTGGTCTCACTACCCTCTTGTAGACCTTCCCTTTAACTCTTACTGGTACTCATCTGTCACAAATCACTTCTGACACTCTTCTCCACCCACTCCATCCTGCCTGTACTCTCTTCTTCACCTCTCTTCCACACTGACCATTACTCTGAACTATTGATCCCAAGTATTTAAAGTGATCCATATTCACCACCTCTACTCCTTGCATCCTCACCATTCCTCTATCCTCCATCCCATTCATGCACATATATTCTGTCTTAGTCTTGCTGACCTTCATTCCTCTTCTCTCTAGAGCATATCTCCATCTCTCCAGGGTCTCCTCCACCTGTTCCCTACTCTCACTACAGATCACAATGTCATCTGCAAAAATCATAGTCCATGGAGAGTCCTGCCTGATCGCGTTTGTCAATCTGTCCATCACCATTGCAAATAAGAAAGGGCTCAGAGCTGATCTTTGATGTAATCTCACCTCCACCATAAGAGCATCCGTCACTCCCACAGCAGACCTCACCTCTGTCACACTAACCTCATACATATCCTGTACCACTCTTACATACTTCTCTGATACTCCCAACTTCCTCATACAATATCACAACTCCTCTCTAGGCACCCTGTCATATCCTTTCTCTAAGTCTTCAAAAACACAATGCAACTCCTTCTGACCTTCTCTCTACTTCTCCATCAACACTCTCAGAGCAAACATTGCATCTGTAGTGCTCTTTCAGGAGCATTTATGTCATGGCCCTTACAAATATATATTTTTTGTTTTGTAACTCTAATATTCTAGCATCCACGGTGTGTAATTAGGTCATGATATGTATGGGGTTACATGTTGAAGTCATTTCTGTACAGATTTTAAGAGCTTTTACTTGGTATTGCTTCCATGTAGACTCCTTTCCGTGGTTATATTCGGAAAGTTTCCAAATACACAGCCAATTCAAGCACAGAGTCTACATGGCTGCCTAACAGGTTGTTGAATCACTCTACCATGTTGATTTCCTTCATTATCATAAAATCTGGCTACTTATGCTGTAATTTGCATGCCACAAAAGTTTCCATATTTGTGTATAGTGTGCGCTACTGCACAGAGATTTCTGAATCTAAAATTTGTCGCACTGGTGTGCACATTGCGCCATGATGCACACATGGTAAGAATTATTGTTTAGACTTTTATGAATGCCCTCCCCCAGTTATGCCAAATTGTTACACTTATTTTATCTTTAATATAAGTCAATGTAGTAATGAACATTAGGAAAAAAAAGGGTTTTCTTATTTAGTACAGATCTCGGGCCTTCTCATCACTTCCTGGTTTACCCTTTCAGTCCTTATGTTAGCACTACACTTCTGCAACTCATCATAATGGTGACAACACTGCTGGCCAGAGCAGGTTACACCTGGCAGAGTTGACGAGTGGTCATCCAACTCTTGCCAGATATTGATTTTTTTTTCCAATTTGTATGCCGTATTCATCCCTTGATTTCATCTCAGTATGAATCATTGAGAAGGTAGAGCATTATCATGATCTCCTTGTTGGACCAGCCTGTTTTTTGCAATGGGTATTATTACAGCTATTGATATTATTGGCAAGTTTGGTTTAACCAAAACTTCTTTGTCGCATACTATTTTATCTTAAAGGAAACCAGTTACCTTTTCCTTCTATGTTTGATTAAAATGGAAATATATGATTAATAAGTACTATTTCTAATGCTCACTAGTAAAGGTTAATTTTTTTGTACCTAACACTAGTATGTCTCATACTGTACAGGATATTTTTTCTTCTATTTTTATTTTGAAGGGCTCAAAATAAATGTCACTATGTGTTATTTTTAAGTTTTAGGAAGTTATGATTTATTTTCAGTGCTAGGGTGTGACATGCATTATTGGATGGGCAGGGATTACACTTCTGTGACTATATTGAGATTTCTCTGTTTAATTATCTGATTTCAGTTATGTAACAGTTTTATTTAGTGTGGATAGTAGTAAGACTTGGCCAGCATTTTGTACTTTAAAGATGATTACATCAAACCACATTCGGACTTTGGCCTTTTTCCCCTTTTGCACATGTAGTATTGATAGAGAATAGAGGATTAAAGCAGAGAAAGGATAACTTCAGCCATAAAGAATATTGTGTCCTCATGACAATACTTCAGACATATAGGAAACTTCTTTTTCATAAATGGGGCCCAGATAAGGTGAGAGGAACAAGACCTGGAATCAGATAATTGTTAAAATTAATGCAGTGGATGGCAGAAATGAGCTCTGATGTAGGGCAAGAAAAGGGCAAATGATACTGGACAGGGAATCCTTTACTTGTTTCCTGGGATAGCATTAAGAAATTTCTGTACTTGGTTCTCCTTTGCAAGGCCAGGCAGAATACAATTTTCTGTGTCATTACAGGAGTGGGTGTGGGCCTCCAGATCTTATTCAGTTAACACCAGATGAGGAATACCTTCTATCCATCCACGGGGATGGCTATGACACAGAAGATGGTTGAACAGGGATAATTATAAATGATATGGACACTGTTCCATCTTTCTAATGTCTGCAGCAGCAGCAACAACACTTATCTGCTCATGAAGGTTGGTTTAAAATTAGTAACATACATTACTGATATAAAGAGATTTGAATGCAGACAAGAAATCATGTAATTAAGCATGTCACAATTAATTATTATTAGGTAAACCTTGAACATCAGCAAAGAATGGGAATGAAGGCTGTGTGCATGGTAGGTGTCCCTTTCACACCTTTGATGCATATATTACTGTACACTATTTCATTATTATTAATGTCTTTAAATATTTTTTTCACTGGGTCAGCATCAGAAACAAACGGTTCAACTATATCAATAAATCTGGATGATATCAATAGCAGAGTGGATGCTGATGATGCTACTGATGATGATAACATAGCTATATATTTGAGGCAACATGAGAAACGTGGATATCTGCACATTTAATGGCAGGATCTCTCACCACACAACATGTTAGTAACTCTACAAAATGTGACAGTGCATCAAAAAGTCAAGCATGAGCTGACATACCACTAAAGCTTGTACGGGAGGAGCACTGCCTGCGCCTCTACACCAGTATTACCAAAACCAGAGGAACTCTTTGAGAATGATGGCAATCATTCAAAAGTGGCAGTGCTCACACTGACACCTTCACAAAGGAGAATCAGGTACAGACATTTCTTAATGCTACCCCAGGAAACAAGTAAAGGATTGCCTGTCCATAAGTAATTGTGCTGCAACTCAGAGCACTGCCACAGAGTGTCAATTGAATCCTTCAGGGTATGATTTGCAGCACTACTTTGAAATGGCATAGAGTAGGTGCAATTCCATCTCAGAACTGGAAACAGGAAAGCTACCAGCAAGTGATACCATTTTTGCCAATTGCAATTCTAATAGATTTGGTGAGGCTTCTGTTTATAAAGCAGACTAGTGAACAGCAGAGAAAAGTGGGAAAATTGAAATATGAATCACAAATGGAGTAAAACATATTCATTAGCATGCAAATAGTTACATCATTGTTAATGTACATCTTATTATTTTTGCATTTGCATAAGCACATTTGAGGCCATCGCACATTAGAATAAATAACCTCTATGAATAGCAGATCGGCCACGAACATCACAGATAGCTCTAGTGCATTTGCATAACTGACTACAAGTACTGGCCTAGTATTATAATAGCAGTACCTGGGGAGCAGACTACAATAGATGCACTCACAAATGTCACCCTTCTCCTTCTACCCTCCCTCCCCAGGAAAACTTGGAAATAGACCTTTATTGCCTGGAGTAACAGCTCATCCACTGTATCATGATTCAGTTTACTATGTCCTGCTGCTCCCTGTATACCACTGATCCATAATGATGTTATATGTGCATGTAGGTCTGCTACATATATATCAAATATAATAAACTTAGCAGTGAAATATTAAGAAAATGTGATGTACAAAACAAATCATACAAAACTATAATACATTATAAAATATGTAAACAGAAGTCACTCTACAAGAACTAACTATATACAGAACCCATCTATGCGAGGTCCCTAAAAAGAAGGTTTAAATGCAGAGTATTTATGTTAGTATAAACTCATACACCATTCTCCAAGTGTCCCTCTGTGTAGGATTTAGCCTCATGGAATACCACAGATATTTGTGGGCAGAAATATGCTTCCCAGCAATCTTTTGGAGACCTTCCCAAGAAAGAGTCGATCTATCCCTCCAATTTAAGGTGATATAGTATTTTATCAGCATAAAAGATGTTATAAGAAAGTGTATATTCTTAACGTCCTTCCCTTCCGGGGGTATATGGAGGAGGGCAAATTGCCAAGAGAGCATAGATTTTTCATAGCCCATTATTTCTAGTTTGACTCTGAGGGCACACCAAAGCCTGTAAGCGCACTTGCAACTCCAAAAGATGTGCATGATATCTGCTTCCATCGTAGGGCAGAATTGGCAAAAAGGAGGGATTTCATTGTACATCTTGTTTAGTAAAGCTGGGGTATAGTATGCGTTATTTATTAACATAAGTTGGGTATATCTGAACTTTAGCAGGGGAATAGCTTTGGAAAATTTTCGAATGGCTTGGGCAATGGACTCAGAAGAAATCGAGGGGTCTTGTTTTAACCAAAAATCAGAATGGATAGCATCTTTCGAGCATCTGATTGCAGAGATTAGTTTATAAGCGTGAGAAACCATTTTCTTTTTACGAGTTAGAAGATTCCACAATACCTTACATAATTCTAATTGGTATTCATGAATGTCGATACCTGCCCAAAATCTACTACAAATATCTTTTAATTGCCTAATCATGATGGGGTATTTGAGCGGAAGCTTAAGTCTGTTTCTGATGGAAGACGTATCATCCATCTTTAGTGAAAAGAAGTCAAGGACGGTTTTACTTTTGATCAGGGGGTATGGATTCAAATTAATCATATTCTCGTTTAGTTTAATGTTAGGATTAAGGTGTAAAGGTTGGAAAAGAAGAAAAGGTAAATGTAGGTTTAAGGATTTAAACAGGTTTTGCGTACATTTGATTTGGGACCATAGGTCATTTTGAATTTTATACTTTATTTTGGCTGTGATATCTAAAAAAGGAAGTGCCATGGGATTAATGGAAAGCGTCAATAAAAAGAAATTTAAAAAAAAAAACAAAAGAAAATGTGATGTACAAGAACTGCATGCTTACCATAGCATCATAAAATATTAACAAGTATAAAACAAAAAATACACAAACCAGATGTACAGCACGTACTTTCAGAGACATATATTTTGGCAAAGATATAGGCCCACCTGCCACATAATACTTGTTAAAACCTCTAGTTACAGTTATAGTGATTTTACCTAATAATGCATTTGAAAGCTGACAGCAGGCCTCTGTTTGTTTCTCTCTCTCTCTCTGAGTCTTACAGAGATGTATGCAATTCATACTGAATACAGTCAATTGGCATAGAATGGTTCTGAATCACATTACAGGAGATGACTCCAGAGTGGTGGAGACAGGGAAACCTGAGTCAGTGATCTGTATAATATGGTGGAGATATCCAGTGACTGCCTCAGTAATCATGAGGATCTTCATAATCATCCTCTTTCTTAGGGCTTTATGGCCATTTTTAGACAGGAATATAATGCATATGGCATATGTTGAAATGTGTACCTGGGCAGATTCACAAAGCTGTTATATTTATGCATCGAGAGATGAGGAGACCATAGCAGAGTGCAGAGTTTTATTACTTTAGGACGTACAACAGACTGTTTCACTACAGCCAAGTCCATTTCATAAAGCAGATCCAATGGAGGACCTAGCAAAATTAGTGCACGATGTACAGGAACAGGGGCAAAGTGCAATATATATAAATAAATATATATATATATATATATATATATATATATATATATATATATATATATATATATATATATATATATATATATATATATATATATATATATATATAGTTTAGTTATAGTTATATATACATACATACATACATATACACACACACACACACACACACACACACACACACACATAGAGAGAGAGATAATATTCATGGAAGAATGTAGCCTGAAAAGGATCTCTTACTAATGAACTGCTTGCTGTGATCAACGGTTCAGTTCCTTCACCCTTTATTTGAAAGCTATGTGACTCTGAACAAGTCACTTAACCAGATAGTGCTTTCTGGCTGGTTAACAAACTTACAAAATAAAAATATAAATAAAAAAGAACAAATGGGATGGTAGAATCTTTCAGAATTTAGTAAACATCTAGTCATTCATTCATTCATTTGCATATTGCTTATTAAGTTTACGTGTTACACATTTCATTAAAAGATATTTGAGAAAACTGTAGGAAGGATTTACTGGTGTACCAGGTCATTCCTGTACATAACACTGAAGTTATAGGCTGCTGTTCCAATCATCCAAATGGGCATATCACATGTCGTTTTCAAAATAACTTTATATAGTCATCTGAATTATTACAATTAACTTGGGAAAATGGCAGTCCATCGCACAGATATACAGGAAGTATGGGTATGGTTGCTATATGAGCAGGAAATGTTATACCATAGATATATTACATCTGTATATATTTTAGTGCCTTAAATCAATTTTAGAACATGGTATTTTTTTACTGATACCATATTTCATAGGTTCATAGGTAGGTACTAGGCTATCGGCCCAAGGGCCTACGTAAAACTAGCTAACAAGGTTCCCTGGCTTACGTCACCCAAGAAAGTTATTTTCCTGTGCCACTGTTGAGCAGAGACACAGAACTGATCCTATTTCCCATCCACTCATCAAGATTTTTTTTGAAGAATGTTAATGAAGAACTTTGCTTGACATAGATGGGTAGTCTGTTCCAGAGTATGGGAAGTCTGCAGGACAGGAATGTATCCCTCCATCATGTCCTGTTTATTCTGGTGACAAGGTTTAGGTCCCTAGAGCGTGTAGCTTGGAGGGATTGGAATTTCTTTAGGTGTAGCATGTCCAACAGCTCTGAGTTTGACATAGCTTTATATGTTAGGCAGAGATCACCTCACAGTAGGCAATATGCTAAGGAGTAAAGCTGGAGTTTTTTGAGGTGATCAGTGTAGGGTATTTGTTTGAGGCCAGTAATCCTCTTTGTGAGGTACTTCTGTGGCCTTTCCAGCTGCTGCAGTTGTCTTGTGAGGTACATTCCAAAAGGGGCGTTGTACTCTATAAAGGGTCTAATGAGTGTCGAGTAGAGGGGAACAATGACCTCTTTTTTCCTGGATGAGAACCCTTTTATGATGAGTTGTGCCACATAGAAGGACTTCCTGACTACTGTGGCAATGTGACTATCAAAGGAGAGACTACTGTCCACCTGAGTCCCAAGGTCTCTTATCATGCATTCGGTGTTAAGTAGATTGCTGCCTATGTGGTAGTTCATGGGTACAAAGTTTTTACCAAAGGGGATGACACTACACTTTTTGGCATTGAGCTTGAGGCCATGGCTCTGACACCAGGCATCTGTCTCAGCGAGGCCCTTCTGTAGGATGTCCACATCATTTGGGGACTTGACTATGGCTTCTAGTTTGCAGTCATCTGTGAACTTCGTTAGCCAGAGGCCTTCTGTATTAGCCTGTACTTCAGAGAAGTAGATACCAAACAGGAAAGGTCCCAGGATGGAACCCTTTGGTACTCCACTTGTCACTGCGTTGAGGTTAGATTTGGAATCTGCAACTTTTACAGTGTGGGTTCTGTTACTGAGCCAGTTGGCAACCCATCTTGTGATGTAGGGATTTATATGTAGTTTAGTGAGTTTAGCTATAATTCCAGAATGGGGGATAGTGTCGAAAGCCTTGGCGAGGTCAATATATACTGTGTGAATCACCTTACCCTCATCTACGGCTTTGGTGACTGCCTCAAAGAAGTCGATCAGATTTAGGAGGCATGATCTGTCTTTCAGAAACCTGAACTGGGTGGGATCCAGAGTTTGGAGGTTACCAATGTCTTGGTTTATGAGTTCCATGATGATACGTTCCAGGCTCATCAGGCTAATAGGTCGATAGTTCCCGGGATCAGTGGTGGCTCCCCCTTTGTGGAGTGGGATAACTGTTGCTGTGCACCATTCAGTGGACACAAAGCCTAATGCAAGGCTATTATTGAACATGGTGCTTAAGTGAGGAGCCAGTTCGTTCTGAAGTTCATGTAAAACGCAGCCTGGGATGTTGTCCCGTCCCATGGATGCTGTGTTTTTGGCTTTAGAGAGTGCAGCTTTTACCTGCGTAGTTGTAATTACAGGGACTCTGCATTCTTCCTGCATAGATATGGTCCCTTAAGGGGTGAGAGCGGTGTAAAGTTAACACTGAACCTATGTGCCAGGATGTTGGCAATATCAGTTGGTTCTGTAATTTTCTTGCCTTTGTGCTTTAACTCAGAGCAGATCTGGGTGTTGCCATCGAGATTCTTAACATAGCTATAGAATGCTTTGTGGTTGTCCTTGGAATTAGTTGCGATTTTTTTTCATAGCTAGCTTTGGAGGATCTTATAAGGGATCTCAGCTTCTTACTGAGGCTGACCAGGGAGCTCCTCCACTCATGGGATTTTACTCTCTTTTGCAACAGTTTCTTCCTTCTGTTGTACAGTTTGTTTATGGCAGGGGACCACCAGAGTGGCTTCCTTTTTTTGGAGGAAAGCGTCTTGGTTCTGTTTAGGATAACACGATCCATGCACTCGTGTAAGTGCTTATAGAGTGCATTTGTGTAGGATTCAGCAGTTTTAAATGTATTGTCCATCTGCATGGGTGTCATGAAGTTCACCACTTCTGTCTTAAGAAGCATGAAGTTGGCTTTGGAGAATTTTTTTACTATGGTTTCCTTAATGGGGGGTGGGAGCGTGAAATGGATATCAAGGGTGATTAGCTTATGGTCGGAGAGGACCAACGAGGAGTTGGCTTCAGGTGTGGAACACTGGTCACTCATGTTGGTAATGACTAGGTCTAGGATATTGTTGCCCTTGATGGGGGTGTGGATAAGTTGATCCAGGGCATTGGAGTTTATGAATTCCAGAAAGCGTTGAGCTAAGGAGTTGGTACACGAGTAGTTTTCCCAGTTAATGGTGGGGTAATTGAAGTCGCCCATTATTAGCATGTTTGGTTGAACCCTAATATTTTCCAGTACATCAAGAAAAGAGGAGTGGGAATCCTGGGGCAAGGCAGGGGATCCGTAGCATGCTACAATTTGGATTGCAGTTTTGCCCAGAGTTAGTTGCACTTGAATAACCTCAGATGCATTATGCTGAGCCACTAGCCTGGAGGTGTGGATATCCTTAATGAATATGGACACACCTCCACCTTTGGTGTTTCGGTCCAGGTTACATGACTGAAAAGTGTGGTATGAGTTATAGCTTGGTAGTGCAGGGGTGCTCTCTGGAGCCTTGAACCAGGTCTCAGTCCCTGCACAAGTATCGATGTTCTCCATTATAAGGAGTGGCTCGAGTGAGTGCATTTTGAGATTTAGACTTCTAGCACTGAGTAGCATTACCCTAAGTTTTTGCTTGCCTGTTCCTGTTATGGTGGTGAAATTGTTTTTTGAACCTTGCTTAAAAAAGGCACTATAGGGGCAGTGAGATCCTTAGCCAGTATCCAGAATCCCAGGAGTGTCAGGTGCAGGCCATCTGTGGCAAAGCATCATGGTCTGTCGACCATGTCATCCCAAGCAGACAGATACTGGATCCCCTTAGAATGACACCAGAAGCTTAGCCAATTGTTGAAGTCAATCATTTTGTCCTTGTACTGCAGTATCATTCTGGGCGATGGCAGAATGCTACTCAGGGTCAGGGTCATACCGGCATGGGCTACATGATCAGAGAGTTCTTCCATGTCTCTTTTCATGTAGTCCTGGGAGGTACATCTCAGGTCATTCACACCAACATGGACAATGACAGAGTCATATTTGTACTTGTTGTGGAGTGACCTGAGTGCATGGGTTATGTGGTGGATCCTGGCACCCGACAGGAATCTGACAGTCACCTTCTCCTTGTTTAGCCTGGTGAGTGGGACATCAGTGTGCCTGACTATAGAGTCACCTATGACTAGTGTGTTGGGTACATTGTTTTGCCTTATAGGCTGTGGTTGACTGGCACACTGAGTCTGTGGGCTATGTGTCATTTAGGTTGTGTTGGGGGATGGAGGTTGCTTGCGTTTCTGCTTTGGAGGTCTCTGTTGCTTAGACAGATTATTATTGAGAGCCTCCACCAATGTTTTTGTATTACTATGTGTGGATATTTGTGGTGTAGATTTAGTGAGACTATGTGATGAGTGTGGCGTGGTGCAAATGTTTACCTTCTCCTCATGATTGTCAAATTCTGTCTTGGTTGGAGAGAGCTTTACCTCCAGTTTGGCTAGATAAGTGCATCTCTCACAGGTTGTAGTGTTGGGTGGTAGGAGGAGAGGGTTGTCTGTATACATGAGGTAATTTCTACATTTCCTTAAGATGCACCGATTCATCAGATAGACAGGAGAGAACACTGGTAACTGACCCTTGGACATGCCTGAATAAAAAACTATTTTCCTCTAGATAAGTGAGGAAAGTGAGTACAAGAGCTGTTTTTCTCTAAGCAAGTGAGAAAAGTAAGTACAAAAACTGTTTTCCTCTAGGTAATGAGGAAGACTGAGTGCTTTAGTAATTAGTAGCTTATTTAGTGCTTACAAGTTCTGAACAAGTATTGAGCATGAATAAGTAAATTTAAGTGCTATAACTAAGAATCTGTATCTGCACTAGACAAGTTACAAGACAGAAACAAGTGCAAATGCAGGTTTTCAAATCAGAAAGTTAAGAGAGATGGAAGAGATTGCCCAAATGGCCAATAACTACAATTTCTGGGTCAGAACCACTAACTATGTGGTAGACAGGTTACCTACTGCTTACTACTCCACTAAGCTAGAAGGCAGGGACGTCGGGAGGCATACGCACTGTACTGATTTCAGTACAACTTATTTAGAAGGGGGGGTAGCTTTTTAAATGTTTGTTTTTCGTGCTTTACTGCACGATGACATCAGCCAGTCGGCTGAGAGCTCACCGCGCATGTATTTCCAGCCGTTACACAAGCAGGAAAGGATTAGCGTTATGGACTATTTAGCCATTACACGAGGGGGAGAGGATTGTTTTGGAGACTGTTTGGAAGACCAGAGCGGGAGAGGATTGTTTTGGAGACTATTTAGAAGGGCTGGTGAGAGACCAGAGCAGGAGAGGAGTGTGAGTGTGTGTGTGTGTGTGTGTGTGTAAATGCCCCAGGTGGGATGTACTGGTGATTAGTCATGGTGGTGTGGTAGGGAATACCTCAGGCTTGAACCCTGTACCTTGTATGCAGGTGTTAAAGACCTGAATTCCCTACCCACCACCATTTGTAAAAAAATTGCAGATTTTTGCCTCATATTTGATCTGATCAATATCTGTATCGTATCTGTGGTTTTTAAATATTGCAATGCTTGAAATTTGATGGTGCAGTGGTAGCAACGTAGCATTGATGTCTCACAGCTGTAGGTTCTTGAGTTTGGTTCTTGGCTGGGGTGCCTTCTTTGTGGGGGGGGGTCTATCTTCTCCCTGTGTTTGTGTGGGTTTGCTTTTGTGTCCTCCCATGTTACAAAGACCTGTCTGCATTACTTTTTCCTGGGCCTCTGCTGAGAATTGTTTTTTTTTTTTTTTTTCCAAGTCAGACTGTCCTGATTAACAAATTGACAGGCATTTAAATTTAGACTTCAGGTTTCTGAATGTTTACTTCCTTACATATTTGATGGTGCAGTGGCAGTATTGTTGCCTCACAGCTATAGGTTTTCTGGTTTGATTCTTGGCTGGGGTGCCTTCTGTGTGGAGTCTGCATCTTATCCCTGTGTTTGTGACATAGTAAAATAATGTTTTATTCTAGCAATAAATATATACTAACATAACCTTTTTTATAGCAATTTTTTTAAGTTTATGACTATTTGAAATTTGTCCTTATTTTTGGGACTGTAATACCCTGTTATTGGCTTTGTCCATGTTTTTTGTGCTAAGGTTGACAGCTATGGCAAGAACTGAATTCACTGAATATGTTTGAGGGCTGTATTCCCTCATTACTGGGTTTGTCCAGGTGTTTTGTGCTAAGAGGTTGGCAGCTATGGTGAGAACTGAATTCATTAAATGATAGCCATTTAAGTTTCAGTCTTCCTCTCTTTCACAAAGCAGGTGATTTGGCATAGTGGTATGTTCTGACTATTTTGCACAGTAACATTGGCAGTAAAATGTATGATGGTAACACAGCATTTTATTCTAGCAGCTTTCCAAGATTATACAAGCAATGTTTAATGTGTTCCTTTTTTTGCCCTTTTGACCCACCCCAATAAATTTGGCTTTTTCCAGACTTCTTGTGCTGTGAAGTTGAGATGTAGTTGAGTATTGCATAGATTTTACAAGGAGCTGAGAGCTGCAGGGGAAGAGAAGTTTAGTGCTGATTATGCTAAGTTGGCTCACATTGCTAGTAGCACAAAATGTTGTATACTTGCTTTTAATGCAGAAGGTTGTTGGTTCTACTCCCATAAGGGGTGAATGCTGCTGTACTGAAAGTTAAGACACTAACTATGAGCCTGTTATCAGTTTGCCATCCATTTCCTATTGCAATATCACTAGCTTATTATTAATATAATTTAGACAATTTATTCCTCAGGGACATCAGACACTTTATTTTTCGGTGAAGTCATGAAATATAAAGGTGATTGCTAGCAGCAACCTCTTCATTAGTTAGATTTATTTAACGTGGAATTATTTAGATTACTTTTTACTACTTCAGAGATTGTGCATATTATTTACTGATAATGGTGGACTATAAAAGTTTGACTAGACTTTTATGATGGAAATGTTCTGAATTGGGCAGTTTTGTTTCATTGTTTATTGGAAAAATGTTCAAAGCAATAGGAAGGTGTATCAAAGAGCACATGTATGTTTCATATGCAAGGGGCCTATGATTTAAAAGCAGCCCAGAATTAATTTTTATCTGCCACTGGTAAATGTATTTTTCTTTGAATGTGGGTTTTAATGTTGTTTCAATGAATGTGAGTTTCAAGGGCAAAGAAGTTTTAATGCCAAGTTTGTTTAGCAGATGTCTTAGTGTTTGTGCTGTAAAATGCAAAATAAAACTTTCAAATGAAGTTCAAATCATCATAGAAGTAAATCAGTATGCACATTAGTGTTTATGGTAAATGGAGTGAAATAGCAAAGTAATGGATCATTGGAATGGCTGCAGGGGGAGGCTCCATTCGACCATGGTTTTGTGAGGGGAAGGGCGGCGAACTTAGACAGCCCCAGCTGAACTATACCTCCCAACTGTCCAGATTTTCAAAGAATGAATAGATTTTTTGCTTCTTAGTTTTGGTTTGTTCCTCAATTTGTGGTTTTCTGGCAAATGATTTAGGAATTAAGTCACTAAATAATGACACTAGTTTCAGACTTTATAACCTTCAGAAAAATGCATGCTAAAATAAGATCTGTTCTATCAACTGTCCCAGTTTATACAAGAGCAATTTTTAGTACTGTTTATATGTTCCCTCAATATATTTGACCTTGTCCAGATTTATTGCATTAACAGGTTGAGAGGTACATGCAAATAAATTGCTTTATAGAATTAGGCATAGCCAAACCTCAACTGTCCCTGATTTTGTCTCAAAATGTTGCTCTTCCCCTAATGATCCCTCCACAAAATAGCAATTTTGGAAGAAAACATAGAGGGTTTACTTTACTTTTATAAATAACTGTAATGATCAGAGTTATACATTACTTTTATTTCAGAAATGCATGTAGATTCTCTAATTTTGTCAGCTGCTCTAAGTTAACTGTGCTCATATTAAAATGGTGTCCCTCCTTTGATAGGTTCCCAGCTGTATTGTCTGGCAATTTTATATTTTTGCATCACATTTTTGGTCCGTTTTTCATAAAATGGCAGTTTTCTGGCAAATTAGTGGCAAATTGTTAAAGACTGAAGTTAGAAAATAATGCAGACATTTCAGTTTCAGATTTCATACCTTTCAGAAAATTCGTACTGATGCAAGACCTACTACTATTCTATTATCTTTCTAAGTTTATAAGAGCAATATTTAAAAAAAAAATGTCCTTATTTTTGGGCCTTTGCCTCAGTTTTATTTATGAGTTTGTTGCTGTAAGAGGTTGAGAGGTGTTGTTTGTGTGTGTGTGTGTGTGTGTGTGTGTGTGTGTGTGTGTGTGTGTGTGGTAGGTAGCATACCTCTCAACTGTCCACATTTTGCAGAATGTCCAGATTTTTGCCCCATATTTTTTGTCTGTTCCTCATAAATTTTGTGATTTTCTAGAAAATCATTGAAGGCTGAAGTTGCTAAATAATGACAGACATTTGAGCTTCAGACTTCATGTCCTTTAGAAAAATTCATACTAGCACAAATCCTGTTATTCTAGCAACTTTCTAAGTTCACGAGAACATCATTTAATATCTGTCCCTGTTTATTTTAGGCTTTGTCCATCTTTCTTGCACTAAGAGGTAGGTAGGGGGGTGTGTGTGAATGAAACGTCCTAGTTAGTGGTAGCAGGTTGTTAGTAATTTACTCAAGCTCAAAACCTGTACCTTAGTTACAGAAAACAAAAGCATAAAGTCTCTACCCCAAATACCATGCTCCATTTTTCAAAGAACTGACATTTCAGGTAAATTTTCAATTCAAGGAACCGAGTTTGAGTGAATTTATATTATATTACTGAAGAGGCATTACAGCGAATGCCTCTTCATCGACACTAAAAGAGCGAACCATGAATTACGAGAATGGCCATAGCTTGGCTGGGGGAGGGGGGTAGCAGTTTGAGAGCTGTCAGTACAAATTTGAAAATCCTAGCTACACCCCTGCTAGAAGGCTTCCCTCCAACACCGAAAGGCTGCATGATTTCTGCCTATAGAGACATTACTAGGTAAGTAAGCTCTAGCACTGTGACCTGAAAGTTCAGAAGAGCAGCTCTAGTGGGAAGGAGTTGAACAACAGTGGAAAACATTGGATGTTATGCACGAAATTGTCCAGACTAACAATGAAATGATTATGTGAGAAGAAAGAATTGGTAGCAGTGTCAGTAGTGCAATAGGTAACACACTTGACTTTAATACAGAAAGCTGTGGGTTTTGTTCCTACACCAGGTAGATTGCTTGCTGGTAGTGCAGCATAAGTGGGGTGCTGCACTCTTGAATGTGTTGTCCTTCAGGTGAGAAGTTAAACCAAGACCCCATCTGTTTGAGGTGGTATTAGGTCAGTTGGATGGCATGGCACCTATAAAAAAGAGTAGGTGAAATTTTTATTTATTTTGACATTTGTTAACCAGGCATATCAGACTGAGCGAAAGCCCATTTTCAGTGGAGGCCTGGGGGCAATCCCCAAATAAATACTAATTACAAATAAAGTTACAAAAACATTTACAACAAAAATTATTAATTACAAATAAAGCTATAATAACAGTTACAACAAGGGTTAATAAGCAGTTTGATATAATGTGAATTACGAAAGAGAGGAATAAAATGAAAAACATAAAAGAAAGAAATGGGGAAAAAGGATGGAAATGGAAAGCAGAGAAACAGGGAGTTAAGAAGGGCAAATAAGTTGCCAAGGGAAGTGAGAAGAATTAAAATGAGCAAAGTAGAAAGTGAGAGAAGTAGAGTTCTCCAATGCTCTTGCCAAATTACTCTAGCATAATCTAGTTTTAAAACTAACTCAGGTCTCCCCTGAAAAGAGACTACTAGCTTAGTGAGATGAACCTGGTCAGAAAAGAATAAGTACAATACCCCCTTTGATATGTGCCTAACCAGGCATATCGAACAAATGGAATGTCCACAGAGGTTCCTCACTAAAAGAATACAGGGCATAAGTAAAATGTCCTATGCAGACTATCTCAAGGTCCTATCCCTGTATTCTGTCTCCTACAGGCTTTTGAGGGGAGATCTATGCCTGGCATACAGGGCATTGTCAGACCCCCACTCTGATGGACCTCCTGCACATGGGCAATACAAACAGCACCAGAATTACCCATTCTAAAGACTTAAACCTTGCCTGTGATCTAACTAGGTCCTGTTGGAGAGATAGGTATGTATGCCAGAGATTACCACATATATGGAACAGGCTCCCATCCATGTGAAGCAGAGTTCCTCTCAAACCCAATTCAAGTACAACTTGGACAACTGGATGGGAAACCTGAAATTCATCCCTGGTTTGGCACGTATGTCTCTAATGGACATAGATAACCTGTAAATGGTTCATCTCCCAACCCTCTGCTTACACTTATCAAGGGTATTAGAACTTGTCAGAGATTTGGAATGCATGGCTAGGCTTAAAAAGGCCCTTGTGGTCATTAGCCTAGTAAATGCCTATGAACCTATACATAAAAATAAGTTGCTTGATAACCATTTCATATATTTTTACCACACATCATGGTGTTTGTTTGCTTGTTTGTTTATTTATTAATTGCCTCATTGGAAGATAAACAACAAAAGTATAGGTAGGTAGACATATACATGATAGATAGATAGATAGATAGATAGATAGATAGATAGATAGATAGATAGATAGATAGATAGATAGATAAATGGATTGATAGATAAAGAGACATACAGGGAGTTCAATAGACTGTTCTCAGCAATACCAGAAGATTTTTTTATATAGATAGGTACAGAGATGGAGAGACAGATAGCTTGGCAGATTGGCAAACAGACTGAACAGACATTAGACAGATGATAGATAAATAAATACATACATACATATATAAATAGATTTACATTTGTTTACTGGGAGAGTCTGTCTGGGTCATTAAAAATAACATTTTCAGCAGCAACTCAGGGGAGAAAGCTTCAGCAGTTTAACAGAACACTTTTCAGAAGTAACCATAAGTAGTCAAAATACAAAATAATAATAATAATAATAATAATAATAATAATAATACTATATAATGTTTCACAATAAAAAACAAAAGTGCATTGAATGTAACACTTTTACTGTTAAAGTCAGAGGAAGTCAGTTGGATAGAATACGAACTTACATATACGGAGAGAGGCAGAGGAAGGGATAATTTTGGTGTAACTGGTACTGGGTTTATAAAGATAAGAGAGGTGTTCGGAGACAGTTAATCTTTCAGGATATTAATGGTAGTCAGGAAGAACTGATGAAAAAGATATTGAGATGGAATACTCTGAGAGAGAGACAGCCAGGTGTGATTGATGGAATTGTAAATAGAGAGATAGATTGATAGGCAAGCAGATAGATGTCTTTAATCCCTTCTACAGCACTTCCATAACTGCATGAAAACAGTATTCAATCCCTACAAAAAGCATCTCCAGTTTATATCTTTTTTTGTCGCATACACTATATAGTTATTTTTTATTTTTAATTATGAAGGACATAATGAGATATAATTATGTTTATATTCAAGAAAATTGAAATATATGAAAAATGAACAATAAATTGAGTTGAGAACTATTAACATTATATACAAATTTGCCTGATTAATAATTAATACATGTTTTGAAATAAGAATTAATGTATACGCTATTAATTATTAATAAATGCAGTAATTAAATACTGGAATGAAATAAAGCTAGATTTATAGATTACCACTGTATGGAGGTAATGATACTCTGAAATAGATCACTGAGAGATAAAACTTTAGTCCAAGGATTTTTATTGATAGAGGGAATACACTAGACTCTTTAATTCTGGACTCTTTGAAGGCCTTCTTTTAATGATGATAGACATTCTTCAGACTTTGGTGGTGATGACTCTTAACCATTTCTTTGTTATGCTTTTTCTTGCCACCACCATAATTATCCATATTAAATAGTTTCCTTATTCTATTTAAGTTTTCCTGCACTGTTAAATAGAACTTACATCTTTGTCAAGAGAAAGTGCCAGAACATAACACCGTTAAGAAATCGTCAATGTTTTCTCAAAAGTATTTCATATAGGAACACTCAAAAATATCTGTGATCAGTCTACGTTACAAAATTTCAAACATATTCAACATTTAATGTCTAACATTTTATGTCTTTGTTAGAAGTTAAAAAGAAGCTCTATATATAAACCTGCAAGTGAAAATGTTCCAGCATTGTGAACATGAGGTGAATTTTATTGAGTTTAATTGTTATTTATTTTCTAGGGTTAGAGTCCTGTCATGCCCTAAAGTGTTCTGTTACTAGAATTTATCATCATTGTAAGTGTTATAATGTATAAGTATTGTATAACATTTGAATATTATAATTTCTATATTTAGTTCATTATATGCTATTCCATATATAAATTGTATTAAAGGTGGTTTATCTTTGTATTGAAAGTATGATAATATGAAAAATTTCTACTGAACATTATGTTATTTTGTTATGCAAGTAGCCATGACACAGACAGATTTGATCACATAAACAGTAAAACTTGCTAAAACATAAAACTAAATAATGAAGAATATTGCAGAGAAAATAATGTAGTCAAATGAGAACCAAGCACAGAGCAAAATATGCCAATATTCAGTGAACATCAAGAATTCTGAATATGAACATAATATACTGCATAATCGGTATTCATGCCTCATTTAATTCACCTGAAAATATTTTACAGTGTTTATATATTTTTGATAATTTTTTTATTGTTCATTTCCAAATAATAAATGTTCAAATAATCTAATAGACAATATGAATAATGAAATAATATTCAATTACAAAGAAAAAACAAAACAAATTATATATAATACATACAAAGGCGTGAATTCTAAAAACAAATTTAGAAATGCTCCATTAAATCATTCTTATTCTGTCATTTAACATCTTCTGTTTAATTTATTTTATCTTCTGAGAGAAGATTCTGTTGACATAAATTAATTTGGTTGTCATTTTCAACAAAAGATTGTAAATGATCTTGGATTAATTATTTGTTTTTTTTACTTAGACACTTTTATGTCAGTTTTTAAGAGAGATGCAAAGTCTTTAAAAGATGGTGTTTTTTGTGGTTCTCCATTTTTTAGTAATACATTTCCTTGCAACTTCAAGGATGAACCATAAAAGAAAAAAGATTATCACATGTCAAATCACAAGAGTCATAAATATTAAATAAAATGTAGTGCTTGGATAAAGTAAAATTAACTTAATACAATGCTTTCAATAAATCATTTATATTATACTGAAACAATTTTAAGAAGGACATTCATAAAAAAAATGCATCCAATCAGCATATTTCTAAGCAATGCCAACATATTATATTAACATTATTAAATTTAGCTAATTTGTTTGGAGGTGAAAAAAGCTCTATGTAAGAATTTCCAGGAAAAATATACACAAATAAAGAGACCATGAGGAATGATTAGTAGATGATATATATATATATATATATATATATATATATATATATATATATATATATATATATATATAAAATGCTCAGAATTAAAATGAGAAGAATGACCTAATAAAATGTGATTCCACAAATTAGCATTTAAATTTATGTTATATTTTATTATAATTTCTAAAGTTTTGAAAATATATTATCATTTTTTTTTGTTATGCATGATTTTAAAAAGGTGTAATAACTCAGGAATTTCTTTAAACTGAGAATTTAAAATAGAAAAACACAAGACTTGAGCCTGTGTTCTTACAGTTTGTAATTGCAACTGATGTTGGGAATGCAGGTTGAATTCATTAACAAGTTGTTGAGCATCTTTAACTTTCAGATCTTTAAAACAGTGCTGTCAACATATAACATTATTAGACTCCCAATTAATAATAATAATATGACTATATAATTCATTAGAAAACATTCTGATGATATTAAAAGGTATTATGGATTCAAACCAAATGTTAATGTTCAAATTAGAAAGGATTATGTTCTTAAAAGTTTTTTGAATAGTACTCAAATAATTAAAGTTTATAAAATGGCAAATATCATATTGAATAAAATTATAAATATAATGCCACAACAAATTACTTGATTAATTAATTTATATTACTAACATGACTTTATAGTTTGTTAGAAGATATAAACATAACATTTTCCATTTAGAATTATAATTAGGATCTATCCAATTTAAAATAATCTTAAAGATTGATGCTCTGATATAAGCATCAGTATCTGGAAAAATGATTCCCCCTAGATTCCAAGTCCCAATAAGTTTGAAAACCAAATTAATTTTAATATTATTTTATTCAAGTCACTAATATTATATTTATTATGCAAAAGAGACAGGGTTTGAATTACATATACCATTTTCTGTAAGAGAATAATCTTTATCAATTGACATCTTATAAAGTTCTTTATAGTAATTATGCTATCATAATTAATTTTATTATTATCATCTATATTTAATTTAAGTGTAATACCAAGTACTCCAGGGAAGAGACTAGATTACCAATAATATGATTTTAGAATATTTGAATTTTCTTCTTTTTTAATAGTAAAAATTGATTTAGATTTATTAAACTGAAGACCAGAAATATGTTGAAATTCTGTAATTGTGAATTCTAGTTCAATTAATTTACTTTTTGAATTTGAAAGAGTTATCCTTAAATAAGGAGGAGGAAATTCCTTTAAATATGTCATTTCCAATAATATTTGGATTTGATCAAACTAAAATAGCACATCTTTCAATAGCTAGATGATAGAAATGGGGAAAGAGGGCAGCCCTGTTTAGTACCTTTAATTATAGGAATATGTTCAGAAATAAAAGGACCTATCTTAAAATAAGCAAAATTATTATTATAAATATTTTTACAAATGAAATAAAACTTTCAGGAAAATCAAAAAGCACTAAAGTTTCAATTGGGTAACTCCAACTTAAAGAATCAGACGTTTGCTCAATAGCTAAACTAATTAATAAAGCTTCTTCATTTCTTTTATTGAAAAAATCTATAAGGGTTAATATACATTTAATGCTATCATGAGTTTGTCTTTGATATATCAAACCTGTCTGATCAGGGTCAATTATTTGGACTAAAGGTTTTTTAATCTATCAGTTATAATGGACATGAAAGTTTTATAGTCATTTATGAGTGAAGTAGTCCTATAAGAAGAACATAATTTTGAGTTCTTATCCCAACTCCACCCCATAATTTTGAGTTCCTATCCCAACCCCAACCCATCACCAACCATGAAACACATCCTTCACATAATCAGTGTGCCACGCAATCACAGCCCTTAAGGCAAAATAGCATATCCAACACACTAGTAATAGGCGACTCTATAGTCAGGCACACTGATGTCCCACCAACAAGGCTGGACAAGGAGAAGGTTACAGTTAGCTGCCTGTTGGGCACCAGGATCCACCACATTACACAAGCACTCAGGTCATTCCAGAACAAGTACAATGTGACTCTGTCATTGTCCATGTTGGTGTGAATGACCTCAGATGTGCCTCCCTGGACTACATGAAAAGAGACATGGAAGAGCTCTCTGATCATGTAGCCCAGGCCAGTATGACCCTGACCCTGAGTAGCATTCTGCCCTCACCAAGAATGATGCCACAGTATATAGAAAAAAATGATCAATTTCAACAATTGGCTAAGTTTCTGGTGCCATTCAAAGGAGATCCAGTATCTGCCCACCTGGGATGACATGCTCGACAAGCCACATTGCTTCACAAGAGATGGCTTGCACCTGTCACCCTTAGGCTTTTGAATACTGGCCAAGGCTCTAGCCACCCCCATAGTGCCTTTTTTAGGCAAGGCTCAAAAGACAAACCCACCACCATAAATAGCACAAGTAACCAAAAACTAAGGGTAATGCTACTCAACGCCAGAAGTCTAAACCTCAAAATGCACACACTCAAGGCACTCCTCAGTATGGAGAACATCAACATCTGTGCAGCAACAGAAACCTGGTTTAAGGCTCCTGAGAGCACCCCAGCACTACTAGGCTATAACTCATACCATACCTTTCGGCCACAGAACCAGGACCTAAACACAAAAGGCGGGGGTGTATCCATATTCATTAAGGATACCCACACCTCTGGGTTAGTGGCGCAGCACAATCCATCAGAGATCATCCATGTGCAACTAACAATGGGCAAAACTGCAATCCAAATTGTAGCTTGCTACAGATCACCCACCATGACCCAGGACCCCCATTCCGCATTTCTGGAGACACAGGGAAATATGAAGGTCCTACCAAACACCCTAATACTGTGTGATTTCAATTACCCAAACATAAACTGGGAGAACTACTCAAGTACTAACACCCTTACCCACTGCTTCCTAGAATTTATAAACTCGACTGCCCTGGATCAACTGGTCAACACCCCCACCAGAGGGAACAACATATTGCACCTAGTCATCACCACCATGGTCGACAGGTGTTCCACACTGGAGGTCAACCCCTGGATGGTTAGATCAGACCATAGACTAATCAGTCTGGATATCCACATTCCGCCCCCACCCCAATCAAGTAAACCAACGTGAAAAACTTTTCAAAAACAAACCACATTACTTAAGACCAAGGTGGAAAGGTTTACAGCCCCCATGCTAAAGGACAATGCTGTCCAAGCTGCTGAAACCTTTACAAAGGCACTCTGTGAGCATCTGCAGGAATGCATGGATCGTGCTCTCCCAAGTAAAATCAAGACTCATTCCTCCAAGAAAAGGAAACCAGTCTGGTGGACCCCTGCCATAAACAAGCTATACAACAGAAGAAGGAAACTAGTACAGAAAAGAGTAAAATCCCAAGAAGGAAAGACATCCCTGAACAGTATCAGCAAGAAACTATGATCCCTCATTAAATCATCCAAGGCTAGTTTCGAAAGAAAAAATTGCCAATGACTCCAAAGATAACCACAAAGTGTTCTTTAGCTATGTCAAGAACCTAAGTGGAAACTCTCAGATCTGCTCTGAGATAGTGCAGAATGGCACAAAATACACTGAACAGACTGATATTGCCAACATTCTGGCAGACAAGTTTAGTGCAAACTTCACCCCCTCTCACCTCCTAAATGGCCCATAACCATACCAGAAGAGTGCAAAGCCCTGTCAATCACCAACACACAGGTTAAAACAGCCCTATCCAAAGCCAAAAACACAGCTTTAATGGGACACTGTTCAAACTCAGCCTCTCTACATGCTACGTACCCACAGCATGGTGCACAGCAACAGTTATCCCACTCCACAAAGGTGGAGCCACAACGGCCCCCGGAACTATCACCCTATAAGCCTGACTAGCTGGGTCTGCAAGGCTATGGAGTGCATCATCATGGAACTCATTAACAGAGACATTGGGAACCTCCAAACCTTGGACCCTACCCAGTTTGGCTTTGTTAAGGGCAGATCATGCCTCCTAAACCTAGTGGACTTTTTTGAGACAGTTACCAAGGCATTAGACGAGGGAAAAGAGGTTCACACAGCCTACCCAGACCTTGCAAAGGCTTTTGACACCATTCCCCATTCTAGTATTATAGACAAGCTCACCAGCTTGAACATAAAGCCCTACATCACGAGATGGGTTGCCAACTGGCTCATGGCTAGAACCCACATGGTGAGAGTTGCAGGCTCTACGTCTGACTCTAAACTGGTTACAAGTGGTGTCCCCCAGGGCTCAGTCCTATGACCCCTCCTGTTCGGTATATACTTCTCAGAGGTACAGGCAAGCATAGGAGGGCTATGGCTGACCAAGTTCGCAGATGACTGCAAACTAGGGGCCATAATTGATTCTCCGACTGATACAGACACCCTCCAGAAGGGTCTGACTTTGATGGATACCTGGTGTCAAAATCATGGCCTCAAGCTAAATGCCAAAAAGTGCATAGTCATTCCCTTTGGAAAAAATAAAGTACCTGTAAACTACCACATAGGTGGTAGTCCTCTAAATACAGAAAATGTAATAAGGGATCTGGGGACCCAAGTAGATAGCAATCTCTCCTTTGATAATCATATTGCCACGGTGGTTAGAAAATCCATCTATGTGGCCCACCTAATCACAAAAGGGTTCGCATCTAGAACAAAAGAGGTTATTGTGCCTCTCTACTAATCGCTCATTAGACTCATCATAGAATACAATGCTCCATTTGGGATGTATCTTATAAGACACCTGCAACAGCTGGAAAGACTACAAAAGTACCTCATCAAGAGGATTACTAGCCTCAAACAGATGTCTTATGCAGCCCGACTTAAGAAACTCCAGCTGTACTCAGTTGCATACCGCTTACTCAGGGGTGATCTCTGCCTGACATACAAGGCCATGGCCAACCCAGAACTGATGGACATGCTCCACCTATAAAAAAAAAACAAATCCCGGAGAGCCACATGCTTTAGAGACATAAACCACACCACAACGACAAATAGGGCATGCTGGAGGGATAGATTCCTGTCCCGGAGACTCCCCATGCTTTGGAACAAGATTACAATATACATCAGGAAGAGCCCCTCATTAACAATCTTCAAGAGAATCCTTGACGGGTGGATGGGAAACAGAAAATTTACCCCAGTGATCACTGCAGTGGCTCTGTTGGACAATGGCATAGGGAACTAATGGCTCTGCTGGACAGAGACACAGAGAACTAATCTAAGGGGGTGGCGAAAGTCAATACATTCTGGTTAGGCTTATAAATGCCCTTGGGCAGATAGCCTAGTACTTACCTATGAACCTATTTTCAGGGGAAATTAAACAGTACTTCAAAGAAGGATGGATGTTTCCAGTGATTGACTCAGCATTAAAGTTTTATGAAGAAGTGAATAAATAAAGGGAGGAAAAAGTTTATAGATTTTAATTATAATTCCATCCATACCTGGGGCTTTATTAGATTTTGAGGTTTTGATTTTTATTCACCATATTTTTATATACAATTTGTTTAGGTAAATCAACATTTAAATTTGGGGAAATTTTCTTAATATTAACCATGTTAAGATTTTGTATAGAGTCTTTGATATCAGAATTAAACTTATGATTTCTATATTTAAAATTAAATCTAAACACATCAAAAATGTCACCTATATCAGTGGCATGTTTCCCTTCGTGTCTGACTCTAATATTATTAACTTTAAATTGCAGTTAAACTGTTTTGAGAAATTGTGTTTATGGTTTGGTGAAGAAGATTAAGAAGATAATTTAAATTTGTCCAGATTTGCTTTATGATATAATATGTCTTAATAATGTTTGTTAAATGTTTCTATTTCTTTAATGTTGTATCTATTACATTTTTGTATCTTTTTTTAGTATCTTGGTCACTAATCATTGTGATTGAATGTTGTGTAATTCAGAATCCTGTTCTTTAATTTTTTGTACTAAATTTTCAAAAAATGTAATCCTTTAATGTATCCCAAGTCATAAGTATATTAACATCAGGGGTATTTGGGAAATCTAAAAAAAGCAGAGATTAGCCAATATTTGAGCTCTTTGAGTTTAGTTATATATGTTGGAATTCTTGTTACAAAGTAGAGACTATTAAAATTTGTTTAATGTTTTAAGATAAGAACATCATGATCAGAAATAGGATAAGGAAAGATACTAAAACTAGATACTTTAGAAGTTAAATCTTGCAAAACTAGAATTTTATCTATCCTTGTCAGTGTGTTATATTTATAATATTGGTGGGAGAAGAGTAAGAAAGTAGAATCTTTCATGTTAAACATGTCTTTTAAATTAATAGATTATTTCCATTTTATGAGTTTTTGCAGTAGATGTCAATTTTAGTTTTCTCTTAAAACTAGTATCATAGTCTTCCAAAATACAATTAAAATCTCCCCTATAATTAAATTACCTTCAAAATCATAAGGACTAGATATTTTTATTAAGACTTTGTCCCATACCTGGAAATTAATAAATATTAACTAGAGTGCAGAGTCTATTATTACATTTTAGAACTATAAATGTAAAAAAGATCACTTGAACTTCATGTTTATGAATAATTAGTGGAAGATCTGATTTGTCTCCAAAGAATCATGATTCCTATTCTCTTAGTTTTAAAAGTGGATGAGATAGAATTATGCAATAATTTGGACTCCAAATATTTTCTGTCTATTTGATATGGGATTCTTGACAGAAAACCACTTGAACCTTATTCACATTCAAATAATGTATTACTTTGGATCTTTTCCTTGGGTTATTTAAACCATTATTATTTAAAGATAATAATGTTAACTTTATCTATTGGCTAGATAAAAAAATTCCTATTACAACTCTTAAAAATTAAAAGCAATATAATATACTATATAACAAAAAGATTATTATATCAATGGAGCAAGAGATTAATATTTCAAGCCAAATAAAAATAGGAAAGCTGAGAAATAAAATTATAATAATTATTTTGTAAATAGCAAATATTAATTACAAACATGGGATTATCTAAAATCCTAACTTAATAGATAAAAAACTATCAAGCTAACCGATACTACATAACAAGCAAATACCTAAGAAGATATGAAAAGAAAAAAAAACTATTGAATTCAGCTCTGCAGTAAACAATTTGCCTAATAGAGACATTTTAATATTTATAAAATATAAATGAATATTGCTTATAATGATTCATTATATAATGATAAAAATAAAAAAGAAATATTGATTCACTTTTTCCTCCTTTCCTTCTCCCTCATTTCTATTTCCTAACTCAACTCTCTCCACTAAATATTTTATTTTTAAACTACTAATTTTTCTATCATCGATACATGTATTTCTATTACTGAAAAGGTTTATAATATTCTTAGTTGTTATCCACGCAACTGCAATAATATTTGGATTTATAATGTATTATCTCTTATCTGTTTACCATGATAGCTCTGCTGAGTGAAAGCTGGACATAAAACCAACCAACGTGCCAACCATGAACTGAGAATTGCTACACTTAATGTAGTATCACTAACAGGAAGCAGCTTGGATGTGGAAGACATGATGATACGGAGGAGGCTGGACATGGTATGTATCCAAGAGACAAGATGGAAGGGAAGTTCAGCAAAGCCACTTGGCTTGGGATCTAGACTCCACTACTCAGGTGGGGGGCAGGCTAGAAATTGTGTAGGAAATATGGTGAGAGAGATGCTTCAGAAGACAGTGAGGGATATCATCAGAATTAATGATAGACTCACGGAAATCAGACTCCAGTGTAATGATAGGGCAGTATTCATAATCTCAGTCTCTGCCCCACAGCAGGGTTGTGATAGTGAGGAAAAGAGTGCATTCAGACAGCAGTTGCCGGACCTACTAGATAAAGCAGGACAATATGAATTGGTGTTGGCAATGGGTGACTTGAATGCACATATAGGGACAGACAGAACAGAATATGAGGATGCCTTGGTCCACATGGATGGGGCAACAGGAATAAAGAAGGGGAAGCCATTCTAGACTTTTGTCTGGCAAATGGCTTGATAGTAGTCAACACATGGTTGGGAAAGAGAGACAGTCACAAGAACACATAATAGAATAGCCAGCATGCAACTCAGGTAGACTAACTCCTAGTAAAGGAAAAGGCACTGGGGTAGCATCCATCATTGCAAAGTCATCCCCAGTGAAACAATTACCACAATCAGCTGCAAGCAGTGTTCAAACAGTTGGTCCACAGCATAAACAACTACTTGCCACAATCAGCTGCAAGCAGTGGTCAGAGAAGTCTCTAAGGTCAACAGAGACCAGGCTGAAGACCTGGTAGTTGAGTGGAGAGAAATTACAGCAGTTCAAGGAGTTACTCAGGGCTCTAGTACCCCAAGAAGAGGAGGAAATAGGTGGAGTTGAAGAAGAGTGGCAGCACCTAAAAAGAGCATTTGTTAGGACCTCAGAAAAGATATGGCCGAGCCAGGTATGGAAATAAGGTACATAAGGAAAGCTGGTCGGGGAAGTCAAAAGTCCAAGAAGTCATCAAAAGAAAAAAGAAGTACAGGAAGAAGTGGGAGATAGAAAAGCCTGACCAGGCAAGGAAGGACTACTGGCTGGCTAACAAAGAAGCATAGAAAGAAGTTACAATAGCAGAGAATAGGTCAACAGAGGCACTATACCAACTTCTGGAAAGTGACTCAGTAAGGGGCACAAATAAACTATATCAGTTTGCAATGCAAAGACAGAAAGATAAAAAAGATAGTCAGACACTCTTCATAAGGGATGCCAGCAACAACCTGCTCACCAGTCCACAGGACATCAAAGGAAGATGGAAGGAGTATTTCCAGCAGCTTCTGAATGAAGAAAACCCAAAAGAAGCTTTACTGCCCCAGAAACAGCCTACAATGAGAGAAGAAGAGGAGTCCATCTTAGAAGAAGTAAAAACAACACTAAGGAAAATGAAGTCAGGGAAAGCAGCAGGCTCAGATGAGGTCACAGCACATATGATAAAGATGCTGGGTGAGATAGGGGAGAAATGGCTCCTGAGGGCATTAATAGCAGTGTGGAGAGAAAAGCGTATCCCAGATGACTGAAGAATAAGCATAGGTGTGCCAGTGTGTACAAGAACAAAGGGGACATACATAACTGTGGGCAGTACAGAAGCATCAAACTCCTACCACATTGCATAAAAGTTCTAGAGATGGTGATTGATAAATGGATACACAGAGTAGTAGAATGTAAGATGGGAGATGAGCAGTTCCGATTCAGATCAGGATGCAGCACAATTGACTCGATGTTTGCATTGAGACAGATACTTGAGATGAAGCTAGATATGATGAGAGAGTCCAACTGGGCATTCCTAGACTTGGAGAAAGCATATGACAAGGTGCCAAGGAAGCTGATCTGGGCAGTACTGTGGTAGTTTGAAGTCCCCAAAACACTGGTAGAATTAGAGCAGGCTATGTACAAGGATCCAGTGTTTGGCCTCACAGAGGGGTTCCCAGTGGGAATGGGTGTACACCAGGGTTCATCTCTGAGCCCACTGCTGTTCATACTGGTGATGGACTACATTAACAAACAGGTTGGAGGAGACAGACGAACAAAGCTGCTGTATGTAGATGATGTGGCAGTACAGGCAGACTCTGAGCCAGAACTTCAGCAAAGGATAGGAAAGTGGAATGCAAATCTTAAGGCACATGGGATGAAACTAAGTACAGATAAGACAATGGTAATAGCAACAAATTGGAGAAATCAGAAGAAGCTGAGAATAGAGATAGAAGGGAAGATAGTGGAACAGGTAAACAGCTTCAAGTATCTGGGAGGGGTGGTTGAGGAGAAGGGTAGTCTGAATGAAGAGGTCAAAGCTAGAATCAGAGGGGCTGCAGCCAACTGGCATAGAGTATCAGGTTTAGTCTTTGACAGAAGACTGCCAAAGAAACTGAAAAGTAAGATGTCCAATACAGTGGTGCAACCAGTACTACTGTATGGTACAGAAACATGGGCAGTACAGGCAGACCAGTTGAAGAAGCTAGAGGAATGGAAATGAAGTGCCTGAGAAAGGTGGTAGGATGTACACTGTGGGACAGATGAAGAAATGAGGAGAAGCCAAAGTAGCTCCAATTACAGAAAAGATCAAAGAGAACAGATTACAGTGGTTTGGGCACATGTGTAGAAAAGCAGATGACAATCTGGTGAGGAAAATTTAGGATACACAGGAAGAAGGCAAGAGGAAGTGAGGACATCCAGCAAAGAGGCGGATGGATTGTGTGAAAGAAGATCTGCGACAGTCAGGCATGAGTGTTGAAGAAGGCAGGAGTGTGGCAGTGAATCGAGAGAGTTGGTGACAGTTAACATGATACCCCGACCCCATGTAGAAGAGATGGGAAAAAAGGGGGACTGTTGATGATGATGCTCTGTTTACTAGAAATTCATATTTAAGGAATCACACAGTGGAAAGTCTAGTTTTGCTAGATTTTTTTTGTGTTTTTTAACCAATTGTTTTTTCTGTGTGACCTTTTTACTCATTGTTTTAGTTTGTTAGTTGGGATATTTTGCAGTCACCCTATGGTTTATGGATATCATTTGGGTACAACAACCCTGTGTTTCCAAATGTTAGCCAAACATTCCACTTATGCTGTGCTGATGATGCCATGGGAGGGTCGAGGTGTGCATAGCCATAGGTAATGGAGTTTGGCTTTTCTGGCCTGAATTTGTCCATAAATAGACTTAAAAGAAAAAAGTCATGGACATTCAGAATTGTCATTTAGCTGAAAGACCTGATGTCCTTAAAGGGTAATTTGCATATATCCCATGTCACCTGTAACACAAGAGGTTTAGGGAGTCACACAGTGGAAAGTCTAGTTTTGGTAGATTTTTTTGTGTGTGTTTTTTAACCAATGGTTTTTTCTGTGTGACCTTTTTTCCCATTGTTTTAGTTTGTTAATTTTGCAGTCATCCTATGGTTTATGGATATCAGTTGGGTATGACAACCTTGTGTTTCCAAATATTACCCAAACATTCTACTTATGCTGTGCTGATGATGCCATGGGAGAATAGAGGCATGTATGTCTACATCTAGTGGGGTTAAGTTTTTTCTTGAATTTGTCCATAAATAGACTTAAAAGAAAAAGTCATGGACATTCAGAATTGCCATTTAGCTGAAAGACCTGATGTCCATAAAAGGTAATTTGCATATATCCCATGTCACCTCTAACACAAGAGTTCTAAAGAATCACCAGTGGAAAGTCTAGTTTTGCTAGATTTTTCTTTTTGTGTTTTTTTAAGAAATTCATATTTAAAGTAGAAGTACATTGATGGTTTTAACACTATTCATAGTGTCAAAGAAAGATATTAATAATAAAATTATAATTACCTACTTACTATTAACTAGTCATAAGGAAACAAATCAACATTCAAATAAGAGGTTGTGTCCAAAAAGCAAATACATTTTGAGATTTGATAAATAATTCTATTATGCCACTTAGGCCTATCAGTAGTCTCATTATTTACTGCATGTATCAATAAACATTTAAGTTTTCTTGCAGAGATTCAGACAATCAACATAGTTTGTTTGTGTCTTTCAGCTTTTCCCGGTTAGGGGTCGCCACAGCGGAACTTCGGTCAGCTAATGATTGGTAGTGCATTTTTACATAGCGGGTTACCAGCCCTGATGCACAACCTTCAATGAAGGCACACCCTATTCACATATACCTCCACACAGAAGACGTTCTAGCTGAGAATCGATTGGGACAACGTCTTGCTATGAGGCGACAACGCTACCGCAGCACCACCACCGCAGTTATAGACAATCAACATAGTAATTAATAAAAAATAAAATTATCTAATGAATATGCATAATGTTAGAACAAGCCTTTTTATTAATAACATCTATATATCAGGGGATCCGAACACATGCTCGACTAGCATATGTCCGAATCACAAAACATCGAACATACATACATGAAAGCGCTTAACATCGACAAGCGCTTCTGTGTATGTGTGCCTGTTTTGTAGATTGGACTACAGTGCAGGTAAGGGAAAATTCCCTTTTCCCCACTGTAGTGCAATCTTGGAGTGAGAATAATAAAGTAGGGGGGTGTGGGGGATGCAGGGGGGCAAAGCCCCCCTGCAGAAATGTAGATTTTTTTTTGAACTACACATACACGGAAGCACTTTTCGATGTTAAGTGCTTTCTTGTATGTGTGTTCGATGTTTTGTGATTCAGGCATATGCTAGTCGAGCATGTGTCCTAGACCCATATATCAGATACCTAGAGTTCACCGTAATATCCAAAAAAGTGAAACATACTGCTATAAATGTATCTATGTATTTGTATGCATATTTGTGTATGTATGTGAGTATGTGTATATGTGTGTCTGAGTGTGTATATGTGTGTGTATAAGCATGTGGGTTTTCATTTCTGTCTATGTGCCTTCAATAGTGTTTAAATTTATAAAATCATAAAATAATCACATGAATGAGACCATCTACTACAAACTCAGTATCGGTCCAGATATGGTCTTGTAATGTAAGGATTAAAGTAAAAATTAGTACTCTATTTAGAAAAAACATCTTGAAAATTTTCACTGTTATTAATTGTTTCAGATATCTAGACTCTGTTAAGAATCAACGCCAATTATTTTAGTTCATAATAACACAAATACTGTAAAAACGAGATGAAAACAGGAGTCCTGTAGCCACAAAACCAGCACTCAAGTTAAAGAACTAACGTTTAGAAAGGTTATTAAAACCAACAACGTTTTCGTCACTACGAATGAGCAACTTCTTCAGAGAAAAAATACAAGTAACAATTACTACCACATTTAAAAGTTCCGCTCAATGGCTGGGATTTCTGTGAACCAATCAGTGTTGACTCTTATGTTTACTTAATTACTAACTTTTACATAAGATTTTCTAAGCGCAATAGAGACACTTTAAAGATAACTAAACCATATATTTTATACTATTGTTGGATGATACACCAACAAATAAACAAGCAAAATATAAATATGATGACAAAGTTAATGGAAATGTATGTGTGTATATATAAAAACACAAACCTTATAAAAATCAATGTTATACCAGTCTGTCTTACTACATCTACTCAGCAATTATTATCACCATTATAACCAGCATAATAGAACAAAATCAATATCTGAAAAAGCTCTTCAGTTTTAAAAAACAAGATATATTACAATTATCATTGAGACCTGGGTAGGAGAAGGTGTTAAGAAGTAGTTGCCATTCAAGTTCACGGCATTCTAGAAACAGTGATGTAGGACCCCCTGTTACCATCTGTAATTTGGTCAATCGCCACAAAGGAGAAAGAATGGTCAGGTTTAACACCAATATGCTTAGCTAACGCATTGTCATTTTTACCTTTAGTGATGGCATAGGTATGTTCATATATTCTGTCCTTAAATTTACGGTCGGTTTTTCCAACGTAAAACGCTGGACAATTATTACACAATGCCAAGTAAATAATACTCTTAGAGTTGCAATCAAGTCTATAGTGAATAAGGTATTTTTTGTCACCAATCTGAAATGAATTTGTAGATTTTACGTTTCTACACAACTTACAAGCACCACATTGAAAGCAACCTTTAATTCTGTTATTAAGTCTCAGTTTCTTATTTTCCAACAGGTTCTTTAAGTTGGCACCTCTCTTGTAAATAATAGTAAACTTAGGACCAATCCTGTCCAAAAACACAAATAATTAACTACAATAAATCTATTAACTGTATTAGTGTACTTACAATTGGCCAATAAAAGATTGTTGCATGTCTTATACAAAGATAACTTTAAACAAAATGTGAGGGCTCAAACTCATTATATGAATTAGGATAGATTAATATAACTATTGTGTGCAAGTTTACATCACCAAAACTATGGAAAAAAAAAAAACAAAACAAAGAAAAAAGCAGGGGGTACATTTTGACACAGCACTAGATAACAGAATTGTTTCTTTTGAGCACAAATCTTGAAAAGTTTTGTCAAGGGGAGATCATATCTGCAAAATTTGGTTGACTTCTTTGAGACAGTCACCAAAGCCAGGGACGAGGGGAAGATGGTGCACACCGCCCACCTTGATCTGGCCAAAGCCTTTGACACTATTCCCTACTCATAATAGATAAACTTTCTCAACTAGGCATCAATCCATATGTTACCAGAAGGGTTGCAAACTGGCTCACTGATAGAACCCACATAGTCAAAATAGGGGAAGCCACCCTAAGCAGTAGACCCCATAACAAATGGCGTACCCCAGGGTTTGGTCTTGGGGCCTCTCTTATTTGTGATATACTTTTCTGAGGTGCAGGCCAAAACCAGTGGACTATGGCTGATCAAGTTTGCTGTCATCAATTCCCCTAGTGATGTGGACATCCTGCAAGAGGGTCTCACTCAGACAAATGACTTGTGCCAGAAACATGGCCTCATCATCCCCTTTGGAGAGAGTGACATCCCCATAAATTATCACATTAATAACAATGTCCTAAGCACTCAATCAGTCATGAGGGATGTGGGCACCCAGGTTGATAGCAACCTTACTTTTGACCACCATGTTGCTTCCATTGTGCAAAAAGCCTTCTACATGGCCCACCTCATAAGTAAAGGTATCGCATCCAGGGACAAGGAGGTCATAACATCCCTGTATTCTTCTCTTATAAGGTCCATTATTGAGTACAACCCCCCTTTTGGCATGTATCTCGCAAAGCAAATGCGGTAGCTTCACAGACCATAGAGGTTCCTCACCAGGAAAATCCAGGGCCTCAAACATCTACCATACACAGATAGGCCCTATCCTTCTACTCAGTTTCATATAGACTGCTCAGAGGTGACCTCTGTCTGGCATATAAGGTGATCATGGACCCCCACCTTTTTGGGACTGCTCATATCCGCAAGTCAAGCTCTGCTTAAGTAACCCACACACGTGGCCTCAACCTGGTTTGTGACATCAACAAAACTTGTTTGCAGGACAGATTTGTGTCCCAGAGACTCCCTCATCTATGGAATAGACCCCTCTCCACATCATGTAGAGTACTACTTTAACCGTTTTTAAGCCCATCCTGGATAACTGGATGGGAAATAGAAAATATACCCCTGGGATTCCACTCATGTCCCTGCTGGACAGGGGCATTGGGTGCTGATTTGTCTAAAAATGGGCTATACTCTTGGCTAGGCTCATAAGAGCCTCAAGGCGAATAGCCTAGTAACCTCCTATGATCCTATGATAAAAGCTAAACTTGGCTTGAATATGCTTTCTTAACATCAGTTACTTATTACGTTAAATGCCAGTAGGTACAATAACGTATTTAATCATATTGTCTTAACATCAATTAGTCATTGTCAAATTGTTAAAGTCAAGTCTAAGATTGTTTTTTTTTTCTTTAAATCAGAACACTATAAATTTTAGAGAACACTGTACTGAGGCTTTCAATGTAATTGTTTAGTATGAAACATCATATATGTTAACTTACTGTATATACTGTTAAGGCATCATTCTGGTTCTTCACAAAAATGCACCCTTTCAAGATATAATTCCTGAAACTTAAAGGATACCATGAATAATTAGAGCAGCATACATTCTTTCAGTATTAAATTTGATATGCTTTAAATAAATGATTGCATGAATGTAAGCATTTGAATGTGCAAATGCTTGTGTGTGAGTTAAAACATATCTTGCAAAACAGTAAATTAAACACTGTCATTTAAATGCAATGTAAACACTACAAATATTAAAACAGCCTGCCACTCCAACTAATTCAAACTATTGTAACAACTTCAATATCTCAAAACTCTCATTAATGAAGTATCCAAAAAAATCTCATAAAAGGAAATAATGCATGATAAAGAGACCCAAAATAAGACTTCATGTAATAATATCTTCAACTCAAAATGACCAATCATAAAGCACTGTAAATCACATATTTTCTAAGACACCATTTAAAATCTCTAAGCATATAAATGCCTGCTAACTTCAAATATGTTAAGTGATTTATGCTAGACAATATTTACCACATAAATCTGAAGAATTTTACCAATGAGCAATGGCAAATGGAAGTTTCCATTCTTCATAAATGAAGAGCTACTTAAAGTAAAGGTAAAAGCACTTCCATGCAGCATGAAATAAGTAAAATGTAACTGAGTAGTATACAGCTTGTGCTATCTATCACGAGGCATGTGTATTAAAAAAAAATCAGTGACTGTTAGAAAAAAATAAACAGACAATCAGAACAAATGACATCAAAACAAGTGAAAAAAAGAAGCAAACCACAGCAAACAACACCCAAGCAAGACTGACACTGCAGAAGCCACCCCACAAATAGCTTCACCTCATAAACACTAAAACATGCAACAAAATAAATAGTTAACCTGCCTCATTCCCATCATGAGAAACCAACACCAGCAACAATAGAAACAAAGCTGAATTATACTACTTAAATTTATAAATACCATGAGCAGAAAAGGAAGTCAGAGGCATATTTTATAATCTAGCTAAAAAAAAACAAAAAAAATATAGGAAGGTAAAGAGAGACATCTACAGTAAAAGAGGGGAAATGTTTAAATGAAACAAGAGATTATAATATTTACTTTAAATTGTTAAGGATAGTCATGAGACATATTTATAACAAAAAATGTATGACTAGCAAACATTCTAATTAACTTCTTTAAAATAAAAAAGAAACAAACCAAAAAACTTGTATGCATTTAAAACTACTAAAAGAAGAATGTATTCATAGTAAGAGTAATTACTCGGATACAGATTAAGTGATTTTATTGGTAACAGAGGATGGGGGATCAGTCTTTCTTTTTTTCTTCATGTCACTCCATGTATTTTTGTCTGATGATCTTTTCAAAAAAGGAGATGACCAAGCCATATCTTCAGACATTGGTATGAGGTTATTATTTTAACAAATGTAGACACTTCCTTTAGATTATTAAAGATTTTTATTCCATTGATCTTTTTGGTTTATTTTTGCTGGAAAGATTATCTGAGATTTAACGCCATTTTACCTGAGAGTTTTAAAAAGAGGCTAGCAAGATTTTCTTATGTCAGTAGTTTTAGATGAATAGTCATTCCCCAGGATTCAAAAAACTCCATGTAGGCTTCGCTCATTCGCTACTTAAAGTTTACATATTTGAGGGGTGGTACGAGGTGAGTGGTAGTGCACAATGCATATTGATGATGGGTGGCAAGCCTAAGTTATGTTTCGTGGCTGACAACAGTGTTGCCAGCCAGAAAACCATGTAAGAACAGAGATTCAATTATGTTTAAACAGAGCACCTATGGTCTACGGATTTGCCTGGAATGCCACAATGACCACCAGGTCTTCACAGATAGCTGTGAATCTGTTATTGCAACATATCTCCACAAAGGCTAACATAAGGCGGGGACAATTAACTAGAAATAGGGACATATTTTGCCAGAGATGTCACATAGAAATGTGATAGAATGAAACTAAAACATACCTGTCATCATCTTTGAACAAGATATATAGACAAAGGCATACATAATGGGGAGGCAAAGATCCAAAATTAGGGACAAATTTTTAATATTGCACTTCCAGTTGATAGAATAATAGGTTATACACTAGCATGAACTTTTGGAAGAACATGAAGTTTGAAACTCAAGTGTTAATCACCAGTTTCTGACTTCACTCTGCAATGACATGCCAATGGTTTGCCAGAAAACAAAAATGTTATGAGGAAAAGATCACAAATATGAGACAAAAACTGGACATACCATACAAAGCAGGACAGTTGAGAGATATGCACTCAAATGTATGTAATATTGAGTCACATCAATCCAGTGATGATCCCAGTGATATGGTAGAAAGCCACAAATTTGATAAGGAAAACATCTGGGCTTTCTGGGAATATCTGGATAGTTGGGAGGTATGAATGGGAAGTATATGGTCTAAAAACAGTATACATGAGTATACCTACAGAGCAGAGTATTGTGATATCCCATTCCTGGCATTCTGTACTGAATCTGTGTTAATGATTTGTAAAAGGACATGGAGTGCCATGTAAAATGATCACTCTGGGGAAGTGCATGCATTGAATAGGGACACACAGCTTAATCATAGGAATGAACACAAGGAAAGAAGACAGGTGAAGCTTCCTCATGTACAGCAGAAGAGGGCATGTCAATGGAACATGGCTGTAGTAGCAACACCAAGCACATATCTATACAGTACAGAACTGACTGTACAGTGAAAATGTATTGCCTGTGACTGTCACACAAGGTGACATAAAAATGAGGAGGATATCTGTGTGAGATAAGCATCCTCACATGAATAATGCAGAGGACATCTATCAAGGATCTGACATGTAATTGCAATATGGTGCATGTTGTGAAGCTGTGCAAACTGATATGCCTGAAAATGAGTGTATTCTCAGCAGAGGTCTGTAGAAAGATCACCACAGTTAAAGGATCATGGAAAAAATTACAAGAACCAACCACAATCATGGACAATGTTAGAATAATACCATCACTAATCCCATACCTCTGACATAACATATATGATGTGGAATGATAAGAGATGAGCCTGCACACACACACACACACACACACACACACACACACACACACACACACACACACACACACACACACACACACACACACACACACACACACACACACACTTGAACAACTATTATGATGCATCCACACTCTATGAGGGTAACCCCTCACACTCTGTCCTGGCACTGTAATATCTGCAGGAGGTGTTAGAAGGGGCACTGCTATACCTGTATGCAACAGAAGGGGCAATACAGGCTAGTTGCCTTGTGTGCATGGCATATATATATATATATATATATATATATATATATATATATATATATATATATATATATATATATATTCAGACATCTTTTAGCCGTAGTAATTAATACTGAGCTAGTAGAAAGGAATTAAAAACTCAGATACTGAATAGCTGATTAAGCTAGCTCAGTATTAATTACTATGCCTAAAAGAAGTGAATTTATATAATTAAGATTCTTCTAGTGCACTGTGTTTATTATATATATATATATATATATATATATATATATATATATATATATATATATATATATAAATGGCGCAATCCACACTGTCATGAATGATTTACATGCCAGTAATGTTACCAAACACCTATGTATGTAGTGTGTTCATAAGCAGAACAGGTAGCACACACGCATCTGGTGTAACAACTAGATTTGTGTTCTGCAGCATCAGACAGTCATGTATATTTCACAGAAAGAACACCAAGGTATGGCGAATAAATTGTGTGACAGCACACTGTGACAAACGTGGTACACTTTAGCTACACATCACTGGAAGGTACATGAAGAAGACTGCATTTTACACAGCTATTGTTGTGATGAAGGCTGGAATCCATGAAGGTATTATGGCCTCTTATGTACATGTCCTTCACATACCCAGTACTTGTGTTACATTCAAGGCAGTAGTCAGCACTGTGACCACATGCTGGTGGATGTAACACTTGCCACCTACCCCAAGACATGGGGTCACATATCTAGTCATATGATTATAAATTGTGATGTCCATATTGTACATGTGTGGTGTGTTTGTTTCCTGATTCAACAAATCCCTCCATGTTTTTTTGTTAGTGCAGGTGTTGTCACGGCTGTGGCAGCAGTTTTTGGTATTTGTTGATACTGTCAGTATTATACTAATACCATGATTGGAGTCAATTATTACCCACAATCTGTAGTCCTTTAGGTGGCTGTTTGGACACAGCATGTGTATATCATCCGTGATGTCCATCACTTAACCAATGGGCATGAAAGGACCTAGCAGACACCCCTAGTGTACTGACCTGATCACTTGACCTGAGATATATCATGTTATACGTTTCAACACAGTGAGATGCCACATATGCTATGCACTGGTCTATCCATTTGGTGATATAGCTGTTTATTGCCATATATGACAGTGTTGATTGAATACCTCAGTGTGGATTTGTGTCAAATGGCTTGACCTGATCAAGTTCCACAAGATGATACTGGTGTCATCATGCATGCCCTCGAGGACCTCTTTGAGGACATCTATCAGATGTAATAGAGTTGATGTAGCAGTAACAACTCACAAAGGCCTGTTGCACACACCTGGAATATTATTAGTGTCCAAAATTCTGATGTAACTGATGACATCAGCAGTGTCTGTTGAGAAGAATTTAACAGTATCCCACATGTTGGTGTAAAATGCTCTCTGTAATGTCAAGCAACAGCTGATGTATACACAAATACCCTCACATACACACACACACACACACACACACACACACACACACACACACACACACACACACACACACACAATTAGTTACCTGTAGTGAGAACAGAACCTCTACCTGTCTAAGTACACAGACTACAGAATACATTACATTACACAAGTGCCATGGCACAAGTCTGACTTTCACAAGACTGCAAGTGAACATAGAGTATATGACATCAGCAGGCCATCTGGGAAACAAAATGTTGGGAGACCTGCATAAGCTCATAGCTTCATATGTTCATAGGAGGCTACTAGCCTAATGGCCCTACTGTGTTTAGGAGCCTAGCTGTGTAACAACACAAGTACCCTTATATGAGCATAGCTGGATTGTCATTGTTAACAGAGCAATTTTGTGAGAAGTATCAACTGGCCCTATCCATGAGGGACATAGGTGCTACAGTAGAGGTGACTTTGTAATCACCCAACCAATAGTAGTAGTTAAGGTTGTACTCAAACAGGGTCATTGAGGAACAGTGATTCACAAGCAGTGAGAGCCTATTACAGAGGAGTGTGAGTCTTTGGGGGATATATCTGTCTCACCAGCATGTTTTGTTTATGTCACAGGCTAAGTTGAGAAACCTGGGTCAAGGTATAATGTCCCATTTGATTTGCAGGTGTCCATCATTTCCAGTAGGGCAGGGTCTGAGACTGCTTTATAGGGTAGACATAGGTCAGCTCTCAGCAGCCTGAATGATACTGAGTACACTGGCATGTCTTTCAGTCTTTCAATGTATGTCATGTTTGAAGGCCCTGGAGTCTCCCAGCTACAACTCTGTGTTTTCTCCAATTGCTGCAGGTGTGTCATGAGGTACAGACAGAAGGGATCATTGTACTGAATTAGTGGTCTGATAAGGGTAGAATACAGCAGAGGTATGACCACCTTGGTCTTGGAAGTGATGTCCATATGTATGATGAGCACAATGCAGAATCAGTGCGTTACCACTATGGACATATAGTGATGAAACTGTAGATGGCTATCAACATGAGTTCCCAAGTCTCACAACACTGTGTTTGAGATTAGAAGGGTGCTATTTGTAGCATAAGTAGCATGGGTACATCATTGCCAAAGGGGAAAATGAGCCATTGTATGCTTTAAGGTTCATTCCATGAGTTTGGCACCAATCATTACTGTGTGGCAGCCCCTTTCATAATATGTTACTATCATTAGGAAACTTTATATTAGTGTGTCCAGTTACCAATCATCTTCAAACTTGGTAATCCACAGGCCATCTACCATTGCCTGGACTTCATGGAAGTAGTTTGCAAACAGTTGAGGGCCCAGCACAGATCCTTGTGGTATTCTAATGGTCACTGGCTACTGGTAGGGGTGCAGTCCCCAACTCTGAGAGTATGTGTGATGTCAGAGAGGCGGTTGCCTATCTCTGTACTACTGTATGGCTTAATTTTGACATGGGAAATCTTCTCTATGACATATGAATGGGGGATAGTGTCAAAGGCCTTGGATAAGTCAATATAGGTGGTATTTCCTTTTATCCCTCATCCAGGTCTATGGGGTCTGTATCCAAGACACCCAGAAGGTTTAATAAGCAAGATCTACTGTTGACAAAAACAAAATCGGTAGGATCAAGTCTGTTGAAGGTCACCTATGTCCCTGTGGCTATGCTCCATGCTGATTCCTTCTATAGCCTCAGAGATAAGTCTTTTTATGCATATGGGTCAATAGTTATAGTTGTGCTTGTTACCAGATTGATATGCATTGCATAGCACACAACAAATGATATTACATTTAGTACTGTGGTTGATATATGTGTGGAAAAAGTACAGAGACACCAGGGTTGTAGTGCTTGACAGTGGTAACAGATGGATGTACTGTAAATATGTGACATATTGTCAAACAGGGCCCTCAGTTTGTAATGTTTACACATGCAATTTCATGTCATACACAGTAATGGACAGTAAACAGCAGTAATACAGCATAATATGTACATTTCCATAGCACAGTGAGCAGCGGGTTTGCACAATGGTTACCAAAGTGCATACACATGCACAATACATGTTTGTGTGTAGGTAAGCAGTGTATAAACATGAGCCACAGTGCCAAAGTCTGACAGTTACTACTGAGTCTATGATATATACCTGCTGCTTAACTGACTCTGTGGCAGCATGTGTTAATGCATTGATACATTTCTTTTCTGGGACAGATGGTACTGGGTTCAAATACAGGTGTATTTAAATACATTGCTGCTTTATCTAATATGTTTAAATACATGTAAATACATTGCCACCATTCCCCTTTGCTGTGTGTTGGTGCGTGATGTGCACCTTTGAGCAAAAATGGTTTAAGGAGGTGAAATGGGTAGATAGGACAGCGGTTAAATGGGGAGCAAGCAGGTGGAAGAACAAAGGGAAAACATTGGCATGTGCAAGAGAGAGATAAGAAAGAACCATAAATGTCCATTTCTTTAACAGTGTAAAGTAAACATATGTCAAAAATATTAACTGAATTTGAACTGTCACCTCCAAAGAGAGGGGTCACCACAATGCAATCATGCTGTGTAGCCAATTGGACCGAATCAAGTGTGTCAAGAAGACACATGTGCAAAGATATGTATGGGAAAATTTTTTTTTTTAATGAGACAGGTCTCATTTTTTTTTTTTTTTTTTTTGGAGAGAGAGAGAGAATGTTGAGGAAGGGATGTAGCAGTGTCTGAGTTAGGTAAGTTGGGAATATGAGGAAGCAATTGTAGGCAGACAAGACAAACAAGAGAAGAGACAGGAACGGTGATGGACACAAAAGGTTGTGGACACCATGATTGGGGTAAGGGTGGGGACATCCCAAACCCATGGTCGTCAAGCTGGGAGACAGCAAGAATCGAGTCTTTGCCCACTGGACTGTCATCTCTGTCACCTCACTCCACCACTGCCTGGAGTGCTTGATGTCCCCTTCTCCTACTCCTGGTACTACATAAAAAGAGGGAGCCTCTTCAGTCAGCATAGGCATGCACCACCAGTGCTTCACACAACCCTAGGCAGCATCCCTGGCATCTTGGTGTGTGTGATATAATCGCCACCTCTCCTGGAGGAAACCACTGAACCAGCCTCCAGGGCAGGACTACCTGAGGTGGCAGGTAGTGCAGGGGCAGCAGAGGCTGTACTGCCAGACTGGCTCCCAGACATGCTGGACAACAGTGCTGGAGTTGGTAGAGGGGGAGCAGGTGGATCCTGTGGGGCAGGCCTATGCCAATGTGCTATGGAGCATTTAGTGATGTGGTAAACATGAATGACATGGACACATTCTGATGACACATAATATTAAAAAATACAATACAATAAAAAATAAAATAAAATGAAATACAAACAAAGCAGAATAAAAATTAGTTTTACAGTAAAATAAAATAATATAAAACTAAAATAAAAATATTCATCAAATAAAATAAAAAATAACAACAAAAAAATTAATGTATTATTAATAATAGGAAATAAAATAAAAAAGAGACATAAAGGTTGGGGTGAGTTGAAAAAAACGATAAAATGTGTACATTCATATGTGACATACAATGCATATATACAATTATTTCACTCTATTATCTTAACTTTTACATTTAAGACTACCACTTCCTAAAAGATGTACACTATACTACAGATTGCAGCAAGTAATCCTTGACGTGTGCATATATTGCACATATACATGCTCCAATTATATGGATTACAGTTTACAGCAGGGCATTTGTGTCACTGGAATAGAGGTTAGAATTAAAATGTAAATATTATTGAAGAATTAACAGTATTGTATAGTTGGTAAGTGTGGCATTTTAACTCATGACCTCTGACTAAAGTCTAATATTGTACTCTTGGTTTGTGCTATAGACTAATGCATGCATACTTGCTTTTACAGTTGAGATATGCATGCTCAGTTTTATATTCTAATATTTGACTCTTGGTTTTTGCGACAGACTAATGCATGCATACTTGCTTTTACAGTTAAGATATGCACGCTCAATTTGATACAACTCTATAAAATGCCAAAAAAGCTATCTTTAACTTTTAATGTTACAATAACACTGATCTACTGCTGCATACATATCACGTTTCCCTCATTCTCACCAATCTAGCCCCATGGGTTTGGACAATGACCTCCTGATCACTGGCAGCTGTAGAAAAAAAACAGAACAGAACAGAATACCATTATGAATGCCAGTCTTGCCTATATTCAGCTTTTAAGTCTTACAAGTACTCTCTGTAGTTAATACTTGCACAGATGTGGGATGTCCACAGTCCTAAATTCCCTTATCCAACTGTTGAAAGTATCCATCTTCCTCTTCCGTAGGTCATTGTAATGATGACTACATTGGTCAACAGTGTGTGGGATACTAGTGGCACTGGATATAGCCTGGGCTAAACTATCCCAAACTTCTGACTTACACTGGGAGCCAGAATAGCTACCTTGCAGAAGCCTGGCACTGTGGTTCTTTAATAAGAGTCTGATAAAAATATTGGATTCCTGGACACCCCATCTTTGTGCCCTAAACTTAACACCTTCCTCACAAATGCTGCCATGTCTGCCACAGATCTAGAGCAATGAAGACTGATGCTTTCCTACAAATTCCAGTTATCATGTTTACTGGAAGTGTGCATACTGTTTGAAACTGTTCCATTCCTATTGCCATCAAGCAAACATGGTGCTAAGCCAGCAACCCCGAGCACCATTTCCATGATTGTAACCTGAGCACAACAGTGGTAAGCAGTGAGGCATTACATAATTGCAGTTGCAATTTCAAGATTACTGGATGTACAGGCAGTTGTTTATGTGTGTTAGGCAAACTTGAAGGGCATGCCAGTCCATATAACAGAAATATACTTACATGAATACAGTACACAGTGTAGCCACTGTCATACATGTGATAATAAATGTGATAATACATACTGTAGATATATGCATAAATTATGGACACAATACTTGTGTCTCAGTCCTCATACATATAATTAATTTTAGCTCCACTATGTCAAGTGTTATAAGTGAGAGTGACTATAATGGGAAGTGGAACAACATTAAAAGTGTATGGAAAAAAGTGGTATTTGAACCCTGGACCATGTGTATGGCAGTTTAACACTTACATCTGTTGCCATAAGATGGTAGAGAAAACATTTGTCTATGTTGCAGTTCATGGCTATAAACTGCAATGTCACTACAGTAAAACAAAGGTTGCACAGCCTGTACTAGAACTCAGTACCACCTGTTCTCCAGCTCTACACTTTCACCTGCTGCCACAGAACTAGTTACATGACATTCCCTATTTTACTAATCATTCTTAAGAACTTGCTATTAACCATCACACAGCTTTGCTTAGTGGGTTTGAGTGATGTCCAATAGTATTAATTGAATGGATCTGGTTTCTATTTTTGGCTGTCTGGGTCATGTCTGGTTCCTTGGGTGGGCCAGTTGTCCAGTTTGTGCACTACTGTACTTCGCACAAACAAGATAAGCACAACCAAACCTGACATTTATTTTTCTCCAGCACCCATGGATCTACTAAGCTGCACATCACTCAAACACTGCCCCCCCAAAGAAATAAATAAAAGAAAAAAAAGGGACAGGTAGTTGAAATGAGGAAAACCAATCTATGACATACAGACTAGAAAATGTTAGTACGCAAAACATACATTTGCAGCAAAGAAGTAAACTCAATCTGCACACAACCAACTGCAACAGCCTCTACAGTAATATCAAACCCTACAAGTGTTATTTGTATATTTATTGGTTTTAGATGTAGTGCAACTCATACCCCTCAACCTCTGAACTGAAGATATCTGGACAAAACCTAAACTAATGGGAGGATAAAGGCCCAGAAATAGGGACAGAATTTAAATACTGCTCTTATACACATGGAAAGATGCTAAAATAACATGATTTTTGTCAGCATACATTTTCTGAAGAATATGAAGTTTTACACTTAAATGATTGTCATTATTTAGGGACTTCAGTCCTCTTTGATTTGCCAGAAAAAACACACATTTTATATAGAACATTCCAAAAATATAAGACAAAAATGTTGACATTTTGCAAAAATCTGGACAGCTGAGAGGTATGATGCAGTGGGTTCCTATTACCTTGTTGAATTTCTGAAAGCTTGAAGCTGCGGACATCGAATTCAGATGTTCGAAGTTCCAGGAATTCAAGCACACACAAAAAAAATAAAAACCCTAACAGCAATTTAACTGTTGCAAAATGGGGGTCAAGCCCCCCTGCACCTCCACATGGGGGGCTGTGACCCCCACACCACCCACTCTTTAAATATACAAACTCTGAGATTGCAATACAGTGCAGAAAGGGAAGATTTCCCTTTACCGCACTGTAGTGCGATCTTGGAGTTGGTATACTTAAAGAGCGGGAGGTGAGGGGGCGCAGCCCCCACGTGGGGGTTCAGGGAGGATTGCCCCCCTGCTTGCAAGAGTTTTCTCTGTTTCTTTCCTTTTTATTTTTCATTTTCATGTTGTCAAAGTTCTGAAACTTCGAACATAAGGTGTCGACCTTATGGTGTTCGAAGTTTCGGAATTTCGACAAGGTAATAGGAACCCTGATGCAGCTTGTGATCACACAACCTGTCATGATTATTGCTTGGAAATATACAGCTCTGTCTTGCATTTCAGTGTTTGTTGGGCATTTTTAATTTATCTGAGCAGTAATCTGAGACATGCAGTGTTTAAGCCATTCTATATTATTGTCCTTAAAATGTGTGAGGATATTAAGTGGAAATAATATTATATGCAGTTGTCAACAAATGAAGGGCAGGCTGAATGTTAAGGAACACAACCTGTGACTCGTGTGCTGATTATTTACACGTCAAAACTTACATCTAAAATTTGTAGATCTAATGTGACACATCCAATGAAAGTAAGGCAGCCTGCAGTGCTGATGTGTTTTTCTTCTCCTAACCACTAATCATTTACAGTTGTAATCAATTAAATCCAAACACTGAGGGAGTGCCTGCACTATGTTTACATCTCCTACATGGATCTACTATTATGGGATTCAGCAATTCTAATGAGTTCAGACCTCATTTGCATCTTCATTGTGCTAACAGCTCTGTATCTACACCATATAAAAAGGCAACCATTTAGTTAGACAAACTGATGTTGAGACTTTTTAAGTTGGGAAGACTGTACATAACACTGTTTTTTCAGGATATATCTGCACAGTGGAGTACCAAACTTCAGACGGTATGCTTCTGTTTGGTCATCTACATACTGCATATGCTAGAATGTATTTAAGAAAAATCTGAAATAGTCTTTTGCACTTTTATCTGTATGCAGCAGTTAGAAGTGTACTGATGGGATGGACATGTTTGCCAAGCCATTTCAGAGGTATACTCGATTGCCAATATATGAAAATGGAATGCTGTGTGATAAATATGTACAAATGTTTCAGGGACAGTTGCTTTGATAGTACTTCTAGCATTTCAAAGATTGTTTGTTAACAAAATGTGTCATTTTGCTGTTCTTTTTGGGGGGAGCAAAGGCGAGTTACTGTTATGGCACAAATAAGGACAGTCTGTTCTTTGATGGGGGGGCAAAGGTGAGTTACTGTTATGGCACAAACAAAGATATGTTGCTGTTATTACTCTCCTTGTTTTGTATCCTGCCTGTTGTTCATATTTCATATATGTAGACTGTTGTTGTTTCTACAGGGGGTAATACTGAGAGGCAACCTTTTCTGTTTTATCTGAAATCAATTATTCAGTACTTATGTGATATTTATGTGTTTTATCCTTCTGTTGTCTTTTAGAACACATAGAAGTATGCCACTCAGGTGTGTCAATCCTCAGAGAACCTCCTTCATCAATGCTGAGAACCAGGCCATAGTGGATCCCTTTAGGCAACATGGTGCTTTTCTGCTGGAAAGGGTACAGGAAGATATGGCATTTAGGATGCAAATTTGGCAACACAGTTGCTGATCTGAATGTCATGGGTGGCTATGGTAGGACATATGAGCAGGTGTGCCACAAGGCCACTGACATGATCACATCTGCCCATAGAAAAGCAGCTACAGTGAGCTGTGACCAGATGGTTACCATGGGAGAGCCTGCTAAGGAACCACCACTAACACAAAATGAAGAGTTTCTGGCCAATATCAGGGATCCAGACAGCTCACAAAGGACTGCAGCACAGAATGTCCTGGATGTGGGACAACAATGTCAGAGATAGCAAGGCACATCCTGGGAGGAACTTCCAGGTAGGCTTTGGTACCTCAACTGTTGAATACTGTTGTATAGTGAAACAATTGAAATCAAAGCATTACTTCTGCGTGACATGTATTTTGTGGGGGTGATTAAAGATTACTACAGTTATTAGCTTAGGTTTGAGTTGACAGCCACATTCTTGTTTAAAGTATACGTAATGGACATATAAAGGGGTAAAAGTATCACCTGTGTTACTTCTAATTGTGATGATGCCACCCTTACCTCTTGCTTAACTTCCTCCAGTCCCATCTGGATTGCAGAGGAGACATGCTTGCCTTATCATCTACAGATGGTAAACCAAGCATTTTTATGTCAGTACTGCTGAACAATTGAAAGAAATATTTTAGTATGTGCTGCTGATGTCAGGCCTGTTGTATATATTGCTGTACTGCCCATAATAGTGGCACCACTGTTAGTTTGTTAGCATGCATTGGGCCACAGTAGTGTAGGTATTAATTCTGTTCTGTCTTCCTTGCTTTTTATCACAGGTGATCATGACAGTGAAAGTGTGGGCCCTCTGCTACCTGATGTCAGTGGATAAGGAGACTCTGGTGATGAAGGTGGCCAAACTGAGGCACAGTTAGGGGGTGCAGAGGTTGAATCTGGCACTGAAGTTGTCATACACCCATTACTTGCATTTCCATCAGACACAGCTCGTAGGCCTGTGCCTACCCATTCCAGTGAGCCCTCAGATATTGGACAGGTGGAGGGTGAGGACATTGATCAGGTAAGTATGGGTACTGTGACCTCAGTGCCTGTTGACTCTGAACATAACCAAAGTGTGGATGAGGTGCCACACGAGGGCTGATAGGGGTGCTTGGAGGGGCCCTGCTGTCCTTCCACTACCTGGTGCAGCTGTGTCTTCTTGTGGAACTCAACATATGTTTAGGGCCATCATGGAGGTACAGGCACATTTCCATAGGTGCTCCAGACAAATGCTGCGGGTTGTACAGGTGGCACAGGTTGACATGTATGACTGCCTCCACCATGTTGCTGATTCAATGGATTGGATAAATGACACATTGGAATGGGTGGTGTCTGTGATGGAACATCTACTGAGAGGGGAATGGCATCCTCATGAATGTAGGTCAGCCACATCATCTGCTGTTAGTAGGCTGTGCCCGATCATGCTCCCATAGTGGCAGCACTTCCACTGCTCTGTCAGTGAGTTTGCTGATTCACACTCAGATGTGGCAGGCCATGGTGTTGTGATCCTGGGCATCCCCATGAAGGGAACTTGTCCAGCAGACATCAGTTATGTTCAGGTAGCAGCAGTGCATCTGACCATGAGTGTGAACATGTCAGTGCAACTCCTGGCAGAGCCAGTTCTCATGGTCGTGGGTGACAACGATGAACTTCCACCTCTGCCATGTATGGCTCACATCTGTCTGGCATACCAAGATGTAGAGCCAGCAAAGAGCTTGGCTGTGTTCATGCAGACACTCACACATCAATTTCACCTGCAGGATCCCTACAGACACACATACAACAGTTACTCGTTTTAGCTCACTGGTCATTTGTTGGCTTATCCAAATGACTGCCTGCTTCTCTTTCTTACTCACGCACACTCAGTGACCTTTTATGTCAGCCTAGGCTTCTTGTCCCCCTACACAACACCCTGTGTAAGTGATGATAATTGTGCTGTATCCATTTTCTATCTTTTGGATCCAGGGGCACATAAGGTTTGTGTTTGATGCTTAGGGTGCATAGCTAACTTAGTGCTTAGTGTATCTGCATGTGTGGTGTTGAACTGGCAATTGTACCTTTGACGTATATTGACCTTGGAAATTAAGAGAGTTGATAGCATCAAAATTTCCTAGTTTTACAGTGAATGACCTTGTGAGGGTTGTGAAGTTGGAAACTGCAATGTGTATCATTAGTTTCTAACTTCTCTCTTGAATGATTTTTCCAGTACAAATGTATGGTGCTAACCTGATGGCATGCAGTGATCATCTGTACTTTTGATTGGTATGACTGTGTGAATCTTTGATGCCTGAGGCCTACTACATAGTAATGGACACATATAAGTCAAATAAGTTTTTGCTGTCACATGATAAGGTCATTTCTGTACAAATCTTCCACCTTTTACTTGCTTACTCCAACTAATGAAATAGAAGGATATGCCACACATTCATATTATTAAACAATACAGTCCAGGTTCAGGACATCCCATGTAAATGCAGCAGTTCCCACAGTTTTAGTTCAGTGCTGACTCTGTCTGATACAAGCAGTACACAGCCAATACTTGGGGAGTAACGGTTGTGTGAGTTGCCTGGCATCAATGTTGCTATATTTATGAGTAGGAGGAAGGTTTTAGGCCCCAGGAGGTTAGTGGGTGTGCCATGTGTTGTCTCTTAGCCAATGCAAGGGCATACTGAGCATGACCATGTCTGTCTTCACCCATAGCAGATGGTGGTTCATCCTCTGACTCCTCATCTGCCTTTGGCTGTGGTGACCTTGGCCTTGATGGCGGGATACATACTGTTTACCCTTTCTCATCCTACTGAAACTGTTTCCTCATGATTATGTTGTGTAGCATGGCACATACTGTGAATATTTTTGTATATGTACATGTATTGTACTGCAGGTCTCCCCAAGATGTATCTAGGCAGCAGAACTGTGACTTCAGCAGCCCATACACATGGTCTGTGATATTTCTGGTTTGAGCGTATGCCTCATTATGGCATTCTTCTGTGAGTGTGTGTGCATTTCTGATGGGTGTCATTAGCCACGGTTCCATTGCATAGCCTGCATCCCCCAGTAGATGACTCAGTGGGATACCACCCCCCAGCAAACATCTGTTATAGGTGGGATGTGTGCCAGACATGTGAGACATGGTAACTGCCAGGGTTGCCGGCACACATGTTCAGGATGATTCTCATGGTATTACACATGACTTGGCAGTTGATAGAGTGGTAGCCCTTTCTGTTCACATAGCGTCTACCCTGTTCCCTGGGTGGTGCCTTCATTTCTATATGTGTGCAATCTATGGCACCCATTACTACATGGTAGTGTACTACATGTTAGAACTCCTGCATATTTCTGGCTCTCTCTACAGAACTACAGGGAAAATATATGCGATCACTGGCATGTTGCAGCATAGCATTCAGGAATTGGTGGAGGATCCCGGATTCTGATGCCTGTGACACCCCCAGCATGTCCTGTGTTGGTCTTGAAAAGGTACCTCTAGCTAAGATAAGGGCTACACATACCTTTGGACGACAAAGTGTTTCCCTGTCCACCCTGTAGCACTCTACAATTTGCACATCATGTAGGTTGCAAAAAGTTAAATAGGGCCTGAAACTCTCCTCCTTCTTGACCTAGGCCTATTTGCAGCAGCAGCAGCATTGGCTTCAACCTGTAGTACATACAAATGAATTAAATCAGCAGCAGCAGACCCTAATATTCTGTCCATGTAGTCTCCTTTCCGTGGTTGTATTCCAAAAGTTTTGGAATTCACATGGAGTCTACATGGATCTTTATAGCTTGTTGAATAGCTCCACCATGTTGGATTGGTTGATTAGCATGCTGTAATTGTATGCCATGTTATTTATCTTGTTTGTGAGGGGATGGGCACCCCTGCATGGCACTTACTGAATTGAAAACTTGCTGCATCCAATTTAGAATAGTTTTAAAAATCACTGGTTTTGTATAGGTAATTAAATCTGGAAAGTTAATTCCACCAGAATCCCATTGTTTGGTGTGGTGTTGGTGAGATATTCTAACTTTGGTAGGATACCAAAGAAATTTCAATAATTATTTGTTGTCCGGAAAGCGCTTCCGAAGCATACATTGTAGAACTACGAGATTCAGGAACACCTTCTTCCCTAATGTCATCAGGCTGCTGAATGCTAATAACAACTACACTCCATGATGTTCAACTGGGTCAGTAGAAACTGTCTCAAATTGTGCAAGAACCTGCTTACCAGTCTCACCTAATACTTAGTGCAATATTCACCATGACTGCAACTTATAAGCCATCTTTGGCAGTAGCAATGCAGTAAAATATGTCTTCTTTCAGTGCAATACATGCAAGGTCCATAGTGCAATACTCTAATGTTCACAGTGCAATACTCAATGTCTCTTTCAGTGCAAGGATCAATACAATGTCTTAACCAAGTACCTGTGCAATACTAAAGTGTCATGCAAGTAAGTGTTCAGTTCAAAAAGTGTTAAAATTTGTTTCTAATTATGTGCAATATTAGTCTGTCTACCTGTATGTCTGTGATGTAATAGCCAGGTGTTACATGTATAAATGTCTGTAAAAATAGTCTATATGTTGTCTTCACATTGAGTCTGGAGATACAGAATTTCATTCAGTTTTTGCACTTATGTGATTTCTGAATCACAATAAAGTTTACTTTGACTTTGACTATAATGACTTTGACTATGATTTCCTTAATTTGAGTTTTATCTGGAGGTAAATGTAGGGATTGTATTATATACAACACTTTTGGGAAGAGAACAGTTTTTTTATTAATTGTAGTCTGTCTTCAAAGGAGATTGTTGTTGTATTAGTTTGTAGTTAAATTTGCAATGGCTTTCATTTTTAATTGATTATACGTGGTTTCTTCAACTGTTCTCATGATGCTTATGCCTAGATATTCTAATGCTGAAGTTTGTTCACCAATAATGTTATTCTTATACAATTGAAAAACTGTTTTTTTATTATTTAAAATGCAAATGTTTTTAATTTGTATTATTACATTTTAAGCCAGAGTATGTTTGAAATTTATTAATGGTGAATTATATTTCTTTTAATTTTGTTCAGCTATTTAAAATGGTTAAGATATCATCAGCAAATAACATTACTTTTGGATTATAATTATTAGATATCTCTATACCTTTCATCTTGGAGTTACTTCTGATGGAGATTGCTAGTAAATCAACAACTAGAGCAAATAATATAGGAGGTAATGGACAATATTGCTTAGTTTCAATAATTAAAGCAATAGATTCAGAAGTATATGGATCTAGTTTGACATATACTTCATTATTATTACTATATATTTTCTCTAAAAGGGAGATAAATTCTCTAAGGAAGCTAAATATTTCTAGTGTTTTAAACAAAATGTTCCAATTTAAGGAGTCAGAGGCCTTCTCAATATATAGAGTCAGTGATGAAACTTCTTTTCTATTATTTAAGCTATCTATAAAGGTTAGTACTCTTCTAATATTATCATGGCAAGGATTCACGAAGCCCCCGTGTAAGAGTTATAACTCTTACACGGAGGCTGCAGTTAAACGGAGTGATGTCAGCATGCTTTGCATATTCATGAGAGCATGCTGAATCACACCTAAGTCTAACACGGTCTGTGTAAGACAGTAGGGGGGCGTGTCCGTAGGCCGAGCCCTGCAGCGGACACGCCCCCAGAAGTGTAAAAGTGCCCAAAGTAAACACCCACAACAGAGTCCATGGAAATGTGAATAAACACAACACAACACATGCCCCCACAGACTATGAACATAAAATATATAAATGAACATGTTATAATTTTTTTTTTTAAATTGTAAAGATGTTTAACCGTGAGTGCGCTCGTTTGCGCGGGCGTGCTCGTAGCGCAGCTACAGTTAGCAGTCAGTGGGAAAGCATATAAGAACTAAATATGCAAAATAAGCCAGGAAGCAATAGCGTAGCAGTAGAGATGTTGGCTGAAGAGCAGGCGTTCATGGTTCGAGCCCCCACAACACCAATTTTTTTTTTTTTGCAAAATAAGCAGGAAACAAGTCCCTGACAAATATGTACACATAAAACCACAATTTATATAAAATGTAATGAAATAGCCCATTTATATTGAAGAAATGTGAGGTAACAAAAGAATAAAAAATGCCAGATGTGCTCATAGCTGAGCTACAGTTTAACAGAGTGAGTGCATCTGCCCGTAGATGAGCAGTGGTTTAACTGGTGCAAAATGAGTGCCCGTAGCTGAGCAGTTGTCTAACACACTAAATCTATGTGCCCCTAACTGAGCTTAGCTAACTGAGCCGATAGCCAAATGAGGCTTAAAGCAGCGTATCCCGTTTGCGTGGAGCTGCGCACCGCGCAAACAAGTTAACCGACGGGCAACGTTGAGCAAGCCGTATCAAAACTGCCTTTACACAGACACACCCATCAGCATGTCTAGACAGTCATGAAAAATAAAAAGCAGTGGCCAGGTTCGAACCCAGGATACTATACACCATAGTCAAGGTACAGAACCACTAAGTCATGAAAGAAGTACCTAGAAATGCAATAATAGCTAATATATAGGAATGAATACAAACTGGAGCATGACAATGCAGGTTTACTGAAGTTGATACAATTCCAAAATGGCCAATCACAGATATGTGCGGGAAAAACGGACTATATAAGCCCCATAGGCAGGAATACACAGCATAAACGATTGTAGAACTGACCTGCAGGTAGAATGACAGAAGTAGGAGAGGGTAGTTGCTTTCGAGCACAGATGTGGGGTGTTGAGGAGTCCAGGTACATGGTCTGGCTCCTAGTCCATAATCATGAGGCCCAACTCATGCAGGACCAGGTCCTCTGGGGAGCATACAGGGCCGAGGCATGGGACCGGTTGGCTCATGATCTCACCAGTGCCACAAGGATTCTAAGGACTGGTGAGCAGGTCCATCACCACCATGCAGACCAGAAGAGACGCAAGCAAGACCAACTGAACCTTTGGATCCAGGAGGCCCGGCAAACACCCAACGCCCCACTACTGAGTAAGTAACATTTAATTATGTATGTAAGAAATTAAACTAGCTGATATTATGGAGATGTGTATTCCAATATTACTTCATTTATATTACAGCTGCAGGTGTCCGTTCTGCGAACCGCAGAGCCTATGGCGATAGGCTGGTGCGGTTTCGCCACCAGGCAGGTCAGTAATCCACTACCAGTAAATGTAAAGAAATATAAAAGCATGACAGTCAGCAAAAGAGTGCAGTGTAGTCAGTAAGGAATAAAATCTGCAAGTAACAGTGTGAAAGTGTATGCAAGTATTGCTTGATTACAAAAGTGTGTTTTAGCCTGTACGTTAAACTGAAAAATGAAACTGTCTGACATATATTCTGAAATAAAAATGCCCTACCTGTAAGAAAATAGTACACAACCTGCAGCAGGCTGAAAAGTATAGCTGCAGAAGATGATGAAATCAGATGTGTGAAATATATCCCTGTGGAAATACTGAAACATGACAGAAGTGAGACTGCTGGAAAGGATTGTAATAACTACAGGTAAAACATGTCAATAAAGCCTAGAAGTAAGTACCATCCTGAATAGCAAAATGAAAGCAAGTGAGAGAGTGTGAGAAAGTGTCATGAATCCAGCAATACAGTAGTAATAACCCCTGAATAAAGTATACTGCAGTCAAGACAGAATGAAATGCATGTGAGATTCAAAACCAAACAGCTAAATCTGTTCAAAGTGTTGCTGCATCTGGAATGTGTATCCCAAAATCTGGATATGTTGCTCTCAGTCTGCAATATGCAGATAGGATGATTGTCTGATATACCAAACATCCACACTTGTCTACAGCTATATAAAGCAAATGTAGCAGGATGATGTAGCTGAACAAAGCTAGATATGAATGTGTATGAAGAACCATAAAATGTATATTGATGTTGCAGTAACAGTCCTATCACCAAGATGAAATAGTTATCATATAGGAAACTGTAGTCAGAACAGTAGTGTGTATATAACTGTAGCTATTAGAAATGTACAGCATATGTATTGTTATTCAAAGGTGTTAATATTACTTTCTTTACCCCACCCTATAACCACATATAACCCATTCCACGTGAAAATGGTATGTGCAATCACAATTAACACCCCTGGGTGTTTGTCCTGTTGGGTCATATATATTTGCATGTCCGTTGATGCATCTGCCCTGTTCATACATCCACACCTGATGGCCTGTTGCCATCAATTAACTCTGCATGTTGTTGGACTGTGTATTTCTGTTCAAATTATGCATGTGTTATGCACGCTGTTCAATGGTGTGAATATCTGGGTGTTTGGTTAATGGGAATACTAATGCATGCTGTTACAACTAATTGTGAATGGTATTATATGTCACTAACCCAAACTGTCATGACATAATGAAACATAGGACGACAGGGAAGGCGGGTTCCAGCGGACCCACCTCTCCCACCTCAGCTGGCGAGTGCACCTGGCACTAGTGCCGAGTCCGGACCCTCCTCCGGTGACCCTGTGCCATCTGTGGGTGGAAGCGCTGCAGGGGATGGGACTCACCCCCCCTCTGCAAGTGTGGCCGGAGGAGAACCACCACTCACTCTCCGTAGCGTCCGGACTGTGGTGCGTAGGGAGATTCGGGACTCTGTTCTCGAGCCCCCACGCCAGCTCGAGGCACGGGTGGCGCAACTAACGGGCATGCCTGTTGCCCCGCCTACACAGCCCCCAGCACAGCCCCGTCCTGGGCAGTGAAGGAATAGTGGCAACTGCCTATGGGTGGGGATATCAGTTCCACTGTTGCCATCTGTGGGCTCATGGGCTCTGGATATCCAAACCTCCATCCCCGTCAATTGTGTAACCCCCCCACACGTGTCATACACCGCCCCTGTATGCGTCTTGTTTGTCTTGTCTGTTTACCTACCCAACCTACCTCCCCAGCTGTACCGACTTCCTTCACCTGACATACCACTCTCACCTGAAAAAAAAAAAAAAAAAGGGCACTCTGTACCCACAAAAAAATGATGCCCCATACATAGCTGCCCATTCCACACACATGTCTGCTGGACATGGAACCTATCAATTACAATTGGCTGTACAACAAGTATTATTGTTGCCCTGACACCTCTCTCAGGGGTGGAAGGTTTCAAATGTCACACCAAATTACATACATATGCACAGCTGTTGCTGATGAAGAAATGGGCAGCTATGGGCCTTACCTACATCCCTCCTGCACATCCCAAGCTTGTTTCCCTACTGTCTTACCCTCTTTGTGACCCCTTTTTCACCACTTTCCTGTCTCCCCATTTTCTTTTCTTTCAAAGAAAATAGCGCGGGTGTGCGCAAGAGTAAGCACATTTAAGCGGTTGTAAGCATGTGTGCGCTTGTGTGCGCGGAGCTAACCGCCAGTGCGCATGCGTGAGCTCCGCACAAACCAGTGCTAACCCGGTTACAACTGCTTAAAAGTGCCTTAGTCACTTTGATTGACAGGTCTTGTAGTCAGTTCAGAAGCAAAATAAAATCCCACTGGCAGTCCCGAACCCAGGACCTTGGAAACAGTAGTCTGCATGATTTACCACTAAGCCATGAATCTTATACAAGAACATTGTGCTAAAATAAATATATCATGTAATAGTAGGAATGAATGTAAAGGGAATATAGATGTGTAGTACACAAAGCATGCCATTTAGAATTACTATCAAAACTAGTGGATTTCAATAATAGTAGTGTGTGAACAGAAACAGCCATGCTAGTTGGTAGCTAGTAGGTAATAATGTCACTACAGCACCTTGCAAGCCACACACATAGTCACAGCAGGATAATCACTGCCCGTACCCCACAACCTCTTACAGGAACACATCTGGACCAAGTAATAAAATATCTGGAGCAAAGGCCCAAAACCAGGGACACATTACAAATAATGTTACAACAAATGCAGACAGTTCAGGGAGTAACAGGGTCTGCATTTTGTGGGATGTTTGGAAGGGTATGAAGTCTGAAACTTGAATGTTTGTCACCATATCCTGACTTGAGCCCAGAGTGATTTCCCAGAAAAAGGTGTGCATGAGATATTGACCAAAATATGAGGCAGAAATGTGGACAACCTGCAAATATCTGTACACATGACGGGTCTGACACCACCATATTTAAATAGTTAAGAGCCTAGACATAGCAACAGTGAATGACTTACAGGGATGCCCCACAGACTCCATGTGAAATGTACAAACAGTAGGCAGAAAGGTGTAACACATGCAATGGTAACTATGGAGTCCTGAAAGTATTCACCACTTGCATGGCAGAAAAAGTGCAGTAATACATATGCTCATGCTAACCCACAGTCACAACTGCAGAATACCAGACATTTTAATGGGTGTACCCCACTGATATGTACCATTCCATGAGGCAGATAACAGATGAACCTGAAAGTCTCTGGGGCCTGCTCAGCAGCATACTCAAATACCCTAATAGATGTCAAGGCCCACACCATGGCCAGACCACACTGCATGCTGTAACACCCTAGCAGATATAGCAAGCATTCCAAGGTGTGAATGTACATGGAAAATAGGAAAGCTACAGCAGCACACTACAGTCAGGACACCTAGCAGGCATTAAAGTAGTGACTGTAAAGGGCAAATATTGAAGCCTTAGCAACAAAGTGCAAGCAAAAGTGAAAGGAAAGCACACACACACACATTAACAGTAGTAGTAGTTGTAGGTGTCAGTGTACATACACAGTTAGTACAGGAAACTGGAGAAATGAATGGAGGAATGTTAATCTACAACACACCTGGAAATATGAGAGAGATACCAACCTTTACACTCACATAACATTGTCCACAGCATAACAGCATGGTCCCTGCCCTTAAAATCTGAAAGGGCTACGCCTATCTCACATACCTTTGTATAGCACTGTTCTGAAATCACAGTGAGAACTGCAATCAATACACAACTGGCTGCATGCAATTAGCAAATGCTGGCTAACAACTGGTGCAGAGGCCATCACATGGGCATATGCAGATACCTACAAAAGTATGCTGTACTCCCAGTCCACACATGCAATACTTTCATTGCACCCTGAGAAGGACGTGAGAGACAGACAGACAGAGAGAGAGAGAGAGAGACAGAGACAGAGACAGAGAAAATTGCAATTAAGCAGACACAAACAAATTGTTCAGCAACAGCCACCTAAAAGCTGACAACTGGGAAGTAGAGCAGCAGGACAGAGAACCAGATGGCAACACAAGCAGCTGTGACAAACACAGGTAATGTAAAGTAATACTATAAAGGTCTACATACTGTGAACCCTCCATATGTGTCATTGGTCTGTATCCATATGTATATGAAGATGTGTAAAGGGCAGGGGACATACAGCAACTATCAGTGAAGGCTGTACATACATTTGTATGTGAGAGCATCTATGTGCACATATCAGTGTTAGTTGATTGTAGGTTGTAGTGCCATGTACAAAGTAGGTTTCACAGTTATGTATGTTTAGCAGTATGTCAGTGTGTGTATACAGTATGGTAGACAAACATGTTGATATACATGTCTATCATATTGATACGTATGTATGTCAACATATGTATGTGTGTGTGTATATATATATATATATATATATATATATATATATATATATATATATATATGACATGCATATATGTATACATACATAGAGAGAGAGAGATGTAGGAATACATAGACAGATGTAGATAGAATATTGTACAAACATATATATGCAATGCACACATACAGATATAGATATATGTAGATACATATACATAGACAGACTGATCTGACTATCTACAGGTATGACTGTATATGACGACGTTCAACACACCTTATCCCACCCCCTCTGTCACTCTCACCCCCTCTGTGCCCCCCCGCTCCACATCTATAGCAATATATGTACATCAATATATATATGTGAATATGTATACAGACATTATATATATATATATATATATATATATATATATATATATATATATATATATATATATATATATATATATATATGTATATATATACATATATATATATATATATAGAGAGAGAGAGAGAGATGTATATAAATTCTGAGTGAGGCACATGTGTACAGATGTATTGCAACAGGTGCCTGGTGACAAAGGCATGGAGTGAACACCAGTGTCAAAACCGGAGTACCATACCCCATTTCAAATCACCTACACCAGTAACCACCAGATATGTGATTGGCTGCCCACCACTGCATGTGTCAGGGGTGAACAGGGTCATAAATGTGTACAATAGTGGCCCCAATGATATTCACAGTGGCACACTATCCCTGGAATACCTGCACATGGTATGTGTCAGCGAACATGGTGTGTCAGCTATGGACATGTAGGTCGGTGTACCCCTCCACACCACATAATGGACGCCATGGTATGGACCTCACATGACAGCTACAGATATGGAGAAGGACACAGTGACATGTACAACACTGTGACAATGCACTCAATCACATTACTAATGCACAGTGACTGACAACACCACAGAGTACACATATACTACCCACATAGAGGTTACCACTCCCGGATTTACATATGTAAGTCACACCCATGACAGATGTCCAACAACTATAGTAACACCTCACACCATCCACAACCTAAATGACTGCTGTGTGTCGTCCGTGCCACTGCAATAGAGTGCACATGTGGAGGTAAAAGTTCCTACCCACAGATAAGACATACCCTGCAATAAACCACACAGTGTTAAGAAGCAAGACTCCCCATGAGTACATGTCACACATACCCCTGCTGAATGTTAGTCAGATAGGTAATATGCCATATGAGTCACCCTGTGTAACTGTGTGACAGCAGCAGGTACCATCACACCACATAGTTTCATAGTTTCATAGTAGTGTACTAGGCTATCTGCCCGGGGGCATTTATAAGCCTAGCCAACAGTGATGTGGCTTCTGCCACCCCGTATTATATAGTTGCGCCTCTCTAGTAGTGACACATGTGGGACCCCATTATTTAGTAAACTATACCTCTGTCTAGTAGTGACACTGAGGTGACTCCCGGGGTAAACTTGCGATCTCCCATCCATGCATATAGTTTCATAGTCACAATGGTCAGGGTAGCAGAACAGTACGCTGCTGTAGTCCCAGGGGCAATAGCATATTGTATAGTATTGTATTGTAATGTAATGTATTGTGTTGTATTGTATTGGTATGTTGAGGTGCCTCCTTCGTGGAGTGGAACCACTGCTGCTGTGCGCCAGTGTACAGGTACATATCCTGTAGTCAGGCTAGTGTTACATAGCACTTCTATAGGTGTGTTTAGCTCCTGTCAGAGTTTATGTAGCATGCAACTGGGGATACCATCAGGTCCCATTCATGTTGTGTATTCTGCTGTCCTGAGGGTGGCTCTCACCTGGACATCTGTGATGACAGGGAGGTTACAGTCAGCTGGGATAACTATGTCTTATTTTGGGGGAGAGGGCAGGGTGACACCTGCACTGAACCTGTCTGCCACAATGTTGTCAATATCTGTGGTGTCAGTGAAATATTTGTTGTTGTGTACTAACTATGGGCAGAGAGGATGGATCCTGACCAGGTTGCTAACATAACTGAAGAAGGCCTTCTGGTTATCTGTAGCGTCCCTCTTGATTTCCCTCTCAAAGTTGCCCATGGATGTTTGTATGATGGAAAATAGATCCTTACTAGTGCTGCTAAGACATGCCCTCCCTTTATGGAATTATGCTCTGTCTTGCAGTAGCTTCCATCTTCTGTAATACAATCTGTCTATGGCTGGGGTCCACCAGACAGGATGCTGTCCCTTTGTGGAGAGTGTCTTGGTCATATATGGGATTGCATGATCCATGCATTCTCGGAGATGTCTGTAGAAAGCAATTGTGTAGGGGTCAGCATTGTGGGTTGTATCTGCCACTGGCCCAGTGGGCTGAAAGGATACCATGTCACTGTTACAAAGTGTAAAGTTTGCATCTGTAATGTTATTCACTATAGTCGTTTGTGCTGGTGGTGGAGGTGGGATATGTATATCCAGGGCAATCAGTGTGTGGTCAGCTCACAGTAGTTGATGATGTAGGCCATACAGTACCTAGATACAAACCCCCAGAGTGAGGAGGTGCTCTTGACCTGAATCAGTGTTCTGACTGCTGGGGTTTGGTAGTATGTCGTATGGAGTGTGCCAGGTGCTGTTGCACAGTTGCTGGCTGAGCACTGATACTTGGCCATTTACATGTGTATCCACCAATAGACAGACAGATGCTATATATGTGAGATATGTTGTATCATAACAGTCGAGTAGCATGTGTAGTATGTGTGCCAAATTCTGCTGACATATATTGCTGATATCAGGTTATTTTCTTTCTCAGGTACATGGCCCACCCGTGGAATCCCACTTACTCCACAGCTGAGCGTGAGGAGATACACCAGAGCCTGGTGCGGGATTATGCAATACTCTTTTCCCGCACCAGCCAGAATCAGCAGGAGAGGGCTGCACTGTGGCAAGACCTTGTCCGTCGGGTAAATGACATAGGCACGCATAATAGGACATATGAGCAGGTATGACATCACTGCAGTGATTTAATCAGACATGTCCGTCAGCGTGCGTCGGATATCCACAGGCAACAGGTCACCACAGGTGGTGGGGTGGCTACACATCCCCCACTCACCAGACTGGAGGGACTACTCATGAGTGTAGTGGCTCCAGTCCGCCAGCAACAACAACAGCAGCAGACATGCATTATGATGGAGGCTGGAGCCACGCAGCAGCAAGACAGTGAACGTGCAGGTAATATGCTATATGTATAGTTGACTGTTGTGTACACTGGTAGTTAATGCATGTGTGAGGTGTGTCCTTGGTTTGTAGCTGTCCCCATAGTATTTAATGTGCAAGTGTGATATCCTCAATATTAGCAGCTGACCTGTGAAAGGCGACTGTTGTACTACTGACCTGTATCATACTCAGTAACAATGGCACAGTTGTGCCCACTGACATTAGTTTCTTCACGTCTGCAGGTCCCTCTGGTATAACAGCAATGCAGCCTATCCATGCTGGTGAGTGTGTATTAACAATTCCTGTAATAGTTTTGATAGTAATAGTACTATTTGGCTCACTTAGTAGTGTTCTTTGTATGCATGTAGGTGTGTCTGTGTCTGTGTGTTGATATCACGCATACTGAGTACTGTAAAATTGTGTGAAACTGTGTGCATGTGTGCACCTGCGCATGTGTGCACGTGTGCATGTGTGCACGTGTGCATGTGTGCATGTGTGCACCTGTGAATGTGTGCATGTGTACATGTGTGCACCTGTGCATGTGTGCACATGTGCATGTGTGCACCTGTGCATGTGTGCATGTGTGCATGTGTGCACGTGTGCATGTGTGCATGTGTGCACCTGTGCATGTGTGCCCGTGTGCATGTGTGCACCTGTGCATGTGTGCATGTGTGCACGTGTGCATGTGTGCATGTGTGCACATGTGCATGTGTGCATGTGCACGTGTGCATGTGTGCATGTGTACATGAGTGCATGTGTGCATGTGTGCACCTGTGCATGTGTGCATGTGTGCACCTGTGCATGTGTGCATGTGTGCACATGTGCATGTGTGCATGTGTGCATGTGTGCATGTGTGCATGTGTGCATGTGTGCACCTGTGCATGTGTGCATGTGCATGTGCATGTGTGCGTGCGTGCATGTGTGCATGTGCATGTGTGCATGTGTGCATGTGCATGTGTGCATGTGCACCTGTGCATGTGTGCATGTGCATGTGCACGTGTGCATGTGTGCATGTGCATGTGTGCATGTGTACATGTGTGCACCTGTGCATGTGTGCATGTGTGCACCTGTGCATGTGTGCATTACTGGTAATGTGTAGACATCGTAAACTGTGTTTCCTGTTTCCCTCCCACAGGTTCTGGTGCTGCTCTGGTGTCATGTAGCAGGGAAACTGAATCAGGTGCCGTGTGTACTGATAATGATGACATCTGTGTAATGGCACAGGAAGGTATGCCACGGTCCGCCATTGGTCAGCCGATTGACAGTACACAGCTGTCGACCCCATCAATGCACACAGTTATCCTGCCAATACACCCTTTGTCACAAATGTCCCTAGGTGATGGACAGCATACAGTGGGCATTGACCAGGGTAATGTGGTATCTGTGGCACATGCCTCCCCACACAGCAGCCATGGGCATGGCCCAAAGATGGTACCACACAGACAGATGTCCATGGGTTCTCGTGGGAGCATCCGTGGGCATACTGCCCCTGTCAGACGTGCCCACAGAGGTCTTACAACCTCAGCTATGTTTCGGGCTGTCATGCAGGCACAGTCACATATGGAATGGTACACCAGACAGGGTCTGAGGGAGGTGACAGCATGTCACACAGCCATGACTGACAGTATGCATGACATTGCGGCTGCCATCCGTGATTTCACTGATATCATAGACAGACGTTGTGGGGACATATTAGATCGGTTCCACAACTACATGTCTATGAGCCAGGGCGATGGTGGGCGGTTGAGGCGTCGACGTGGCCGTATGCCAGCAACAGCAGCAGCTGGCAGTCGTCGTGGATGACAACAGGGCTGCGGCCGCCCCCGTAGTGCCAGCAGCAGCCCCAGCAATGCTGGGTCTGTGCTGTCATCAGACCGCCCGAGGAGACCACGTGCACGTGGCTCTGGCCAGGCCCGACAGAGATCTGTGTCCAGTCAATGAGCACGTGCTTCTGATGACAGTACCCAGTCTGGGTTGGTACTGGATACGGTCCGTAGCACCCTTGCAAGGCACAGGTACCGTGTCCGTGGCCAGAGACACTGATCTGTATGACCTGGCAGGTACAGTCTGTGGCTGTCCACAAACACCAGTATATGGCAGCCATGAGGTGGAACTGTGTGCATCCATACACACATGCAAATTGACAACACCTAGGGCTACCGCATACACGCACACACTGCATCAACATTGCCCCACCTTCTACTGCTGTCCCTCACCAACACACATACACATACATGTCAATTGATGGTATCGGTGGCTCACTCAGGCATACCAAGTTCACACCCTGTGCATATGATGAAACTGTGCCACCTCCTGCAATCTGTAACAACTGTGCAGGTACAGGTTAACATGTTGCTGATGCAGAGGGTGACCACATAGATGTGTAGTAATAGTATCATGTTGTTAACAGTACTGTGTGCTGAATTAATTGTGGGTATATCACAGCATGCCTGAAGCAGTAAGTGTGTGATTGCCATGTACTGTTGTCTACACCCATGGTAATTACCATAGTGTATCATCTGCACATGTTGGCATACTGGTGGTAATGATGTCAACAGAAGGCTACATACATAGGTAGCACAGGGGATAAGGTAATGAATGTAGTAATACGCAATGATGGACATGTAAATTGCAAGTGGCATGTTGCCCACACTGGACTCTGCAATGCAGATGTTTGAGGATGTTGATATGTGTGCAGTACTACACGACTGGTGCAGGACACACAGGAGCACCCTAGCACTGCATGCTCACATCTCATACCATGCTAGACAGCCCCAACACACAAAACTAACTGTCACAGGAGGAGAGTCCCCATATATGTCAGGGATACTGTGGTGGCAGGCCAGGTAGCATACATCCTACTAAGTATGGAACCACTGAGTGAAGGCTCAGTGTCTGTTATTTGACATGTGTATTACTGCAGGTATGAGCACATAGGTTTCCATCCAGTTATTGTACATCCTGACAGTACATGGTCTGTACACTTGTGTGCACTGAGACTGGACCCTAGCCATCTGACCCGTGTATTTCCATGTACATGTGCATAGTGCCTGCATATTTTCAGTGTTACCTACTGGAAGTGGTACAGCTTGTTTGTTGTACAATGGACTACATGCAGCCCTGTTTACTGTAGCTTTGTTTGCATGCATGTTTGCTTGCAATTACCCTGGAATACTGATCACACCTGCAATGCATAGTTATAGAGCTTCTGTGGACTCCTATTGCCATCTGCATAGCTTACTATATATATGTCCATGTCCCACTTGACATGATGTCACTGTTTGTCATGTTCACATGTACATTGCCTGTGACACAGTGCATATGAGTTACCTGGCATGTGTCCACGTGAGCAGTCATATATGCTACTGCTAACTAATCACAGGCACTACACCTTCACATATTCATCTTCTGTTGAACTACCTGCTTCACTAGGGATGGCCTGCACCTGTCACCCCTGGGCTTTCAGATATTGGCAAAGGCTCTTGCTACCCCCATAGTGCCTATGTTAGGCAAGGCTCAAATGACAAACCCACCTTCATAGGTATCACAAGGGATAAGAAACCAAGAGTAATGCTACCCAACGCCAGAAGTCAAAACCTCCAGATGCATGCACCCGAAACTCTCCTTGGCATGGAGAACATCGATATCTGTGCAGTAACAGATGCCTGGTTCAGGGCTACTGAGAGCACACCAGCACTACCAGGTTTAACCTGGTTGATTTCTTTGAAACAGTCACCAAGGCCATTGACGAGGGGAAGGTGGTTCACACAGCCTACCTAGACCTCGCAAAAGCCTTCACAACAATACCCCACTTGGGCATTCTAGAGAAGCTCACCAGCTTAAATATAAGCCCCTATGTCACTAGATGGATTGCACAGTGTCTCAAGGACAGAACCCACATGGTTAGAATTGCTGGAGCCATGCCAGACTCCAAACCAGTTACGAGTTGTGTCCCACAAGGCTTAGTCCTGGGACCTCTCTTGTTTGGTATATATTTATTGGAGGTACAGGCCAACATGGACGGACTGTGGCAAGGCCAACATGGACGGACTGTGGCTGACCAAATATGCAGATGACTGCGAACTGGCCACCATAATCGACTCTCCAGCCGACACAAGCATCTTCCAAAGGGGCATCATAGAAACAGACAACTTGTGCCAGAGCCATGGCCTTCAGCTGAACAGTGTTTAGAAAGGGAAATGTGCATCCTGTAGTCTGTTCTCCTAGTTGCCAAAAGGGACATTTTCCTCACACACACTAACCCCCCTCAGCCAAAAACGCACACTTGCCATTTGCAGAATTCAAACCCCTACCTGACTATGTTATGACACTCAAGACAGACACATTAGCAGAGTGTGCTATTCACATTACTGGGAGGTTTCTCTTCTCTTGCTATACTTATAGAGTGCTGACATCATCAGTGTTTAGAAAGGGAAATGTGCATTCTGTAGATGCTGACATCATACTTATAGAGTGCTGACATCATCAGTGTTTAGAAAGGGAAATGTGCATTCTGTAGTCTGTTCACCTAGTTGCCAAAGGGGACATTTCCCTCACACACACTAACCCCCCTCAGCCAAAAACACACACTTGCAGGCTTCAAACCCCTATCTGACTATGTTATGACACTCGAGATGAACACATTAGCAGAGTGTGCTATTCGCATTACTAGAATGCTTCCCTTCTCTTGCTATACTTATAGAGTGCTGACATCATCAGTGTTTAGAAAGGGAAATGTGCATCCTGTAGTCTGTTCACCTAGTTGCCAAAGGGGACATTTCCCTCACACACACTAACCCCCCTCAGCCAAACACACACACTTGCAGGATTCACACCCCTACCTAAATATGTTATGACACTTGAGACGGACGCATTAGCGGAGTGCACAATTCGCATTAGTGGGAGGTTTCCCTTCTCCTGCTATACTTATAGAGTGCTGACATCATCTGTGTTTAGAAAGGGGAATGTGCATCCTGTAGTGTGTTTTCCCAGTTGCCAAAAGGGACATTTTTCTCCCACAGACTTACACACACACCAACCCGACTCACACACAGAGCATTTGGAGGATTCAAACCCCTACCTAACTAGATTATGACACTTGTGACGGACGCATTAGCAGAGCACGCTATTTGCATTACTGGGTTGTTTCTTTTCTCCTGCTTTACTTATAGGGTGCTGACATCATCTGTGTTTAGAAAGGGGAATGTGCATCCTGTAGTGTGTTTTCCCAGTTGCCAAAAGGGACATTTCTCTCCCATAGACTTACACACACACACCAACCCCACCCACACACACACACACTGAGCATTTGCAGGATTCAAACCCCTACCTAACTATGTTATGACACTTGTGACGGACGCATTAGCGGAGTGCACTATTCGCATTAATGGAAAGCTTCTTTTCTCCTGCTGTACTTATAGGGTGCTGACATCATCGGTGTTTAGAAAGGGGAATGTACATCCTGTGGGGAGGCAGACGCCAAGCACACTCTGGCTAAGCTGTCATTCCCTAGGGAAAACAGCCTAGTGTTGACCTCTACACCCATATGTTTAATTGTCAAATGCACATTATTTGTTGCTGATAGACTGTTTGCACATCTTTATTGCCATAGCATTCCGTGTTTGTATGAACAACTTGTGCATCTGTGGAAGATGTTTGCATATGGGAGGGATCCACTATATCACGTATGTCTCTGTAGTCATTTAACTGTGTGCACTGGGCAGACTGCTGTAATGTGGTTGGTTCCTGGAATAACACGTAAAAATACCAGATATGTGTGTCCAACTGCTAAACTGGGATTTGGCCTAAGTGTGTGAGCATGCCCAGTTCAGCCTTCCCATGGCATGTTGTCTGACATATGTCTCATTTATCAAAGTGTGTGAGCATGCCCAGTGTGAGCATTCCATATGTTGAACTCTGCAGCCCACCACATTTGTGGATGAGTGTGAACTTCAACAAATATCACCCATTTATGGTTGTGTGTTGTGTATCATGTTGTGTAGTTACTGTACAACTGCTTTGTGTGTGAACACAACAGGATTATACTGTGCCTGCAGTGTTTGCATGGGATACTTTGCATACAGTTGTCAACATCCTTTCACACTGACCTAACACTGTAGTACTGTATAGTGTACTGGTAGTACTTTGACTGTGGTGGACAGTATCCTGGGCTTTAGTGCTATCACGCAGATATGAACTACCTAAACCAGGCTTGTCCAACATTGGAAGTGTATTCCACAACATAAGTGTACATTTGCAAACACTAGCAATGTGCCCTAGTCCATGTCTAATGCTAGTTGGAGAGTGTGTTTGTCCTTCAACACACATTGTAAGTGGAGTTTGCCATGACATATGTCATGGTTAGTATACTGTGCCTCTGTCTACCTGTGACATGACAGTGATACCCAGGATAAAGCTACCATCTCCCATCCATTCATCAAGATTCCTATTGAGGAAAATTGATAAGTGACTCTATGGGTAGCCTGTACTGGGAGTTCACTCATGGGTGGGGGTGGCTTCTGTGTTATGGATCATGCAGTACAGCTTGTCCTATGTAAGTCAGTGCTGGGGTTCAGGTCTCTCATGTGCATAGCTCACTGCCATTCAGATTGTACAAGGTGCAGCATGTTTATTGATACCAGCAATGCAGGCAACACATGGCATCTGTGCAAGCTCTTTGATACTCCTGGTGAGGTACTGTTAGGGACTTTACGGTTGATGGAGGTGTCTGCTGAGGTACATTCCACAGGGGCTATTGTAGTCAATTGTACCGCTGATGGAGGATGACTGCAGAGCCAAAATGACCTCCCCTTATCTAGATCTGACAACCTTCATGATTAGGTGGGTATATGGTAAGTTTCTGTAAACACTACAGCACATGTTTGTCCAATGCAGGATATCTATCACCTTGTGTCCCCAGGTCTCTCATTACATGTTAACTACATAATGGGTTAACACCTATGTGGTAATTGGTGGGCACTTACTGTATATCCATGGGGGTTGACTATACACTTTTCTGCAATTAGCTTGCTGACATGGCTATGGCACCAGTTGTCTGTTTCTATGTGGCCGTTTTCTGGGATGCTTGTGTCAGCTGGTGGATCATATATGGTGAGCAGTTTGTAGTCCTCTGCAAACATGTTCAGACACAGTCCTTCCATGTTTGCCTGTACCTATGGGACATATATACCAGACGAGGGAGATCCCAGGACCAAGCCTTGTGGGATGCCAGTTATATCTGGTTTGTAGTCTGACATGGCTGCAGCATGTCTGACCATGTCTGTTCTGTCCTTGGTCTGGTTTGCAACCCCTCTACTGACATAGGGGTTTATATTTAAGCTGGTGAGCTTATCTAAAATGAACATGTAGGGTATTGTATAGAAGCCTTTGCAAGGTCCAGCTACGCTGTGTGGACCACATTGCCCTCATCGATGACCTTAATGACTGTTTCAATTGAGTCAAACATGTTTAGGGGCAGGATCTGCACTTAAGAAAGCCACAATGGGTAGGGTCCAGTGTCAGTAGGTCCCCAATATCTTTATGTCTGTGGTACATGCTGATCCTTTCCATAGCTGTGCAGACCGAGCTTCTCAGGATTCTGGGGTAGTAGTTTTCAATATCCATTCAGGCAACACCTTTGTTGAGAAGGACCACTGTTGTTGTACACTGCTCTTTGGGTACATATTCTGTGGTAAGGCTGACATTGAGCAGTAGTGTGATTTGGCATTCCATTCATCCTGGAGTCCATGTTGCACTCAGCCCAGGACATCATCTCATACCATTGCTGCTGTGTGTTTTGCTTTGTAGATGCTGGCTGTTACCTCAGCATCTGCAATGTCAGGGGGCCAGCAGTCTGCTGGGATAGATATTCTGCATTCTGGGGGTTTGCACTGCACCTGTCAGGATGTATGTTGGCAATATGTGTGCGTGTTTGTGATATTTGTGTGATTCAGAGCATATCTGTGAATTCCCAACATGGTTCCTACCATCAGTTGTGAAAGCCTTGGGATTATCCTTAGTGTCCTGTACAATTTGTATCTTCATAGGTTCATAGGTTCATACTAGGCTATCCACCCTAGGGCATTTGTTAGCCTAGCCAGAGTGTGTGTGGCTTTTGCCACCCCTTGCTATGTGAATATTATGGCCATTTATGATTTGCTTTGCTGTGCCTCTGTCTGGACATGACACAGTGAAGACCCCCAGTGTAACTCTACAATCATCCATCCACTTGGCAAGATTCCTGTTGAAGAGTGTCAGTGAGGGGCTCTGCCTAACATGGAGTGGGATTCTGGTCCAGGGTGTGGGAGCCTCTGGATTATGTATCTGTCCCCCAGCACATCCTATTTCATTATTTGTTGAGGTTGACATCTCTCACTCTCACAGCTCCGATGGCTTTGAGTTTTCTGGGGTGGAGCATGTCCATTACTCCTGTGTTGGGCATGGCCTTCTACAACAGGCATGCAATGCCTCTGTGTAGGCAGTATGTGACTGCATTCAGCTGGGGTGTCTACAGCCAGGCAGCATATGACATGTATTTGAGACCCTTTATCCTCTTGGTGAGGTACCTTTGAGGTCTTTCTAACTGCTGCAGGTGTCAGGTAAGGTACATCCCATATGAGGCATTGTACTAGATTATGGGTGTGATAAGAGAACAGTATAGGGGCACAATGACCTCTGTTGACGTAGATGTGAATCCTTTCCTGATACGGTGTCAAATGTAGACAGTCTTCCTAGCCACATTGGCAATGTGAGTGTCACATAACAGGTTACTGTCCACTTGTGTCCCTAGGTCCCTGATTACTCCTTCCATACATAATGGTTTACCACCTATGTGGTAATTTGCGGTACCTTGTTTGGTATTTGGTGGGACATTCATACTGTCCAGTGTCTTCAGGACGGCTGGGTGGGGTTCCTGTGTGTGAGAGTGTGGTCTGTAGCATGCTACAGACTGTACAGCAGTCTTGCCTACAGTTAGTTGCACATGGGTGGACTCCAATGCCTTGTGCATTGTCAGTTACCTGGACATATGGGTGTCTGTGCTGAATATGGATACTCACCCTCCTTTTATGTTTTGTTCCAGGTTTTGGGGCCATGACACATGATATGTGGTATAACCTGGTAGTGCTGGTGTGCTGTCAGGAGGCTTGCAGCAGGTTTCTGTCACTGCACAGACATCGATGTTCTCCATACTGGGGATGGCCTTGGAAGCATGCATATTGGGGTTTACACATCTGGCATTGGTCAGCATTACCCTTATGTTTCTTTCCACTTATGTTTTCTAGGGTGGTGGGTTAGTCTTTTCAGCCTTGCCTACAAAAGGCTCTATGGAGGTGGCAAAGGCCTTATCCAATATCCAGACGCCCAGGGGTAACAGGTGCAAGCCATCCCAAGAACAGCTGCGTGGCTTGTCAAGCATGACATCCCAAGCAGACAGACATTGGATCCCCTTGGAATTACACCAGTAAGTGTGCCACTTGCTATGACTGATCATTCCGTGTTTGTACTGTGGCATTATTCTTGGTAAGGGTAGGATGCTGCAAATGGTGAGTGTCATACTGGCCTGGACTACATAATCAGAGAGCTCATCTATGTCTCTTTTCATGTAGTCTAGGGAGGTACATCTCAGGTCATTCACACCAGCATGGACTATGACTGCATCATATTTCTACTTGCTTTGGAGTGACCTGCATACTTCTGTTATGTGGCGTATTGTGGCAGCCTACAGGCAGCTTACTGTACCCTTTCTCTTGTTCAGTCTGGTGTGTGGGACAGCAGTGTGTCTGACTATGGAGTCACCTATTACAACTGTATCAGGCATGTTGTTTCTCCTTCTGGCCTGTGACTGTTTGGCACACCAGCTTTGTGTACTCTGTGTTGCATGTGCTATGTTTGGAGGTTGTTTGATTGGGTGTCTGCTTTAGAGGCCTCTGTTGGTGTGCTGTGTTTGTAATTTGTGCCTCTGGGAATGTTTTTCTGTGTTTATGTGTTTGGTTTGCAGTTGTGATAGGTCTATGTGGGACTGTGTTTGTGGTGTGTGTGGTTACCTTCTCCTCCTGACTAGTTTTGGGAGTACTGAGATGAGGGAGCTGAGCCTCCAGTTTGGATAGATGGTTGCATCTCTCACATATATTTGTATTTCTTGGGTGGAGTTGGGGGTTGTCTGTGTACTTGGGGCAGGTGTAACATTGCCTCAGGATTCACAGATTCAACTTGTTGTGGCTGGCCTTAGTGGATTGTATGTGTGGACATATTTTATTGCCATACCACTGATCAGTGATTACTTCATTGTTTATGTTTGCTCTATCATGTAGTAGCTTCCTCATTCTCTTGCATGGTTTGGTTATGGCTGGTGTCCACCATGCCAGATGCCTGCATGTATGGCATTGTGTCTTGTTTTAATTTAGGATTGCATAATCCAAGCATTCCTGGCAGTGTTCATGGAATGGCTGTATTACAGGTTCTGAGGTGTGGCCCATACTTTGCACCTGCACAGGACCTTTAATGGATTCCACATCAGTTTGGAGGAGTGCAAATATTGCTTTACACATGTTTTCCACTGTGGTTTTCTGGCCAGGGACTGTGTTCAGGATTTGTATATCCAGTGTGATTACTCTATGGTCTGGGTTTACCAGTGAACAATACACTTCTCATCTTGCCATCCAGTACCCATGTTGCTGATTATCACATCCAGTATGCTTACCCCTCTTGTGGGAGTGGTACGTTGTTCCTGGGCCTTTTGGTTTATGGATTCTATGAACTTTTGTCCTACACTGTTGGAGCTAGTATAATGCTCCCAGTCTATGTCTGGGTATTTTCAGTCACCCAATATAATGTGGTTTGGAGGACTTGATATATTCATGTATTCCAGCATAGGCCAGGTGCAGTTCCTGGTGTTGGGACAGTAGTCTGTAGCAGGCTATAAACTGGGGGGCAGTTTTAGCCACTGTTACTTGACCATGGCTAGTCCATGCTGCTTCTTGTTGTGGTACCAACATGGGGGTGTGGTTATCCTTGACAATTCTTGCTAGTCACCCCCCATTTGTAGCTTGTTCCATGTTTTGAGTCTGTACAGCACAGTATGAGGTGTAACCTGGTAGTGTTAGGGTGCTGTTGTGAGCCTTGACTCAGTTTTCTGTTACAGCACAGATATCAACATTCTCCGTACTGGGTGAGTTTAGACTGCATGCATCTTGCTGTTTCTACTTATCCCTTATCTTATTCTTATCCCTTCTGATACCTATGGAGATAGGTTTGTGTTTTGATCCTTACCTATTCAGGGCACACTGTGGGTAACAACAGCCTTTGCCAGTATCCATACGGCCTGCACTGATAGGTGCACGCCAGTCCTAGCAGGTGGAGCATCATGTCATGCTCAGCATGTCATCCCAGACTGGCACACATTGGATCCCCTTTGACTAACTGCGATACTTCACTCAATTATTGCACTTGATCCTCTCATTGTCATATTGTGGCATGATGCTTGGTGAGGGTAGGATATTAGTCAGGGTCCTCAGGTGTGCATATAGTACATGGTGTTACATTACTTAACACATGGCATTCATGCCTCAAGTGGTGCTGCAGGGCTGCCTCTGTCGGATGCGCATATTACACTTCCCTGTACATGTTTGTGAGCAAGTCATGTCATTGTAGGCATCCATGTTATTATTTGAGTGAGTCAGAGGGGGTATCATTCCCAGGGTTCCTACTGAGCCAGTGTATGTGCTATGCGTTGCCTCTTTGCCAAGGCCAGGGCATACTGGGCATGCCTCCTTCTGCCTACTGAGGCAGGCTCAGGTTGTTCCTCCTCCGAGTCACGCTCTGCCTGTGATGGCCTTGGCAATGGTGGGGGGCTGTTTGGCCCGGCCCTATGCTGGTCCTGCTGCAGCTGTTTTCGCAAGATCATATTATGTAGCATAGCACATACCATGACAATTTGGGTACATGTAGTTGGTGTGTACTGCAAGGCTCCACCAGATGTGTCCAGACACCGGAACCGTGACTTGAGCAGCCCAAACACACGCTCTATTACATTACGTGTTTGTGCGTGTGCCTCATTATGGCGTTCCTGTTCAGGTGTGTGAGTGCGTTTCTGATGGGTGTCATCAGCCATGGCTCCAGTGCATAACCTGCATCCCCCACTAGGTGTCCGTGCAGGATGTCCCCATTGGCAAATGTCTGGTACAGCTGCGTCAAATGCCAGATGTGGGAATCATGGTAGCGCCCAGGACAGCCAGCACACACATTCATTATTATGCCCTGGGCATCACACACGACCTGGCAGTTGATGGAGGGGAAGCCCTTGCGGTTGATGTATGCCCTACCCCGCTCACCGGCTGGTGCTTTGATGCGTATGTGCGTGCAGTCTATTGCACCCACTACCTCAGGGTATTCCGCTATTTGCTGGAAGAGACGCATATTGCTGGCCAATACCTCATGGGCATTGGGGAAATATACATGATCACCGACATGTGCTGACATGGCATCCAGGAACAGGTGCAGTACCCTGGAGGCTGATGCCTGTGATATCCCCATCATATCACCAGTTGGTCTCTGGAAGGTACCTGTTGCTAGTATTCTTAGGCCAACACATACCTTGGTTTCCACTGGGATGGGTTCTCCTCTGTTGGTTCTGTGTGTGAGGCGTGGCCTGCACAGCTCCACTATTTGCTGCAGGAGGTCTCTGTCCACTCTATAGCGCTCTACTATCTCCAGCTCATGTATCCCATGGTAGGTGACCCTGGGCCTGTACACTCTTCTCCATCTCCTCACTGTGAGTTGTCTGGCACCATCTGCATTGTCACCACCGTCAGCAAGTCGCCTATGTCTCATTATGACAGCTATGGCAGCCCCTAACATTTCTGCTCTGAGTTCAGCTTTTTCAGTTTTCACTTCTAATAGCTTACTCCTGTCTTGCAGTGTCTCTTGAGAGAAACATCCTGCACTGCTGTTTGCAGAGTTTTAAGTGCTGGGCTGGGCTACTATTCTGCCTGTGTAATTGCCTGCTTCTAATTGTTTTCACCTGCTAGCTCCAGCAGTATTTCCTGCTAGCTTCCTACTAAATCTGTTGCTTCCTTTTTCCTCTCTGTTTCCTCAGGGAGGAGCCGTGTGCAAACCAGCAGAAACACGCTCACAGTGGCTTACACGCGCGCACACATGCTTACATGGTTCAGAATCTGCTTATTTGGATTAAAACGCGTGCACGCCCGCGCAAACAGTGTTAAACATCTCCCAACACGCTCCCACATGCTCAGTCTGCCTTACACGCATGCACACTGTCTTACTCGCGCTTCATGGCACGCACACGTGCACATGCACGCCCAGCAAGAAACTTCGGTGTAGGCAACAGTGTACACCTTCCATTTCTTGACTTTCTCATGCTTATCTAGTGGCACACCTCTTTTCATGATATCTGTCTGTCATCTGTCATGTAACTCTGACCTCCAATGAACTGCATTTCTTTCTACCATTCCCCCCTGTGATGTCACCTATCTCCTACTCTGTTCCTCCCCCTTCTGTAACTCTTACACTACTCAGACTGTGCTCATTTGCTAGGTGACAGTGGAATTCAGTATCCTAACACTCATTTGCATCAGATTGCCTACTAATGCTTAGTTACATGTCTTAGACTCAGCTTCCCCCCTTAGCAACCACTACATGGTGGCCATGTTGGTTTTGGTCTGCTGGTCCCTGCATTGACATTCCATGTATTGCATAAAACCCACATTTGTGGGTTTATAACCTTCGTTTTTATGTTTTATACAGCGCAGCCCGTTTGCGCGGCTGCGCTGGGTTTAAACATTGGCAATCGCCGAAAAAAAATTATATTTTTAATATATTTGCATCAGGTTACTTTGCCAATGGCCACATATTTGGCCACTGGCATGCTGCCTGACACATATGCACCCTTTATTTGGAGCTGACATGGCTCCATTGCAGTTTTTGCAGAAACGTACTCAGTTGTCAACTGAGTACATTTCTGCAGCTAAAACGGCTCTTACACGGGCTGTTCTGGGCTTCCTGGATCGCTAATCATCCTCATTTGCATGCTATTCGGCTGCAAGTGAGGTGATTAGCTTATCCACGCCCACTCCGTGTAAGAGACGTTTTAGCTTGTCTCTTACACGGACTTTGGGCTGTTCCTGGATCGCGGAGACTGCATGGAGTCTTACACTACTCTTAGACTCCGTGCAAGCCTTCGTGAATCTGGCCCCATGTGTTTGTTATTTGTGAATAAAGCCAGTTTGATCAGTGCTAATTATTTATGATAATGCTTATTTAATATATCATTAAAGATTTGCATAAAAAATATAATCATGATTTAAGAGACAGGTCTAAAAGAGAAATATAGGTGGGAATTTTTTATATTGTTTCAATATTGGAGTAAATTTTGAATATTTCCAAGATGATTTTGAGTATGATTTTTTTTGGTTGGACTTTATATGTGAGTTTTATGAAAACAGTTGATTATAAATGGAGAAAATAATTTTTTAAATTTCCGATAATATTCCATCCATGTCAGGAGCTTTGTTAGTTTTGAGTTTTTTAATTTTATTTCTTATTTCTTCATAGGTTGTTTGTTCAATTATTTTTTTTTTAATTCAGGAGTGATTGCTTCAAGGAATGAGCTATCAAAAGTTAGCCCTATATTAAGGTCTAAGTGCTCTGATTCCTAATTTAAAAAGCTATAACAACATTGCCAGATTTGCCACTGGTGCCCCTTTCAGAACCCACCACTGTCTCAACCTCAAACAACTAGGATGGTTAGAACTGCAGAACCACCTACTTTATCAACAATACACCATCACCCAAAAGATCCTTTACCACACAAGAATACCCCAATTCTCACTAATCTGATTACCCCATATAAAAATCTGCCAACACTACGCTCAGCTAATAAGCTTCTAGTTTCAACTATTAAATCAAACAACCAGGCAGGGGAGTCACTATTCACTAACACAGTGGGAAAAACCTGGAACCTGCTTCCAAAGGAACTCACATCTCTTTCTTCCACACCTTACTACACACTGGCTATGTCCCTGCTCTAACCCTGACAAATATCTAAATCTCCATCTCACTCTCCCTGGACTTTTCTGCTCTGTTGTTCTTTTACGTTTACATGGGGTAACCAGTAACCTCACCTCTAACTAGTATTTAACAAGATTTCCTTCCTAGTACTTTAATAGAGTTTTCTTATTCTAAATATGCTATCCTGCACTGTACTAGATATAAATGATAAAGTCTGTACATCTGTAAAAAAATGTCTGTACATCTGTAAAAAAAAAATGTTTAACTTTTTATTTCTGTTTGCTATTTGCATGTAATTATATGATATGTCACTGCCTATGCTTGGAGCTTTTCTCCCCGGGCCTCTACTGAAAATGGACATATATCCAGTTAGACTAGCCCGGTCAACAAATGTAAAATAAAATAAAATAAATAAATAATAAAATAAAATATAAAATATTCTGTAAATGTATGTAAAATATCTCCAGTTTCAGTGCATGTTTTATTATTTTTAGTATTCTTTATCTCAGTGACTCTGTTAATTCTAGACTGTATTTTGATTCTCCTAGATGAGTTATGCATATGTTTCATTGACATAGGAAGTGAAGCTGCTTTTAATTTTTCCATAGTTATGACTGGTTTATAAGACAAAGTTTCAAAATATTTTTAATTTAACTTTTTAATCATATCAATTATGGTTTTATCATTGTCGTAGGATCATAGAAGATTACTAGGCTATTGACCCAGATGTCATTTTAAGCCTATTCATTTTTACCCAATGTAATACTATAGAAGTAGTAGTCAATACCCAAGACTGCATTTAGTGATGACTGCCCATGTCCAGGAAGGTTGTGGGCACTATCTCTGGTAGGAATTTATGATGCCCCATCCACTCGTCTAGGTTCCTCTTGAACAGTGTTATAGAGTGCTCTATTTCACATGAATTGGTAGCCTGTTCCAAATACGTGGCAGTTGCTGGGAGATAAATCTGTCCCTCCAGCATGCCTGATTTATGTCACAGGCCATATTTAAGTCCCTGGAATGAGTAGCCCTAGACCCATTTGATTTAAGGATACACAGTAAGTTAATTAAGTTTGAGTGCTGGGTTGCTCTGTAGGTCAGGCATAAGTCTCCTCTAAGAAGTATATATGATACAGAGTATAGTGACAGGGACTTTAGTTGGTCCATGTAAGGCATATGCTGGAGGCCCTTGATCTTCTTTGTTAGAAATCTCTGAGGTCTCTCTAATTGCTGCAGGTGCTTAGTATTGTATATACTAAATGGGGCATTATACTCAATTATGGGCCAGATAATTGCCAAGAATGGGAGATTATAACATCTTTTGCTCTTGAGGTGATGCCTTTACTAATCAAGTGAGCTACATGGAAAGCATTCCTTACAACTGTAGACATGCAGTGGTCGAAGTTAAGGTCATGGTCAACCTGTGATCTCAGGTCCCTTACCATTTCATGGGTACTTAGAATATTGTTTGCTTGATAGTGTGAAGGGACATTTTTTTTGTTAAGGGGAATGATGATGCATTTGTTTGCATTCAATTTGAGACCATGACTAATACACCAGTTGTTGGTCTGTGTGAGACCATCCTAGAGTATACTAACATAATTTAGTGATTCAATGATTGCACCTAGTTTGCAGTCATCTACAAACTTGGGCAGCCACAATCCTTTAGTTTTGACCTGAACTTTTGAGAAGTATATACCAAACAGTAGGGGGCCCAGCACTGACCCCTGTGGGATGCCACTAATAACAGGTCTGCTGGTTGATGTGGAGCCACCCACGTTAATAGTTTATGTCTGGTTTATGAGCCAGTTGTCAACCCATCTTACAACAAAGGGGTTTACATTGAGTTTGCTGAGTTTATTGGTAATGCCTGAATGTCGGATTGTGTCAAAAGCCTTTACCAACTCAAAGTATGCTGCGTGCACAGATTTTCCCTCATCAATGACTCAGTCACACTTTCAAAGAAATCCACAACATTTAACAGGCAGTATCTTCCCATAATGAAGCCAAATTGTGCAGTATCCAGAGTTTGGATGTCACCTATGTCTTTGTTTATGAGGTCCATAATGATACATTCTATGACCTTACAGATGAGGTTGGTCAGGCTTATGAGTCTGTAATTCCCCGGGCCTATTGCTAAGCCACCTCTGTGGCAAGAATAACTGTAGCTCTTCTCCATTCCACAGGAATAAAGCCTGTGGTTAGGCTATGATTGAAAAAGGGTACTTAGTGGTGGTGCTAGTTCATGTTTTAGTCTGCTTAGAAGACAACCTGGATGTCATCTGGTCCCATAGAGGCAGTGTTATTTGCCTTGGCCATGGCTTTGAGGACCTGTTCTTCAGATATGTAAGCTGGGGGGGGGGTTAGGGGAGGGTTTGTTGTAAGTTAGGAGGGAATAAGGGAGTGAAATTTTTGCCAAATCTATCCACTAACAGGTTCACTATCTCTGTGGGGTCAGTGTGTGTGATACCGTTGACCAGCAGTTCTGCACATGCTTCAGTCCTACCCTTTAGGTTACATACATAGCTATACAAGGCCTTTTGGTAACCCTTGGCAGTACTTGCTAGGTTTCTCTCAAAGGATTTCTTGGAGGATTTGACAAGTTGTCTTATTTACCTGTTAAAGGCTGAGGAGGGAGCTTTTCCATTGCTGGATGCTTGTCTTTGCTTTCTTGGGAAACAACTGTTTGCATTTTATTGTAAAGTTTGTTGATTCTGGAAGTCCACCATGGCAGCTTAATTTGACTTGGGGCTCTGGCTTTGATTCTATCTGGTACAGCTGAGTTTATGCACTTACACAAGTGATTGCACAGGGCATTAGTGTAAGCTTCTGCATAGTTACCACTTTCAGCTTGGGATGGGGCTTGGAATGGATTTATACCTTCACCTAGGAAGGTATCACTTGCCATGGTGAGGTTTTTCATCTGATTTCACCCTTTGTGAGTTATGTTGTTAGTTTCAGTTTGAAGGTGATTGATTTGTGGTCAATTTTATCTAATGAGGGTCCAACAGTTACAGCAGTGCACCTGTTTGACATGTTGGTGAGGACCAGACCTAGAATGTCTGTTCATATTGTCAGAGTATGGACACTTTGCTTCAGGGCATTTGAATTCTCAAAGTCAAGGAACTTTTGTGCCAATGAGTTTGGGCTAGAGTAGGTTTCCCAGTTGATGGTGGGATAATTGAAATCCCCCATGACCAGTGTATTCATCAACATTTGGATTGTCTTCAGTTTGGTTAAGTAGGCTTTATGGATGTCATGACCCATAGAGGTGGATTTATAACTAGCTAGCACTTGAATGGGGGTCTTACCCCCTGTAACATGGAACTTTTTTTAGTGTTAAAACAAAGAATTTCTTGAAACTTTTTCCATTTGGCTGAGTAATACTTATTAGCTAATAGAGGAATCATTTTTATTACAGAAGAGATAGAATTAAATTCTAAGTCTGGTAGACTAATTCCCCTAGTAGACCAATCCCTCATATGATGTGCTAGTGCTACTCTAGGTTTATTAGAAAACCAAAAAAAAAAAACTTTAAAATCAGTGAATTGAATTCCTTTATGTATGATTTAGGGGGTGTTAAGGACAAAAACTGTACAATATATAATATCTTTGGTAAAATAATCATTATAGTGAGAGAAAGTCTCTCTTCCATTGTAAACAAAGAGCATATTCTATTTGTTTATGAGATTTTTAATGGTGATTAAACTATTATTATAATTAAAGACTATTATATCTTTGATATTATTAGCTAATATTATTCCTGAATATGTTAGTTTGCCCACTTGAACAATATATTTGCTAAATATCTTATTCAAATTATTAATGTTAGAATAGATAGGGAATAGTTTTGTTTTGCCATCATTAAAGATGAAACCAGATTTCCTTTGAAAACGTTCCACAGATTCAAAGATAGCAGAGAGGGGACCATTATTTCATGTAGTAGTAAGAAGGACATCATCTGCAAACAGTTGGATTTTAGAAGTTACATCAAGATTTAATTTCATACCCTCAATTTCTGAATTCAGCCTTATAAAATTAGCTAATGGTTCCATAACAAGTGTGAAAAGCAAAGGAGATAGAGGGCAGCAATGCTTAGTTCCTTTAAGTATTTGAATGTTTTGAGAGGTGTAAATACCTATCTTAACATAGGCCTGACATCCTTTATAAAGATGGTTGATAAGTTGTATAAATTTATGACAAAAATTTAGTTTTTCTAAAATAAAACATATAATCCCAACTAGCAGAATCAAAAAGCACAATTTATATTCAGGCTGATTTGGATCAGATTATATTTTTAACTATTAACAGAATCAATTATGGTTAGTACTCTTTTAATATTATCATATGTATTCTTATTTAAAATAAATCCTGTTTGAGCCTCTTCAACCAAAAATGGAAGAAACGTCTTCAACTTATTAGCATGAATAGACATGAACATTTTATAGTCAACATTTAAAAGAGAAATTGGCCTATATGAAGATTGAATTTTAATATGGGAGAGATAAGAGTATACTTCCATGAAGGAGAGACATTGACCAGATCTTTACATAAAGAAAAAAACTTTATGTAATAATGTCAGTGCTTCTTTAGGCACTATTTTATAAATTTCAGGAATATTTCCACCATTACCTGGAGCCTTATTTCATATTAAAGCACTAATTTGATGTTAAATTTCAAATATTGAGATTGGGTTGTCAAGTGTTTCAACTTGTGTATCTGATAACGTATTTTTTGTATATTGCTTAATAAATGATCTAACTACTTCCTTAGAATCTGGTAATATAGAATACTGTTTAATCTTATTAAATTGTTCTCTGAATTCCATTAATATATCCCTTATTTCAGTAACATTTGTTTTATTTTTAGGTGAGTAAATCTCTTTAATATGACTAAGCTTACTAAACCTATTATTCTTGACTGCTAAGTTACTAAAGGACTTATAATTGACAGAAAAAATTATAAATTTGAACGTCTCTAAATTAATCATAGTCTTATGATTTAAAATTTCTAAATATTTGCTATTTAAAGCATTAACTTATTTTATTTTCTGATTTTACCATTTTGAATCAGTAGTTTTAATTTATCAGGTTTCCATTTTATCTCACTTAATTCACTATCCCATTGCTTTTTCCTATTGGCATACCAACTAGATATATATATATATATATATATATATATATATATATATATATATATATATATATATATCACAAGTCTCACTGACATTTCTAGACTTGATAAAAAGTTGAATTTCTGATGTAAGGAAATATTTAAAATCTTTTAAGTTGGTTATATAAGCTAGAATTATTTTAATCTGGACACAATTGTTTGGACTAATTAGTATTTTAAAAGAAATTGCATTATGATCCAAAAGGGGACATGTAATTACTTTAACTTTGCCCAAACTGTAAATCAACTCATTTGAAACATATACTCTATCAATTCTGGAAAATGTACCATGTCTGTGAGAAAAATTATGAAAAAAAGAGAATCTGGGTCAGAAACATCATTAATGTCTCTAATATGAAACGTAGCATTTTCTTGTAAAAAAATGGGGAATTGAATAGTTTCAAATATGTGTGTAGACTTCCCCTCTTACAACTATTATTCAAACCACTGATATTAATATAGATTTTAGGTAAGACATGAAGAATAGGGAAAGAATTTAAATAAATTATAACCATTAATTTGATTTATGAACATGCATAAGTCATTACTCTATCAGATTTGACATGAAAACAAGTAAATCCTATGATCAATGGTAAATGAGGCAGTAATATAAATCAAACTTGAATAATTAGTGGACAATGAAAAAGGACAAAAAATCCAATAAGAAATAAAGCTAAAGTTCTGTAACCCAATAACCCATCAATGGAGTCAAATATTCCTAGCCTGAACTGCATTCACTGTCTAAGCAAACCACCAAACAAGTAAAAACATTTTACTTTCCCAACCACTTGTTAGAAAATTATTTATGTAATCATATAATAAAATATAATAAACTCATCTAAAATTAAATTGTACTATTCAAGGAAACTTTACTGATTTTTGATAAAAAAAAAAAAAAACTTTAGTTAAAATAAAAAGAAAAAAAGATGCAATATTCTCTGTTTATATTACTATATGTGTGCCATGAGATGCTTTTGTATAAATGACTCTTGAGTTAGTTTGTTAGAAATAACAAAGTTAAATATATTACAACACCAAAAATAAAACAAATGTTACCAATTCTAAAATAGACCAATCAATTATTAATTAGAATATCTTCCTGAATTAATTACATGATAATGTTCTTACAAAGAAAGAGAAAAAAATCAGTATATATGACTGAATACGGATATAGTATGCAAAAACAGGTTAACCAACACCACATTTGATTAGATATATATAAAGTATAATGATTAAATTACATCCATTTTTCTATTTTTGCTACTATAAAAAATTAGAATACTGTCCTTCTTGAGGATGTATGCAATTGTCTAATCTTGCATAAATGATATCTAAGTTGTGAACCAAACAAGATATTCAAACAAAACACATAAATGCCTGACACATGTTAGTCAAAAGTATATATATATATATATATATATATATATATATATATATATATATATATATATAGATATATATATCCAAAATGATAAAATTGGCAAAGCATGCATTAGAATATTAGTAACATTCTCAATCATGCCATCAATATCTGACAAATCAATATGTTTACATACAGAAACATCCTGCAGCATTTCAGACATCAACTCGAAATAGAAGTTACCATCTATGACAACTATCTGACCTCCCTTGTCTGCAGGTCTTATAACTATGGTACAATCAGTTTCAAGTGCTGATAAAGCTGATGTTTCATGAACTGTGAGGTTATCAAACCTCCTTTTAGTATAATTACATCTATTTTTATAAAAATAGTCATAGAATTCTGCTTCACATACTTTATAAAATGTGTCTAAAGTTGAAATATACTGTGGGTTAAATAAGCTCGGTTTTCTAAGCACAGCATCCCTTGAAACATTTAGAGCATTGTCCCTACATTCATCATTGAACATTAGTTTTAGCTGAATATTTCTCAGACTCAATTTAAAGTGATTTAAAGTATCTGCCACATTCACCGATGTAGCAGGAATGAAAGACAATCCTTTATTAAGCAAGTCGCATTCAAAAAAGTGAGATACCTGCATGAAATGTTCCACACTAAGTCATTTCTGTGGTCACCCACATTTTCTTCAGTGTATTGCCATTCCCTTGACCCTCTGGCCTCCATTTTGTTCACCCTCGGTTGTCCGGTGAGTCTGTAGACTGTTTGCACTTCAGTCTGATGGGTAGTGGCAGCGAAAAAATGGTTGAAGAGGCATCATCATTGTTTTATGCCTCACCACAGGTTCACTGATGGCATTAACGCTTCCTGAACCCTGTGTAAGTGCATTACCTGTTCTGGTTGGATCATTCTGCAATTGCAAACCTTCTGCGATAGGTGTTTCATATACGGAACCATCATGTTGATTGGTGGGGGATGAAACCATATCAAATAATGGAGCAGCAGCAATCTGATGTAGAGTAATCCCTCCTACTTGATGAAACCCTCCATTCGGAGCCTTTGTCTGTACATCATTATGCTGTTGTCCAGATGTAATAGAAAATGTTTTTGACCTTTTCAGATGAGTAAAAACATGACCCTTTTCAAAATCACTTGTGTCACATTCAATTTTATTTCTCTTCTGCTGCATCAGTTTTCGCTCATAAATTCTAACGTTCTCTACAGATTCAGTTAGATGTAATTCAGCCCTTTCCAAGCCCAATATGCCTTGAACAGCTGCATAAATATTTTAAATGTCTTTTATGAGTTTCTTTTCAACTGGCAAAAAATAGTCAATGAGAAGTCGCATATATGCAAAGCTAATTTCTAAATTTATTAGTTGCCATCTAACTAATATCTTTGAATGCAACTCACCATATGTAGGCATGGTTAGTACTTTGAAACCTCGAGGGATGATTTTCAGAGTGCAGCATGCCTCTAAATGAAGCCATTGGAGCTGTAGGCTTTTCAACTGGTATAAATTGTCCTCAAAAGTCCAAGTGGCTTCATGTAGTTTATGAACATCATTCCTATCAAGTGGCTCATCATTAATTTTCTGAGCTTTCAATTCCACCAACAATATATTGTCTTTCATGTGTAAAATTTGGTTCAAGAAACCCCTTAAAGTCCCCGTTTGACGCATAACACTTTCAGCTGTCGTTCTATTAATAAAGCTTTCTGCCATGCTCCCTTTGTGGTTAAAAAACATAAGTAATAGTGAAACTATAAAAATTTACCACAAGGGCAAGTTGCCACAAACCAATAAGTCCAAAAACAATAAAATTGGCAAAGCACAGCAGAAAAGCAGGGAGATATGTACTAAAAAGTCAATCCACTTTTAATAAACAGTAAAAGGCAAGCGCTTTCACAATTAAAAAATTGCTTCATCAGACTTTACTAGAAACATACATCACTTCCTTTTATAACATCACACATTCAAATGAACCAATCACAAAATATAAATTATTTAAAGAAATTCTTAAATGGCATATATAAATTGTATAAAACATCATTATTTCTTAAGTTTCTTGTCCTTCAGTCTAGCAGTGATGGCTAGATGATCATTGAGCCCTTTGACTAATGGGCTTTAAGTTTAATAATCCATCTGAGTTCCTTATTCTCAGTGGTATTAAAAATATCACCTAGTCTATTGCCCTCAGGTACCAATTCTAGTACAGTGAATTTAAATAAATGCATGTCTCCTGATTCCAGCATATGTCTGGCTATGGCAGTATATAAGTGTGCCTTTTCTTGTGGCAGTATACATGATGTCTAATATGCTCATGCAGACGTCTGTTGGTTTTTCCAGCATAACATGAATAACACTGCATGCAGCGAGCATAGAAAAATTCAGAATATGGTCCATATTCTGAATCAATAGTCTCAGGGCAAGGGACCATCAAATGTGGCCACTGTAACTTCTGTGATTGCATATATGAAGGGATTGACTTTAAACACCCTGATACAGGAAATATATTTAATTTTTCTAGTAATGCCACTGCAATACTAGGAATCTTATTTATTTAGCTTGCTGCATGCATTGTTATTCATGTTATGTTGGAAAAACCAACAGACTTCTGCATGAGCACATTAGAGACCATGTATTATGCCACAAGAAAGGGCACACTTATAGTCTAGTAAGGTCTGATGAAGCAATTTTTTTATTGTAAATGCGCTTACCTTTTACTGTTTATTAAAAGTGGATTGACTTTTTAGTACATGTCTCCCTGCTTTTCTGCTGTGCTTTGCCAGTTTTATCATTTTTTGACTTATTGGCATGTGGCAACTTGCCCTTGTGGTAATTTTTATAGTTTCATATATATATATATATATATATATATATATATATATATATATACATGGTATATACATATATATATATATATATATATATATATATATATATATATATATATATCTGTAAGAAGTCCCAAACAATAATTATATTAACATCTTCTGTGTGGTTTGCTTTTATAAACAAATCTATTTTGGAAAGTAACCAAGATTTACATTATTTTAATTTCATTACATTGGCTGGTATTATAGACATAGTTTTCAGTTTGTTGTAAGTTGTTATGAATTTTAAAATAAGGGGATTATAATCAAAAACTGGGCATGGATAAGATTAAATTTTAGTATTTTTGATACTATACTTTGTGTAAATAATAACATATATGCTAGTTTTGAAAGCATTATTAAATGAGCAATGGGTTAAATTGATTGAGCTGGTTTCTATTAAGGAAACTGTATCCTTTTAATTTGGTAGCTCTGTGGAATTTTAAGAGCATTGGCTCTAGCAGTCAGTCATAATTTTATTTTTGCGGTAGATTCTGTACATTTAATATGCAATTAAAGTCTCCTGATATCAGATTACCTTTAGCATTATCTAGAGTAATGTCTAAATATTTTTTTGGCTAAGTTTAAGGACATTCCTGGAAACCAATACAAAATAGCTAAATTCCATATTCTGCTATTACATTTTATTATTATAACTGGTATTAGGCTATCTTGATATTCATAATGAAATAATATTTGATATAACATTTTATTCTTTTCCATAAAATCATAACAACTCTTCTTTTGCATTTGAAAGTGGATTTGGACAGTGTTACATAATTAGTTGGAATCGATATATTTTGTCTTTATGTACAATGTGTGTCTCTTGAAGAAATATAAATTGTGCCTTATTTATAGTTTAAAAAAGTGTAGGAGAGTAGATCTTTACTTTTGTTTGTTTAGACCATTAATATTCTATGGAAGTAGTATTAATTGCCTAAGAAGAATAAATGGATATGAGATATTAGGATTATCTTTGCTTGGTAAGTACATAGGAATATATAACTGATTATGATACCTTTGTGAGATTTATGGATAATAATGAGTGTATCTTTGGGCAATTTAAAATGAACATTTAAGAAACTACACATAAGTCTAAGCTGATTAACTGTATACATAGAATTATTGAAATTCCTAGCCTAGTAATGTATAGATTATCTAGGCTATTCTTCTCATTCAACCCAACCAATACATTTTAAGACCAAGTAAGAACATTTAATGTAACTAGACCTCGGCAGTAATAAATAATAGACTTGAATGTGTCATTTTAATTTTATTTTCATTTCTTGTAAATCCATTAACAAACACTTGTTTTGTAACCAAGTACATGATTTAGAGATACATATATAGATTATTATTTTAATAAACATAAGTCATACTTGTATATATTATTAAAATCTGTTAACTCATATTCATCATTTTGAAAAGATGCATACATGATTACAATCATGCTCCTGATTTCCTCTGCATTTCATAATAGCATTACAAGTAATATTTTTAAGTACCCATACCTTTCTTTGAAAATACTTCTAGTTATGCCAGATTGTTAAACATTTTTATCTTTAATATGACTCGATATAATAGTGAACATTAGGAAGAAAAAGGCTTTTCTTATTTAGTATAGATCTCTGGCCTTCTTGCCACAACCTGGTCTACCTATTTAGCCATTTGGTCAACACTACACTTCTGTAACTCCTCATAATGGTGACTAGACTGCTGGGCAGAGCAGGTTATACCTATCAGGGTTGACAAGTGTTCACCCAACTCTTGCCAGATATTCATTTTTACCAATTTGTTTGCCAAATTCACGGCTTGATTTCATCTTACTATGAATCATTGAGAAGCTAGAGCATTATCATGGTGTCCTTGTTGGACCAGCTAGGAGTGCAGCCTCATGCCGTCACAGGTGATAAATCAATGATGAGGAAAATATTGGTAGGAATGTATTAATCAGAGTTAGAACACTATCTTTGGGGTGTGACATCATCTTAACCAAACCCTGTTTACTAGCAGGGGTATTACAACAGTTATTGATATTATTGACAAGCATGGTTTAACCAAAACTACTTTGTCGCATACTTTTTTATCTTAAAAGAAACCAGTTACTTTTCCCTTCTACACTTGACTAAAATGGAAATATGTGATTAATAAGTGCTATTTCTAATGCTCATTGGTAAAGGTTAATTTTTTTTGTACCCTAACACTAGCAGGTCTCATACTGTACAGCAGAAGTTTTTTTCTATGTTTTTTAAGGGGTGAAAATAAATGTCACTGTGTGTGTTATTTTGAAGTGTTAGGAAGTTATGGTTTATTATCAGTGCTAGGATGTGACATGCATCATTGGATGGACAGGGATTACACTTCAGAGTCCAACAGACATGATATTCAGATGATTACTTATTTTAACTACATTCTGATTTTTGTTGGTCTAGGGCCATTTGTGCATTCATGTGGCAAGCTTAGGACAGCTTGGGAGGGCTGTGGAGTGTGGAGCTGTTCACAGTGCTTCCACGTCAGTCTGATGTGCTTTCAAGTTACTTTTGCTGCACGTTCATGATCAGCAAAAATCTAAAATTCACTGATACATCTCAGGACACATTTGCGTACTACTATGATTCATAGAGATGGATGCAAATTAGCCTAATTTACATATATAATGTGTAAATAGCCCTGAATTTTTCACCAACAAGTTGAGCAGTGACATGTTAATTTGCCAATAGTGAGATAGGTGACAAATTTGTTAGGATACCACAGACTTATTTTGTAAGGAAATATTTAAAAAAATCATAATTTAATAAGAAACACTTAAAATATTATTTCATTATTGAATTAAGGGTCATATTTAATAAGGTTTCATGTATGATGTGCATGGTATGAGAGCAATGACTGGTTGCTATATTTATGTTATTTAGAAGTTGGATTTCATGGTGGCAGCAGTGAAAATGATTACTAATGACAGAAAATGATCATTCCTATGGTATTATTTACTGACTGCGCATACATGGGTGTAGATATGTCAAAATCTCTGGAGCAGGATGGAAGATCAGCCTGTTTGTTTCACTTCTTTTGCCAGTCTCATAGCACTTGGTATGCTTAGACAGTGTATCAAGTGCCTTATGCTTGCGTCCCTATTATTTTAGCGAATGCAATGAATTGTGAATGCTGTTTGGATGAATGTCATTACACAAAATGGAAAATACCGAAAGCACGGAACATTTTCCTAGGGAAAAAAATCATTGGGCCATTTTCGGCATTTTGCCATTCCTCCACTAATCTCAGAGTTCGTATATATATATATATATATATATATATATATATATATATATATATATATATATATATAAATTGATGATCCATGTGTTTGACATTTTGGGCTTTTGGGGATTGTGGGTCGATTGTATAGCATTCGCAATTCATTGCGTTCGCTTATATAATATAGACCCTTATGCTCACAGATAATAAACTCTTACTCAACGCAAAAAAATCTGTTTGTGAGAAATGTAAATAGTTATCAAACATGGAGGCCTCATGCTCATAAGAAGATGAACTGTGAAAGGAACATGCAACCACCATACTATACACCAACCTACACTAAAATATCTCACTCAGTGGCTGTAAAAGGCTCTTAGACCCATGAAAAAAGGTGTAAGCAAATATCTGGCACTACATCACCTCCAGGCACAAACAAAGAACCTCCAAGAGGTAAATTACCTAAAATCCTTTACAATAGGCCACTTTACAAATAAACATGTTTGAGCAATTGACGACTCTATAGTTAGGTATATGGATTCTCATCTCACTAGACTAGACAAATTCAGGGTAACTGTGAGTTGTCTTTCATGTGGCAGGATCTCTGATATCTCAACAGCCATTAAGACCCTTTCAGTTAACAGATATGGCTATGGCATGGTTGTTGTCCAAGTGAGGGTGATTGACTCTGGACACAAAACCCTGAGAGAGATGCAGAGAGGCATGTTTGAGCTTTTTCTACATGTCACAAATGAAGGAAAGACCCTGATACTGAATGGAATCCTCATCCTTCAATGGATGATGCCTTCATACAAAGAAACAATGACTGGCTTCAACAACTAGCTAAATAACTGGTGTCATTTTAGTGGGGATTCTGTATGAGAAAACTCAAAAAAAGAAGCCAGCAAAAAAGAGTGAGAAAATATATATCTATATTACGGAAACCACAGTAAAATAAATTCTCCAAAGCCAACTTTATGCTTCTTAAGACAGAAGTGGTGTACTTCATGACACCCATGCAGATGGACAATACAGTTACAACTGCTGAATCCTACACAAATGCCCTCTATAAGCACTTACACAAGTGCATGGATTGTGCTACCCAAACAGAACCAAGACACTATCCTCCAAAAAATGGAAACCAATCTCGTGGTCCCCTGCCATAAACAAACTGTACAACAGAAGGATGAAACTGTTACAAAAGAGAGTAAAATTCCATGAGTGGAGGAGCTCCCTGGTCAGCCTCAGTAAGAAGCTGAGATGCCTTATAAGATCCTCCAAAGCTAGCTACGAAAACAAAATTGCCACTAAATCCAAGAACAACCACAAAGCATTCGATAGCTATGTCAAGAATATAGATGGCAACACCCAGATCTGCTCTGTGGTACAGCACAAAGGCATGAAAATTGCATTGCCAACTGATATTGCCAACATCCTGGCAGATCGGTTCAGTGCTAACTTTACCCCCCTCTCATCCCCTAAAGGGCCCATATCTATACAGGAAGAATGCAGAGTCCCTGTAATCACAACTACGCAGGTAAAAGCTGCATTCTCTAAAGCCAAAAACACAGCATCCATGGGACTGGACAACATCCCAGGCTGCGTTTTATTCAGAATGAACTGGCTCTCCACTTAAGCACCATGTTCAATAATAGCCTCGCATCAGGCTTTGTGCTCACTGAATGGCACACAGCAACAGTTATCCCACTCCACAAAGGGGGAGCCACCACTGATCCTGGGAACTATCGACCTATTAGCCTGACAAGCCTGGAATGTATCATCAAAGACATTGGTAAACTCCAAACTCTGGATCCCACCCAGTTCGGATTTGTGAAAGGCAGATCATGCCTCCTGAACCTGATTGACTTCTTTGAGGCAGTCACCAAAGCCATGGATGAGGGTAAGGTGGTTCACGCAGCCTATCTTGACCACGTCAGGGCTTTCGACACCATCCCCCATTCTGGAATTATAGCTAAACTGACTAAACTAGGTATAAATCCCTACATCACAAGATGGGTTGCCAACTGGCTCACTGACACAACCCACACTGTAAAAGTTGCAGACTGCAAATCTGACCTCAAAGCAGTGACAAGTGGAGTACCACAGGATTCAGTCCTGGGTCTCCTCCAGTTTAGCATCTACTTCTCTGAAGTACAGGCCAACACAGGAGGTCTTTGGCTAATGAAGTTCGCAGATGACTGCAAACTAGAAGCCATAGTCAAGTCCCCAAATGATGTGGACATCCTACAGAAGGGCCTCACTGAGACAGATGCCTGGTGTGAAACCATGGCCTCAAGCTCAATGCCAAAAAGTGCATTACCATCCCTTTTGATAAAAACTCAGTACCCATGAACTACCACATAGGTAGCAATCTACTTAACACCGAATGCATGATAAGAGACCTTGGGACCCAGGTGGACAGTAGTCTCTCCTTTGATAGTCACATCACCACAGTAGTCAGGAAATCCTTATGCATGGCACACCTCATCACAAAAGGTTTCTCATCCAGGAAAAAAGAGGTCATTGTTCCCCTCTACTCATCACTCATTAGACCCATTATAGAGTACAATGCCCCTTTTGGAATGTACCTCACAAGACATCTGCAGCAGCTGGAAAGGCCACAGAAGTACCTCACAAAGAGGATTACCAGCCTCAAAGAGATGCCCTTTGCAGACCGTCTCAAAAAACTGCAGCTTTACTCAGTTGCATATTGCCTACTCAGAGGCGATCTCTGCCTAACACACAAAGCTATGTCAAACCCAGAGCTTTTAGACATGCTCCACTTAAAGAAATCCTAATCCCTATGAGCTACACACTCTAGGGACCTAAACCTTGCCACCACAATAAACAGAACATGTTGGAGGGATAGATTCCTGTCCCAGAGACTTCCCATACTCTGGAACAAACTACCTATCTATATCAAACAAAGCTTCTCATTAGCACTCTTCAAGAAAAATCTTGATGATTGGATGGGAGATAGGAAATTCACCCTGGGGATCACTTCTGTGGCTCTGCTCGACATTGGCACAGGAAAATAATGTCCTTGGGTGGCAAAAGCCAGGGTACCTTTGGCTAGGCTTATATAGGCCCTAAGGCCAACAGCCTAGTACCTACCTATGAACCTATGAACCTATGAACCAGAGACTTCCTATACTCTGGAACAAACTACCCATCTATGTCAAGCAAAGTTCTTCATTAGCACTTTTCAAGAAAAATCTTGATGAGTAGATGGGAAATAGGAAATACACCCCGGGAATCACTTCTGTGTCTCTGCTGGACAGTGGCACAGGAAATTAACTTTCTTGGGTGGCGTAAGCTATGGTATCTTGCTGGCTAGGCTTACGTAGGCCCTTGGGCCGACAGCCTAGTACCTACCTATGAACCTATGAGCCTATGAACCTATGATATATAAACCATGAATCAAACCGGTTTCAGCCCCAAGGCCTTCATCAGTGGTACACTCATAACATTCAAAAGGAAACTTAAATAGTGTCCTAAATACATTAATTAAGCAGATCAATCAACATTTAAAGACATAGCATAGTACATAGAATCATATACAAAACTGTTACAAACCATCATTCAAAGATGGTCATTCAGGCCAGGGGAAAATAAACCCCCAATTTAATTATCCAAGCCTTCTCCTTATTGTTCAATATACTGTGCCATCCCATTTTCCTGGATCTGTCCCCCTCCAAATTTTATATATGACCATAAAATGAAATTTGGCTGTTTTGTGATTTTAGACATGTCTGTAAAGAGCATTAATCAAATGCTGATTTCTAATATCACTGAAGTGTTCAAACATTTTGATCCTTAGTGGCCTGGACGTCTGTCCCACATAAAAGGCAGAACAGGAGCAGGTGGCCAAATAGACCTCCCAATCCATCCCACAATTACCAAAACATTTAACCTGATAAACGTTGCTAGTATTCCTACTAGAAAATTTCTTGGTTTTAAGCATATGAGTACAGAATGAGAAGTAACCACAGGGAAAGGACCCCATCAATTTATCCCCAGTTAATGTAATTTGTTGACCAAAAGTAGACTTCTTAAATCCAGATTTGAAATGACGAAGGTATGACCCCAAATTATGATCTCTATGATAGGAAAGCAAACACTTAGGTGATAGTAACCTGGCTAATTCTTGATTAGCCAAGAGACTGTTCCAATTATTTTTAATAACATTTTGGTTGCACTAATGTTTCTTCCATATGTAGTCACAAATCTAATTGTGTCCTGTTCTGCACCTGATCTCACCCTGTATTCCAATAGCTTAGCTCAGTCCTGATCCTGAGCCCATTTACTGGCTGTCATAATATACCCTGGCTTATATCCACAATTGTGAAACCTTTTTATGAGGTCCTGTTGATGATAGGCGTAGGTACCTTGATCCAAACAAATTCTCCTAACTCTCAAAAATTGAGATTTGGGTATGTTTCTGATAGTATAAGGGATATAAACTAGTAGCCTCCAACAAACTATTATATTGGGGGTATTTATGAAACACTTGAGTGGACAACGTATGATCAGAGTTGCGTGTTATTCGAACATCCAAAAACTGGATCTCTTGATCATGCATGTTAAGTGTAAATTCCATCCCCCATTTGTTCTCATTTAGATAGTGGACAAAGTCTAGTAAATATGTGACATCACCCTCCAAATCAGCCAATAATCGTCAAGGTACCTATGCCAAATGTCCATCTCCCCTAAATAGATATGTGATGGGTCATAAATAAGAAATTATTCTAGGTACCCCATAAAAAGGTCCACATAAATGGGGGGAAAAGAAGCCCCCATCACAGTTCCTTGTGTTTGCCAGAAACAGTCAGCTTGAAAATAGAACACATTCTTGTTTAATATGTGTTCAGCCTTACAAACTATCAGGGTGTTGAAGCCGGGTGGATAGATGTCCACCTTATCAAGCCAATATTTTAATGCCTCAAGTCCAGCCCAATGGGGATATTTGTATAAAGAGTGGTAACATCTAATGTGCACATCATCCAACCTGGCTCCAACTGTGAGTCAGACAGAATCTGGAGGAATTCAATGGTGTATTTCAATCTAGCATGGATCATCTTTAATAGAGGCTGTAAATATTGTGTAAGATATACTGAAAGGGGTTCAGTCAATGAACCCCTACAAGATACTATAGTTCTGCCTGGTGGTTTCTCCAAACATTTATGAATTTTAGGTAGCAGATATAAAATCTGCTTCTGGGGATCATCCACCACCAATTGTTGTTTCATTCTCTCATCAATAATAACCTCTTCAACAGCTAGTTCCAAAAAGGAATCAGTTTCCCTTTTAAACTGCATAGTAGGTTCAAGTGGCATAGACATATAGTATCTGGAATCATGTAACTGTCTATAAGTCTCATTTAAATAAGATTGAAAGTCCATGACCACCACTGCTCCTCCTTTGTCCACAGATGTAATAACGATATTAGATTTATTTTTCAAATTTGTCAAAGCTTTTTGTTCCTTTTCAGATAAGTTGTGACCTAACATGTGGGAATCATTTAATTTGAAATGCAAATCTTTAAAACAAGATTCCTGAAACGCAGACACAAATTTATCCATAGGAGGTTGAAAGTTGGATTTCCGAAAAACGGAAATCCCTACTTGTTCGACTATTGTCTTGTCCACCAAAAAATAATTTTAAATTCAGCAAATGACAAAATGCCTATAAATCATTGGCTACAGAGTCTTCATTCACAAAAAAAAAAACAAGGACATATGATAGTCCTTTGTTTAGTAACTTTATTTCTACATCAGTCAAGTTAACAGAAGAAATGTTGTGCACATTAGAGACTTCAGTTACTGGGGTCAAACATAACTTAAACTGGGGTTGTCCATTAAAAGCTTTCACTTCTTCACAAATTTGTTTAATCTCATTGGTATTAGTGACCATAATACGTTTGTAATAGGAAGACAAAACATTAACAAAGGACATTGTAGCTTGTTGTTGCACAGATGCCCACTCTTCCAACAACATGTCATCTGGCGCACTAACAAAGAGTTGTGTACAAATTCTTAATCCCTTGGTGTAATATTTTTGGCTTGATATGCCCGAAACAATTTTAGATGCCAGACATTCGTCCTAAGTGAGGACATGCTTTTCGGTAAGCTTTCCAAACAGATCCCTACAGATATTATCCAGGTTCCTAACATTGCTATCACTTCCTTCATTATAATTCACAAGCCCAAAAACTTGCATGTCATCCTTATCGGATGACAATCCCTGTAGTATTGATACCAAATTCATAATCTAATAGAAGCAACAACTGTTCTGTGTGAAAAAATGGGCAGAATATGCCTAACACACTTGGTTCATCTCCACATGATATATACAATCACAAAATATTCACAACAAAATATATGTTGATACAATTTCAATTAAGTACACTAAGACTTATAAATATGACCACCATCAGTATAATAACATAATGGTACTACAATCCCTCAATGTCATAAATCCTATATTAGATTAACAATACTTGAAGTCACATCTATATACAAAGATATTAGGTACAATACAGCGCATCTGTTCCAAAGAGGATACTTTTCAAGAACACAGATGCGATCTCACTAACAGATTTTGTGTTAGGGGATATCCCATGGGACATGTTCTGCAGGCCAGCAATTGGGCAAACAACTTATCGAGGCAGGATTTATTAACCTACAAGCCTAGGGATCAGGGGACCACACTGCCGATCAGGTTCATAACAACATATGCTAGGAACTCAGATGTACTTATCAACAGTGTCCAGAGGAACTGGAATATTTTACTAAATTTACCAGAATTATCAGATATATTACCAGATAGATGTTTATTTTCATTCCGTAAAGGAAAAAATCTGGCATCATGCTTTAACCATTACAAACACATACACAATGAAAGGAATGTACAGTTTTTACAAATGACTATGACTGGGGAACCTCTAGTTGGGTGTTTCCCCTGTGGTCATCGTAGTAACTGCGACAAAATTACCAAATCCAAAGAATTTACTAGTAGGAATTCTTCAAGGGTTTATGACATTCCATTCTTCACAAATTGCAGTAGTGAATGGCTTGTTTATCTGGCCACATGTACTTGTGGGTCTTTCTATGTTGGCCAGACATCTCGTCCATTGAGATTACATATTTCTGAACATGTGAGTAATATTAAAAACAAAAAAATGAATAATGCTTTGTACAAACATACTCTGAAACATCAAACTGCCAGATTTTCTTTTATTGTGATTGATTTGGTCAAGGGTATTAAATTTAATAAAACAGGATGGCACTCTATGTTAGATACCAAAGAAAAGAAATGGATTACAAAACTAGGTGCACTTTTTTCACCTGGACTAAATGAGCAATTTTGAAATGAACCAATTAGATTAGTTCATACTACTATTTAAATTGTAACATCAGTTTATTTCTGTTTGTCACTGAAGAAGGCTGTGCTTTTTGCCAGCCGAAACCGGTCTGATTTGATGTTACTATAATGAATCTATCAATAAAGGATTTTATCGGATCTGCTATATGGTTGCTGGCTTCGTTTTGCTGTTTGGGTACTTTTGTTTTTGGTGCCGTGCAACATTCCCTGCGCAGGAGGCTGTTTTTGAGTGTTACAATGCAGCCTGACCAAACAAAATACCTGTTCTGAAAGTAGATAAAAAATAAGAAACAAAGCATAATTCAAAACAGCATATTCCGGTTTCCCCCATTCTTGCAAATAGCACATACATGAATAACACTTTGTATTATTGTGTATTCTGTGCCAAAAGCCCTACATATACAAAAATTCAAGATTTGTTTAAGAACACAATAATAGAGTGTACAAAAGACCTAACTGTGGCAAAAGCCACCACATACAGTGTTAATACACTAGTCCCAAATTACTGTACTATGTAATGAACATTCCCTTACATTCTAAATAAGTAAATGGCTCAGCTTCAACAAAAACACAGAAAAACACACACACAACCCACCAACCTATCAAATGAAAATTTTAAATGGGATGCTCCAAAATTGTGAGAGCTGGAAATTATTATTGTAGCATGAGCAACAACCCATACAAATAATCTATGCCTATTTGTAATAAAACAAAAAAGGCAAAAAAATATTATTTGCACCAATAAAGCACAAATATATTTCCAGCCCAATGCATCCCATCCATAACATAAGGTGAACCCCAAATCCATTAACAAAACCCACCAATATCAGGAAAAGATATCCTGAATGATCAAAAAGACCATTCAAAAAACTCTCTTCACTATTCATAATCAATACACCTATTCACATAACATGGCCAGAACCTCCATTGTTCCACCCCATATCTCAAACAGCACTCAAGTGACGGCTAAGGACTCTTCAAATCATAGCCCACAACACTATTATATAACCCATTGCAAAAAACTGCAATGATCCAAAAAATAGTATTGCATAATCATATTCATGAGGGATGAGCAATGCCCTTGGCATAAAGAATCTCAAACTTGTGCCTACACAGAATCCCTCCTAATTACAATATTAAGTGACCTCCAAAAAAAGGTAGTCAATAATTCAGTCTCAAAGTATTTCATCCCCCAAGAAAGTTCAGCATTACCGAAGTCCGTAAATACAGAAAACACAGTAAAGTACTAAATAGCCCTATTCCTGTTGTTTAACTCACAAGACACTTCCGTTGTTAATGTGTCCCCAAAATAGTCACTACTTCTTTTTAATACCTCACCCTCTAAAAAACATAAACATTAAAAAGGCCCAAAATAAATTCACATTATCAATGTGAATATGTCAATACCCCATTGTATTAACTCCATTACTCAATACATATAGTAAATATCATAACCAGTATTGAATTACTGTTATTACCAGAAAAAAAGAAAAAATACATACAGCAGGTATCACATACATAAACAAATAGTACTACACATTAATCCACCATTAGGCGTTTATCAAACATTAGAAAATTCCAATGTCTGAAGTCTGTAAATCCAAAAATTGGATGCCAGTTAGCAAAAATAGTACTGTGCCCAGATGATCCACACAATAATAGTTGTAAACATCTTTAATCACAGTGTGTGGATCAATCACCCAGTTACTCCTGTTTAGCTAGTGCTGGCTTCTCTTTTTGAGTTTGAAAATGCTTTTTGGGCCTTTGCACCTGCCTTACATGCGAGTACGTTCTGTGGTGGATTCTGTATGAGTCAATATGGGTAGAGATACTTGACAGTCTCATTTGCAATTGATAGTCTGTACAACTTGGTAAAAAGGCTTCTATGTACCAGTTAAAGCCCTTATCACCCTATTATGCCTTTTTAGGCAAAGTTCTGTTAATGAGAATTCCATCATAGCACACTCATCATTATAAAAACAGGATCCAATTAATGTGGCTGTGCTCAGTGTCAGAAGGATAAAAACCAAGCTGCCAACCCTGAAGGATTCCTATGTATGAAAGGCATCCATATGTACATAATCACTGAAAAATGCTTTCCCTGCTGAGAAAACATTCCTGTCATATCTGGGTTTACCACCTATCATGTCTTAGATGCAGCGGCAGCTGTTGTAGCATGTCCATATATTTTTAGAGACTCCATCATCTAGACAGATTCCCAGAGACCCACAAGTGAAACTTATTGAACTGCAAATCACACTAAACAAAATTATAACCTGTTGTAGAACAACTTCCATGGCCCCAGAGGTTCTTGCCAGGTTCCCACATGTCATGGATTAACTCCCTATAAATAAAAACTTTGCCTTTCTAGGAGACTTTAGCTAACAACCAATTGACCTGAGTGCCTACACTTCCAAAGTAGGCTATGCACAGAAGTTTTTAAATCTAATAAATAAAAACTCAAGGGACCAGATTGATTTGGTACTTACAAGTATAGAATAATCATGTATAATTCCATCAGTAACTCTCTTTCCAATTAAGTCAGACCATAAGCTAATAACCTTTACTTTTAAACTATCTAACCCCCTAAACCTATATAATGGAGTTCAAATATATTAAGCTCAAAATTTTCAAATTCTATGATGAAGTCTCAAAGTGCACTTATAAGAACATCACCTTGACATTGTCCCAGGAGATAGATTTGTAAAGGAATTTTATACCCATAAAATTGGCAGTCCCATCTAGATTCATATCTATCTATATATATATATATATATATATATATATATATATATATATATATATATTGTTTGTGTCTTTCGGCTTTTCCCGGTTAGGGATTGCCACAGTGGAACTCCGGTCCGCTAATGATTGGCAGTAGAGTTTTACATGCTGGCTTGCTGGGCCTAATGCACAACCTTCAACGAAGGAACGCCCATTCACGCATGTCGCCACACAGAAGACGCTCTAACTGAGAATCGAACGGGCAACGTCTAACTGTGAGGTGACAATGCTACCGCAGCACCACCACTGCAGTACATATATATATATATATATATATGTGTATATATATATATATATATATATATATATATATATATATATATATATACATATATATATATATATATATATATATATATATATATATATATATATATATATATATATATAGATATATAGATAGATAGATAGATATAGATATGTATATATAAAATGACCAATCTAAAAGTAAACCATCCTGGTGGACTATCAACTTAAAATGTAAAATAAAAGAAAAACACATTCAGCTACTCAACATATCTAAACACCCCCATCAAAGAAATATTATGAAACTGAATAAGAATTTAAAAAAGACCATGATTTACAATGAACTCAGGTTAGCAACTAAAGCCAAAGACAATTGCAAGCCCTTCTTTAGTTATCTTACAAAATTAAAAAAAAAAAATAAAAGATTCAACAATGTACAGAACAAGTGGTTATCAACACCTTCTTGACCCAGTGTTCATTACCAATTACTAGCAAAAACAAATTAGTGAAAAAATCATTCCTGGCATGACTATTCAATGCTCTAAAAAATCTGCATCTCTTAAACCCACCATTATCATTAAAAACATGTACTGAAAGTCCTGTCATAAAGTAAGAACACTTCCTCTATTGGGCCAGATACAAGATATTTATTAAGACCAATTAAACATGCCCTGTTGGAACCTTTCCACGTGTTATTTAACCAGATACTGGCTTCAGGCTCAGTCCTGGATGGATGCTGTATAGAACTAATGATGACACCCCATAAATGTAGTCATACTACTGACACAGGAAAATATAGTCCCCTCAGCTTGACAAGTCTCATTTGTAAGGCCATGCAACACATTTTAAGAGATATGGTTAACAAGGAAATAAAAATCTCATCTGGCTATATCTGCAACTATTTGGCTTTGTAAATGGTAGAGCCTATCTAAAGGACCTGGTGAACATAAGAGTGGACTCACTGCATAACACAGCCTACCTTGATTTGGCCAAGGCATTTGACAATTTCTCTGATGCTAGTATAATTAATAAAATAAATGCAGTACAGTTAGTCTCTTATGGGGCAAGCTAGATAGCTAATTAACTAAACGACAGAACCAACATTTTCAGGTATCAGGGTTATGTTCAGATAAAAGGAAGATAGCAGTGGTGCCCTGCAAGGCTCAATGCTAGGACTGCTTTTGTTCAGTATTTACTTCCCTACCATACAGACTAAAAACCAAAACCTATGTCTAACCAAGTCTGAGGAAGACTGCAAACTCAGAGTCATTGTCAAATCCCCCTGTGACACAGAAGCCCTACAACAGGAACTTACACTTATAAATGCCTGGTGTATTTAAAATTGGCATACATTAAATATACAAGAATGCAGCATTTTGGTATTTGGCAGATAAACCATCCACCAACATATAGTATTAACAATACTGTTTTCAAAATAAAAATGTAGTTAGAAACCTGAGAACCTGGGATTATAATTCTCACTCCTTTAATCACCATGTAGCAACAGTTGTCAGAAATCCTATCACTGAGATCTAAAGGTTTTATTTTCCCTTTTTCCTCAGTACTGATCAGATCAATTATAGTATACAACACCCCATTTCAGATGTAGTGGACCAGATATATTAAACATTTGAAAGACCTCAGAGGTTCCCAACAGGGAGGATCACAAGCTTAAAATCCTTAATCTACCATGAAATACTAGAAGCAGTGTCACAGTTTTTTGTTTCTTATAGGCTCCTTTGAGGAGATATATGACTTGCCTTCTGAACAATCAAGGAGCGAGTAGTCCAGGATCTCATGTACTTTCATAAATTAAACAGTCCTACAAATACCAGAAGAAGGAATTTGACCCTGCTTTGGCAGCTCAATAAATCAAAGCTGGGAGAAAGATTCATTTTTAAGCATTTCCCTCACCACAGGAATAGACTCCCCATGTAGATAAGGTAGTACAACATTTTCTTTTTTTTTTTTAAATGGGACCAAGCCAGTTGGATTTGTATTCATAAACTAATCCTGATCTTGACTGACCTAGCTGTTCTTGAGAGAGGGGCACAGTCTAGGATGTGATCTGGTAAGATGTAATGGTCATAAAACTCTCTAACATTGAACTTCCCATGATTCCTATGATACTCCTCAATAAGCAGGAGTACCTATACCTCCAAAGTAAGATATCTCCAAAAGACTAGAATTAATAAACCAAAACTTCCTGGACCAGATAATTAACAAACACATTAGAGGACATAGTATTCTTGACCTGGGCCTTATAACTAGCTTTTTCATGTACTCTTCTTCTGGTATCTCTTTACCTAATTATGAATGGTTATAAACTAGTGTTATTTACCTTCAAAATCCTTAAATCTACTGAAACTAACATCTCATAATATGAGGTTTTCAAATGTGCTAATCGTATCAAGTTTTATTGTGAAGTTTCAAAATTACCTTGCAGTAAGAACACCACAGAAATTTTCACAGCAGATAGTTTTGAAAAGATGTTTTATGCTTTTTTAATGCTCACTAAGATAAATATATAGAACTTGCAGTCCCAACAGATCAACATATAATGGTAAATTTAAAAGCAACCCACCCTAGTGGTCCACCAATATAAAATAACTCTAAAATTGAAAAAAAACTTAAAAGTATACAGCAGATCAAAAGACTCCCTTATCAAGGATAACATCAAAAAATTGACTACAAACTTGAAAACTATTAGTCTTCTAAAACAGCCTCTGAACTTAGTTTAACATCTGAAAATAAGGACAATCACAAATCATTCTTTTAGCCATGTTAGGAACTAAGAAATTACACCCAACATTTTTCTGAACTTATTCATAATAGCATTCCCTACTCTGAGCCAGTAAATATTGGCAACATACTAGAAATACTTTTCTCTGGATCTTTCAGAATCCTCATTATCACAAAAAAACATGTACTATCTGTGACTTAAAATAACTCATTTATGGGATGTCCACATGTTGAAAGATTTGTGGGATTTCCTAGGCAGATTAAAATCTGAATTATGGGAGGAGCTCTCTCTTTTTTAATCATTGATGCTGTGGATTTATTATCATGTATACCACAGGGGACTGGTTCGGAGATGCTTTAGTTAGGGTAAATGTTTTAATGTCTCTAGAAATTAGGCTATTTAACCTGATGGAAGTTATTTTACTCAATAATTACATTTATTACGAGAGTGAGGTCTTTAGGTAGGTTAGAGGTGTTGCCATGAAGGTGGTCTGTGCCCTGATATTTGTGAATTTGGTTATGCTTTCTTGGGAAAGGATGTTTATATTTGATTCAAAGTTTTTCAACAATATTAAATTGTATGTGAGATTTTTGGATGACACCTTTACATTATGGATAGGTGATATAGTTAATAAATGTATGACATATTAGTTCAACAACATCCTTTTTAAAATTCACTTAAGTAAAGGAAATTAACTACTTGGATACTATCATCACCCATGAAATGGATTTTGTATCTACTATATATAGAAAGCCTACATTTTCTAACACCTATCTCCATTTCTGTAGCCACCACCCACTGTTCCACAAAACAAATTTAGTTAAAGGCCAGTTTGTAAGACTTTTTAGGATGATTTCTGAAAGGCATGTATTTGATGTTGAGTAGAAAAAATTAGAATGTATGTGTTTGGATAGAGAATATCCCAATGAGTTGGTAAAGCAAATTAGTGATGAAATTATGGCAGGATGGAATACAAAATATAATCCTCTTTTGGGTGCCGGCTTGATGAAGAAGCCACACCAAATACACCCCATGCAAAACTCAGCTACAACACTCAGTAATGAAGGCATAGCATTTACTATGGGTAGATCCAGGTTTAGTGATGCTGCATTCTTTAATCAAGCTCTTATTTTAGAATACAACTCAGGGGCTGTGGTTATCAAAAATATTGTCAGCAAAAACTGGAATATTATTGGGGTGATAAAAAATTAGATGTATACTGGGTGATAAACTGTTTTTTATATATAAAAAGGCAAGAAATATTAATAATGTGGAAGAAAAGACTGAGGCAGTTTATACACATGACTACAAAGAAAGGTACTAGAAAGTGCGGGGCTTGTAACCAATATAGATTCATTTTGGAGACTAAATCTTTAACTCTTAAAATACATTACATTTTACTATCTTTCCCCATGGAGGAAATTGTAATACCAAAGGAGTGGTATACTTAGCAGTTTGTTCAGAATGCCCCACATTTTATGTGGCAAAACTGAATGCATTTTTAAGAAACTTAGATACGAACCCACTTATAACATTATCAAGGGTAATGTAAATAATGCTTTGCTCAAAGATTCAGTAAAATGTGTTTCCTTTCCGCAGTTTTCATTTATTATTTTAGAAAGAGTTTTGTCTAAAACAGATTTTTATGCGTACACTAGTGCAGTAAATACTGTATATGCAATGTGACATGTTCTGAAGCAGTTTCTCCTTTTCCTTTAGTGTGCTTTGTTTGGTAGAAAATCATACCCATTTGCAATAGTTAAGTAAGTAAACCGATTGGAATGCAATTATCCATTTCTTCCTTCCTTCCAATATGCTGTCACTCCAGGCCTGGCATAGCCTATTGAAATGACAATGGCTTGTCGAGGAACTACAGCCCATTTTTATGATTCAAAAAAATTATTTTTATCTGCAGGAAGGACTTAATTTGATATGCTGACATTGGAAATGTATAGTGTGTCTTGAAAAATGCATGATGAATTTGGAAAATTAGGAATATCCTTTTAAGTGTACTGCAGTATGTAGTCTGGGAATATACTCATAGAGTTATAGTCAGAAACAACTATGCGTTGGCTAGATAATAAAGGTCTTATGTGCCATCTATTGCGGTATATAAAGAGGAGTTGCTGGGTGGTTAGAAATCAGGAAGTGAGTTTGTTACCTGGAAGATCGTCAGATGGAAGACTCTAGAAGCATGGGATATGAGATGCCATTTGTACCTAACCCGTGGAGTGTACCATCAGCTCATAGAGCTGGAAGTTGGCCTTGAGAGAGATCTGCAGCCTTAGACACTCTTTTTTCAAATTATAGCCTGTAACCTGGATGGGCTGTCTGGGATGTGCACTATTGGTGAGATGTAACTCAAGTACTGTATTTGTTTTGTTTGAAACTGAAAGCCATTAGACTGGATATTTTGTTTTACTGAACCATGTGGATTGCTGAATAAATATGTATTTTATAAGTGTTGTCTCCAGAATCCCCTTCAGTTTATGCTAACAATTTCGACAAGCAATTGAGGATAATTCTTAGGGAATTTATTACCCCAGAAGGATTACAGAAAGGAGGAAGGATGAGTATTACCTCACACTACAGCTATAAAAGGATGCACATAGGTTCATAGGTTCATAGGTTCATACTAGGCTATCTGCCCGAGGGCATTTACAAGCCTAGCCCATCGTTTTGTGGCTTACGCCACCCCTTTAGTATGGGGAACTATACCCATTATTTTGCTGTGCCTCTGTCGAGCAGTGACACTGAGGTAATCCCTGGGGTATATCTGCGATCTCCCATCCATTGGTCAAGATTTCTCTTGAACAAGGCCAGCGAGGTGCTCTGCCTCACATGTACCGGGATTTTGTTCCACAGCATAGGGAGTCTTTGGGTGATGAATCTATCCCTCCAGCACGTCCTATTAATAGCCGTGTCACATAGAGGCAATGTGAGTGATCAGGGACTTATGGAGGGAGACAATGGAAATCTGGAAGGAAACAGTCAATAAAAATGGTTGGGTGACTAGGAATTCTGCAAGTAGGAGAATTCTCCAGGAAAGGAGGACTAGGATGAAAGGAAACTACGAATGACAGTAATGAGAACATCAAAAATTAAGGCCAACAGAGGAAACACTTTAAAGGTATAATGAAAATTTCAGATCCAATTCTAGACAACATTTTTAGACAGTAACTATGAGGAAAGCAAATCACTATAACTTAATGGGCAGATTATCCATTATAAACAGAATGATTAAAAATACAGTCTTTTTCTAAGAAGAGTATAAGCTGTGTTTTGAAATGAGTGATAAGAATGGGGGATTTATT
>NC_056726.1:1366289433-1366331933 GCF_019279795.1 Protopterus annectens
ATAAGAAGAGAGATCCATGCCAACTCTAGCATAACAGGTAGGCAGAGTTGTAGATATATATATATATATATATATATATATATATATATATATATATATATATATATATATATGTATACACAGAGAGAGAGAGAGAGAGGATCATGTCAGAATGACACAAATAGGTAAGCCAACAATGGAAGTCAGTTACTTTTTGTTTGTTTTGTGGCATCATTCTTGTTGTTGCTAGGATACTGCTCAATGCATGTTCTGACAACTCTATTATGCCTCTCACACATGGTTTACCTTTGAATGACTGAATACCATTTCTGTGATCGGCTATTTCCGCAAACTGTAATGCAGAAATACAGACAATGTCGAAGGATCAAATGTTGAAAATGGTTTTCTGGAAAACCATTTTTGACATTTGATCAATGTATTTGAATGTCAAAAAAGCACTCACTTATTTGCCATTCAAACACATGGTGAATCAGCATTGTGGTTCTTTGCAGCCGTACTTCTGACATTTTGCATGTCGCACATACGGCGTTCAACAAAATAAAGGTAAACTTTACCTTTATTTTGTTAAATGCCGTATGTGTGAAGTGCAAAACATCGGAAGTACGGCTGCAAAGAACCACAATGCCAATTCACCATGTGTTTGAATGGCAAATAAGCAAATGCTTTTTTGCCATTCAAACACATGGATCAAATGTCAAAAATGTTTTTCCAGCAAACCATTTTTGACATTTCATCCTTTGATGTTGTCCGTATTTCTGCATTACAGTTCAGGAAACGGCTAATCGCAGAAATGGTATTCAATCATTCAAAGGTAAACCGTCGGCCATTATTTAGTGCTATGCAGTGACTTCAGTCTTCAATGATTTGTCAGAAAAAACTACAGATTTTATGAAGAACAGACCAAAAATGTGAGGCAAAAATCTGGTTAGCTGAGAGATATGCTCTCTTCATATGATCAAATAAAATATGTCTGAATTCATTCACCCCATGCAAGCAATGACCATATAATTTTTGTACTTAAGTTGCAAGGACTTAAGGGCACTAATGACAGTGTTGATCCTGGCATTAGAAGGCAGCTGTCACTCTGTTTTTGCTGAGCCTGATGAGTGGTGCATGTGTATTCTGACTATGGTATGATCCATAAATTATGCATAGCATGATCCCAGTTATTCTGACTATGGGTAATATTTAACTATTGACTATAGGATGGGTAATGTAAATACAACACCAAACTAGATAGACTAATTCAAGCACCAAAAGGGAACCAAATGGTCCTCAACAGCAGTTCACCTAGTACTTTCTTATGAATCTGTGGAGTCACATATGGCTAAAATGTTACCAAATTTGTTGTTTTGTCTTTGTTACATAAATGGTTTTGGTCTGCCAGTTGAGTTTTGCACTTATATTCTCTGTAGTGTTTGTGTACATTGTTTGTCTGGTGGTGTGGCATTTAATGTCCTGTATACCAAACCTAAGTCTATGAGGTCTTTGTGATTTAGGCAGGGACTTTTTAAGCATCTCGTCTTATGGTGGGCATGGTTATGTGAGGTGGATATTGGAACTGCCAACATCCTGGTTATAATCTACAGTCTTTAAAGACAGGTTAGCATCCAAGGTTAGCAGATATCTGTACCTCTCACAAATGGAATCTCTCATAGGAAGAATTCAACAGTTGTCAGTGAGCAATAGATAGCTCTTGGATTGCCTCAGTGTCCCTATTACTTTCTGGCTAGCAACAAACAATGAGATAAACTGTGACTTCATAATATTTAATGCCTAGTGAAATAGGGAGCAATAATGAGTGTTAATGAAATTAATTTGTACGAAGGGTCTATGCAATAGAACACTAGGACGAACAATGAGTCAAAGCACAGCAGTTACAATTATATATACACAGTATCAATAAATGAAGGGTACTAAGGTCAGCAATTGTGTAGCAACAACTTATAGATATGTGAAACAGTTACTATAAACTTGCCACAGTGCCACAACAGCCTGGTACAAGTTATTTAACTTTGGTGTCACAACAACAGCCTGGAAAAACTGATTTGACTTGGGCGCCACAGCAGCAGCTTATTACAAATGATTTGGCATGGGTGCCACAACAATAGTGTAGTGCAAATGATTTGGCTTGGGTGTCACCCTAACAGCTTAGTACAGTGATGAGACAGTGAGTGGTCCACAAATACAACTGGAATGAGGATCAGAATACTTGCATTTGATGGCAAACGATGAGCACAAAGGTCAGTAAATGCTACGGCAATAAGTAATATTTTTGAAAATAATAACTACAATTTGGCTCAGATGACAAAACTGCAGTTTTACTACAAATTTAAAAATCAGAGCGAAGACTCGGCTTACAGCTGTGAAAAGTAGTGAAAGAAAAAATTATCAATATGCCAGGTATAGCAAGAGGGAACGTAATAGTGATATGGCCCTCTGCAAGCATTTGTAGGTGTACACAGCTGTGCCTGTGCATCTGCAGCTGTTCTCAACTGCAGCCATTGGTCTGAAGGAGTTCATTGGAATGTGTGGGTATACCAGATTCAATACCTTTGCCCTCTTCTGTGTGTGTGTGTTTGTGTGTGTGTGTGTGTGTGTGTGTGTGTGTGTGTGTGTGTGTGTGTGTGTGTGTGTGTGTGTGTGTGCGTGAGCGCATGCATGTGTGTGTGTGTGTGTGTGTGTGTGTGTGTGTGTGTGTGTGTGCGCGCACACGCGTTTGTGTGTATACATAAATACTTGGTCCCTGCAGCCAACAGTAGTTATGATATAAAGGAAAGAAACAACTGACATAAAGAGGAACTTCATATGGCCAATATTGTTTGGATACAATCCTTGATTTCCTTGTTTTGTTGACTGTTGGCAGTATGTTTATTACATGGATGTAAATAAACTGGACCACATGAAATCAATGAGTTTAGTCTTAATATTTTAACTGGGTTAAATTTTTTTTTTGCAGGCGTGTGTGTGTGTGTGTGTGTGTGTGTGTGTGTGTGTGTGTGTGTGTGTGTGTCTGTGTGTGTGTGTGTGTGTGTGTGTGTGTGTGTGTGTGTGTATGTATGAAATGCACTGTGTTATGCTATAGCCATGTTTGTTTGGCACTTAATGCAGATGAGTAAGACTGTTAGTTGTTTATAAACTGTTTCCTATAGAACAGGGTTTGATTCTTTCAGCCTTCATTTGTCTGCTGTGTGATTAACCAAATGATTTTTACCAGCCTGTGCTCCTAGGCTGTCCCTGAAAATAGACACTTGTGTCAAATGGGCTGTTCCAAGCCATTAACATGTGCATTACACGTTTTCTCTGAATCCTTGCACCCTTCAGCTAGCGCTTAATTACTGCTTTACTATATGGTATTTGACTATGAATCTCACCATGTTCCTTGTAAATAAATGGCTCACCAGCTACCTTTTCAATAAATGTGAAGATAAGTTTACTGTTGATTCTGCTGTCTGGTTTCAATGTGAACATTCTTTTTGCTTTGTTTAGCAAATGGCTGTCAATGTTTTTGTTGTAAAATTTGAAATAAAAGTTTTAAATTAAATCCATATCATGGGATTATTGTAAAAGTGGCAAAGAAAACAATATGTACACTAACATGTTTGAATATTTTTTATAGTTGTTGGGGAGAGACAACCAAGTAAGGGGATATTGGTGTGGCTGGAGAGATCCAATCAATTATAATGCCTAGACACCCATTTGACCAAAATTTGCCTTGTTCTACAACAGTTCATACTGCTCAGCATGCTGGGGTCACAGCATACACCAGATAGTCAAGCTGATGCCCACCACCTTTATCTAGCGATATAAATTGCAGATTCTGTTCTGTTCATAATTCTTTTAAAATATTATATTGCTGTTTAGAAAGATAGTGCCCCATGACATGTATCCCTACTGAATTCATTCACAGTATATTTATGTATCTATGTATGTATGCCTTTTCAAAGCTAGCTCAAGATTTTTAGAGGGTGTTGTACAAGTGTATGAGATTAAAACTACAACAATCATCAATCAGGCTTACATGATTCAGTGCACAGATTCAAATTCAGATTATTCAGAATATAATAGTGTTCTTATTCAGATAACAATGGTGGGTGCTCCTTCTCTGCTCTATACCTTTGCTAATGCATAACTGCAGTCTTCAGGAAGTTGCCCTTGGCTTATTCGGTTTGCACTGCCTAGTATGGCCCACAATTGTGATGGAATAAATACACTTACCCCATTACTGCAAAACCATGTTTTTATTTTAGAGCAGTTTAAAATTTATTGATCGCTGCAGTTGTTGTTGTGTTTTTCGGCTTATCCCGGTTAGGGGCCACCACAGCGGAACTCCTGTCCACTAATGTTTGGTAGTGGATTTTTACATGCCAAGTTACCAGCCCTGATGCACAACCTTCAACGAAGGCACGCCCATTCATGCATGCCTCCACACAGAAGACGCTCTAGCTGAGAACTGAACGTGACAACGGCTTGCTGTGAGGCAACAACGCTACAGCAGCACCACTATTATTGATCACTGCAGTAAAGGCCATATTTGCTGTGCCTTCATTTTACAGTACTTCAAATATCAAAATAATACATTCATGAATGAAGTAACGATGCCACTATTTACTGATATAATATGATAAGAATTTCCTCATTTAGGGTTCATTCCAAATAACGTGTCCATGAGATTTAATAACACTTACACTAATGTTCTGAGTGAACAGACAACACAGAAATTACTCACACATTCTTCCTCCTAATTACTTTTCTCACTAATATTCTTGCAGCTTTAAATATTGACATGGATTGATAAAGGTTACCACAAAGTGAATACATGTACACCTAGTGTATTCTTTCTGAGTGACTAGAAAGCACAAAAATGTGATGAGTGTTCTTGAATACATGTCGGCTACACTTAGTGCGCACTTATTTTAATTAACCTTATAAGCAATGCTTTGTAGCCTGCATCTTCTCGAATGAACTATCTTGATAGTCTACTTTTCAAAAGCATCTTGTTTTCATTCAAATGGATTTATTCGCTTTGTACAAGCGTTTGTTTCCTCAGTCAGACATTTCCTGTTGTACACCACTTAAAATTCTAGTTTGACTAAGGCACTTGAATGCATTGTAGAAGGACAGCTGGCAGATAAAGCATGGACACACTGTTACAGTGGCAAGTGTCATACATCACAGTGAGCATATGCAAAGACAGAGCCTTTTTAGTTGCCTGCTATACTATGATAAAGAACACCCACAGTATGGCATACAATTAACAGACGATTGCTGTTACTTTGCCTTTAATGAATGTCATTCTTTCTCTGAACCATTTACTTGCTATTATTCATACATTTGCATCCTCCTTGTGCTTAAGTGAGTTTAAAGAACATCACTGAGTCATTTAGAATTTAATGGCTTTAATACATAATAAGTTGCATCTCCTGATGCCTGATTTTTTTTTTCTGCTGGGCTCTTCATCATTCCATATGTAGAAGATTCAACCATTTTACCTGCCTGTACAATTATTAGTGTTTCAGTGGAGCTTTAAGTGAGTTCTTCTCATCTCATTATAGTCTGATAAGAATATCTTCATTAATACACACAACAGATAATATGCGTTTTGGGCAATTCCAGGCTTCAGAGCTACTTAACTGCATTACTCCTTTTCATATTCACTCAAGGTCTTTAAACACATGGCCAGTATTCTCATGGCATTCAGTTTCAGTATACTACCTTAGCAACTTTTCCCTGACAGCCTTTATTGTGTTCATTTTGACTGGCTAACTTATTCTGAAACTGTTTGATTTATTAATTCTCATTATTTGTCACCAAATCAATGTATCAGCAAGGATGAAAATAGCCTTTGGTGTTTTCGTGAACATTTTGTGTTATTTATTTATTTTGTCAGTTATTTATTATTCAGTCTCACAATGTATTATTCAGCTTTTTATAAATTTTATGTTCATTATGGATTTGAACTACATCACTTACAGTTCTGTATCCCAGTCTAGCACCTTAACCATTTGTTCATAGTTATAAATTTGTTCCATCATCGTCCGAGTATATCAGTTTGGTGGAACTAGAAAGTCACAGTTTCTGTATGCATACCTAAACATAACAAAAAAAAAAAAAAAAATATCTAAACCAAAGGTTGACCTTGTTCAGATGTATTTTTCATTCTCGTTAATTATCTTGTCATTACAAACATTTCTCCGAGTAAGATACAGAAATAAAATGAATAAAAAATTATATTTTTGATGATAAATATAATGAGGGAGAACTATGTCTGGTATCAATAAATAAATATGTTTACTATATTAATACATGCAAATTAGAATCGAGAAAATCATCACCATATAACAAGATGTGTACTCCTGACACGATTAAAGATATTGTCATGAATTCTGCATTTGTAGAACTTGTATGGCAGTGTTTGTGCAATACATCTCAGGGTGATGCAACAAAGTGAGAGCTGTGGCATTAACTATGAATGATTTTCATGGATACCATAAAGCTTATTCAGGTCTAATACTAATCACTGATATTGTTTTTCATGCATAACAACATACATTATATAAATAATCAATCTGACTAATTAAATGTTGCATTCATACAACTCCATATTATACTATAAGCACCACCATTTGTCAGCAAACACATGTCCACTATAATAATAATAGCTCAGTGTGGTGTCATACTAATTCAGGAAACAATCTATGTCAAATGTGCATGCAGAAATCTGATCCACTGTGCAATAACATTAATAACTAACTGTAAGACAGGTGTCTCAGGAAAAAACAGTGACTCAGATTTTGGAAGAGCTAAAGAATAATGTTGGGACTGAGTGGCTTATAGTGGGATGATTGGTTTGAGTGGCTTATTGAGGAATGATGTTATTCATAGGTTCATAGGTAGGTACTAGGCTATTGGCCCTAGGGTATATATAAGCCTAGCCAAAAGGTACCCTGGCTTTTGTTACCCAATAAAATTATTTTCCTGTGCCCCTGTCGAGCAGAGCCACAGAAGTGATCCCCGGGGTGAATTTCCTATCTCCCATCCAATCATCAAGATTTTTTTTGAAGAGTGCTAATGAGGAGCTTTGTTTGCTATAGATAGGTAGTTTGTTTCAGAGTATGGGAAGCCTCTGGGACAGGAATCTATCCCACCAGAATGTTCTGTTTATTATGGTGACAAGGTTTAGGTCCCTAGACTGTGTAGCTCAGAGGGATTGGGATTTCTTTAAGTGGAACATGTCCAAAAGCTCTGGGTTTGACATTGTGTTAGGCAGAGATTGCCTCTGAGTAGGTGATATGTAATGTAGTAAAGTTGCAGTTTTATGAGACGGTCTGCATAGGGCATCGGTTTGAGGCCTGTAATCCTCTTTGTGAAGTATTGCTGTGGCCTTTCCAGTTGTTGATGTCTTGTGAGGTACATACCAAAAAGGGCGTTGTACTCTATAATGGGTCTAATGAGTGATGAGTAGAGGGGAACAATGACCTCTTTTTTCCTGGATGAAAAACCTTTTGTGTTAAGGTGTGCCATGTAGAAGGATTTCCTGACTACTGTGGTGATATGATTACCAAAGGAGAGACTACTATCCGCCTGTGTCCCAAGGTCTCTTATCACACTTTCAGTGTTAAGTAGACTACCACATATGTGGTAGCTCATGGGTACAGAGTTTTTGCCAAAAGGGATGACAATGCACTTTTTGGCATTGAGCTTGAGGCCATGGCTTTGACTCCAGGCATCTGTCTCAGCAAGGCCCTTTTCTAAGATGTCCACATCTTTTGGAGTTTTGATTATGGTTCCTAGTTTGCAGTCATCTGTGAACTTCATTAGCCAAAGACCTTCTGTGTTAGCCCATACTTCAGAGAAGTAGATACCAAACAGGAGAGGATCCAGGACTGAACCCTGTGGTACTCCACTTATCACTGTTCTGAAGTTGGATTTGGAGTCTGCTACTTTCACAGTGTGGATTCTGTCAGTGAGTCAGTTGGCAACCCATCTTGTGACATAGGGATTTATATATAGTTTAGTGAGTTTATCTATAATTCCAGAGTGGGGGATGGTGTCGAAAGCCTTGGCGAGATCTATATAGGCTGTGTGAACCACCTTACCCTCATCTACAGCTTTGGTGACCACATCAAAGAAGTCTATCAGGTTTAGGAGACATGATCTGCCTTTTACAAACCCGAACTGGATGGAGATTACCAATGTCATTATTTATAAGTTCCATGATGATAGGTTCCATAGCCTTGCAGACCAAGCTCGTCAGGCTAATGGGGCGGTAGTTTCCAGGGTCTGTGGGGATTCCCCCTTTGTGGAGTGGGATAACTGTCACTGTGCACAATTCAGTGGGTACATAGCCTGAGCTGAGGCTATGATTGAACATGGTACTTAGGTGGGGTGCCAGTTTGTTCTGTAGTTCATGTAGAATGCAGCCTGGAATGTAGTCAGGTCACATGGATGCTGTGTTCTTGGCTTTGGAGAGTGCGTTTTTTACCTGTGCAGCCGTTATTACAGGAACTTTGCATTTTTCTAGTATAGAGATGGGCCCTTTAGGGGATGAGAGGGGGTTAAAGTTAGCACTGAACCAATCTGCCAGGATGTTGGCAATATCAGTTGGCTCTGTATATTTAGTGCCATTGTGCTGTAACTCAGAACAGATATGAGTGTCGCCATTGAGATTCTTGACATAGCTATAGAATGCTTTGTGGTTGTCTTTAGAGTCAGTAGCAATTTTGTTTTCATAACTAGCTTTGGAGGATTTTATGAGGGATCTCAGCTTCTTACTGAGGCTGACCAGGGAGTTTCTCCAATCAAGGGATTTTGCTCTTTTTTGCAACAGTTTTTTTCTTCTATTGTAGACTTTGTTTATGGCAGGGGACCACCAGATTGGCTTCCTTTTTTTGGAGGATAGCATCTTGGTTCTGTTTGGGATTGCACAATGCATGCACTTGTGTAAGTGCTTATAAAGTGCATTTGTGTAGGATTCAGCACTCATACCTCTACTGTCCAACAGCATGGGTGTCGTGAAGTTTGCTACTTCTGTCTTAAGAAGCGTGAAGTTGGCTTTGGAGAAATTTTTTACGGTGGTTTCCCTAATGGGGGTGGAGGAGGGTTATGGATGCATAGGGTGATTAGCTTGTGGTCATATCTGACCAATTGACCTCTGCTGTGGAACACCAGTTGCCCATGTTGGGGGGGGGGTGTATAAGTTGATCCAAGGCATTGGAATTTATGAATTCCAGAAAACTTTGAGCACAAGAGTTGGTACATGAGTAGTTCTCCCAGTTAATGGTGGGGAAGTTGAAATCACCCATTATTAGGGTGTTAGGTTGTACCCTAATATTTTCCAGTGTATCAAGAAATGACAAGTGGGAATGCTGGGGCATGGTGGGGGATCTGTAGCAAGCTACAATTTGGATTGCGGTTTTGCCTAGAGTTAGTTGCACTTGGATAATCTCGGATGCATTATGCTGAGCAACTAGCCTGGAACTCTGGATATCCTTAATGAATATGGACACGCCACTGCCTTTAGTGTTTCGGTCCAGGTTAGGTGGCTGAAAGTTGTGGTATGAATTATAGCCTGGTAATGGAGGAGTAGTCTCTGGAGCCTTGAACCAGGTCTCTGTCACTGCACACATGTCTATGTTCTACATTTTAAGGAGTGCCTCAAGTGAGTGCATTTTGAGGTTTAGACTTCTAGCATTGAGTAGCAATACCCTCAGATTCTGCTTGCTTATACCTGTTATGGTGGTGAATTTGTCATTTGAACCTTGCCTTAAAAAGGCACTATAGGGGTGGCTAGAGCCTTAGCCAGTATCCGGAATTCCAGGGGTGACAGGTGCAGGACATCTCTGGCAAAGCATTGTGGTTTGTTGAGCAAGTCATCCCAGGCAGACAGATACTGGATCCCCTTAGAATGACACCAGAAGCTTAGCCAATTGTTGAAGTCAATCATTTTGTCCTTGTACTGTGGTATAATTCTGGGTAATGGCAGGATACTACTCGGGGCTAGGGTCATACCTGCCTGGGCTACAAAATCGGACAGCTCCTCCATGTCCCTTTTCATGTAGTCCAGGGAGGTACATCTTAGGTCATTCACACCAACATGGAGAATGGCAGAGTCATATTTGTACTTGTGGAGTGACCTGAGTGCATGCGTTATGTGGCGGATCCTGGCACCCGACAGGCAGCTGACAGTAACTTTCTACTTGTTTAGCCTAGTGAGTGGAACATCAGTGTGCCTGACTATAGAGTCACCTATGAGAAGAGTGTTGGGTACATTGTTATGCCTTATGGCTGTGGTTGAATGTCACACTGAGTTTGTGGGCTATGTGTCATTTGGGTTGTTGAGGGGGTGGAGGTTGCTTGTGTTTCTGCTTTGGAGGTCCCTGTTGCTTTGGCAGGTTCTTACTGAGAACCTCCATGAATGTAGGTGTGTGTTTTGTGTTTCTATGTGTGTGTTTTGGTGGTGTAGGTTTTGAGGGACTATGTGATGAGTGTTGTGTGGTGCAAGTGTTTACCTTCTCCTCTTGACTGTCTAGTCCAGTCTTGGGTGAAGACAGCTTTGTTTCCAGTTTTCTATATAAGTGCATCTCTCACAGGTTATAGTGTTAGGTGGTAGGAGGAGAGGGTTGTCTGCGTACATGAGGCAATTGCTGCATTGCCCCAAGATGCCCAGATTCATCAGGTAGACAGGAGAAAACACCAGGAGCAGACCCTTAGACATGTCTGGATAGGTGCTTATTTGTTAAGTACTAGAAACTGTTTTCCTCTAGACAAGTGAGGAAAGTTGAGTGCTGTAGCAATTTGTAGCTTATTTAGTGCTTACAATGATTTCTGAACAAGTGCTGAGCTCAAAGAAACAGACTTGAGTGCTGAAACTAAAAAACTGGCTAGTTCTAAGAAACAAAATTAAGCTAGAAGGCTTCCTTCCAACACAGAAAGGCTTGGTGGCTCAGACGCCCACAAACAGTTCTGGACACAGCAAATCTGTATCCAGACTAGACTACCCATAGGAAAGGCAGCAGTGGTTTATAGTGGAAGGGTGAGACTTAGTGGCTTATGGTGGGATGATGGGTTTGAGTGGTCTATAGTGGGATATTGGGATTGAGTGGTTTATGGTGGGATTGAGTGTCATATGCCGGGATGTGGGATTGAGTGGCTTATGATGGGATTGAGTGGCTTATAGGTGAATGTTGAGATTGAGTGGCTTATGGGGGATGGTGGAATTGAGTGTATTTTGCCAATTCAACCATTTGGTTGGAAAGGTAGTGGAAAGGCAGTGGTCCATCCCACTGCAGTGCCAGCACCTAGCAAAGAGAGAGATGCATAGACTGTAGCATGCAGCATGCATAATGTGTACTTGGCAGTGCAACATGTAGCCATGTCATAGGATTCATTGATATAGGCAGCAATGTACATACTAACACAGAAAGACATAGTCTCTGCCATCTGTGAACATGCCCATCAGCCAATGGAGAAGGACTTAAAACCAATGAGCTATTTATTGATTCCTGCATTAATGCAATGCCATGTATAGCGCCTGTCCCAATGATGTGGAGCAAATGGGTGTGGTCACAATGGAGATAGATGACAGGATGGTCCATCAGAAAAAAAACTTACAAAGTGCATACAAAAGTGTCAAAATGCTTAGCACTCCTGTTCTATAGTAATTTCTTTCTGGGAAAACAGTGCTCATTGAAATCGTATACCGCCTACATGTTAAAATAAACATAACAACCAACACCAACTATCAATAAAAAATAAAGGCAAAAACTGAGAACTGAAAAATAAACAGATTCTCCAAAAAGTAAAGTAAAGTACTTTATCTCCTACCCTTTTCTCTAAAATAAAAACAGCTTCCCTAAAACCCTGTTACTATCAGAAGATATTCATCTAAATCCAGGCCCAGACTGTCTCTCCCTGTTTACAATTCAACTTACCCCAACACTCTACACCTACTCTCCCAAAAAACATATATGCTTTTACACAATGAATATTAAAAGTGTGTTTAATAAAGTTAGGGAATTCCATGCCTGGATGTCAACCCACTCCCCAGATATAATTACCCTTCCTGAAACATGGCTAAAACCTCTTAAATGTGATAAAGAATTTCTCCTTCCATGGTATAATATACTTAGACTGGGCCATCAAAATAAGAAAGGTGGTGGAGTAACCCTTGCCTACTCAAACCGTTTTACATTCACAACCCTTGATAAACCAACCCCATCCTTTCTACCTGCTGAACTCCTGATGTCCAACCTTAAACTTAACAATCACATTATAATTTCTGTAACAGCCATTTATATATCTCCTTGCGACAACATTCCCTGACTTGAACATATTTTCTCCTGGCTTACTCAACACATACATAATGAAATCCTCATCCTAGGGGATGTCAATATATATTGACTTTCCCTTTGCTCACACAACTCCACCTTATGTATCGACTTGCATGGTTTCACTCAACCTATCTCTACACCCACCCATGCAAATTATTCTTGCAACTCTAGCTTGCTTATCGACTGGGTATAAGTTTCATAACCACATAAATATCACAATCCTGAAACACTGCCTGACTCCCTAAGTGATAACTCCCCAGTAAAAGTTTTAAGATTCTCTCCACATTTCTCCAGACCACATAGATATATCAAATGTCGTGCGCTATCAAACTTCCACCCAAAACCTTCAATACGCTTCTCTCTAAAATAAACTGGTCTTTTCTGACCTATCTTCATCTGGACAAAGCAGTACAGATGTTTAACTCCGCCTTCCTAAATATTCTTCCAGTCTTTGGCACCTTTGCTCACAGTATGTGTCAAATCTAAAATGTCCCCCCTGGTTAACTAATGCCACCCACACCTTAATGCATACAAGAGAAACAATGTGGAAAACCTGGCTAAAAACTGAGCTCCTTATCCACTTACAAAAATATAAAGAACTCAGAAACCTTACAAAAAATATATATATCAATAAAGACAAAAAAGATTTCTGCGATAATCCACCTACTTCACAAAACTCAAATCCCAGGAAATTCTGGCATTCAATAAATCAAATATTACATCCTAGTAACCCATCATCTCCTAATTCCTGCCCTGTTCTACATCTGCAGATAACTTATCCCCCTACTTTCCTCAGATAGAAGACTCTCTTGCCCTCCTTGTCTCTATACTGATGAACCATTCTATCTCTGAATCAAAAGTTCCCTCTATCTGATACAATTCTTTAATCTACCCATTCACAAAGGAGGTAACACCACAGACATTTCTAATCTCAGACCCATAGCCATACTATCACCTCTCTTAAAAATACTTGAAAAATGTGTGCATAAGCAAGTCGTGGAACACTTACTTCAAGAAAATCTACTCACCCCCACACAACACGGCTTTCATCCAAAACATAGCACCACTACTGCCCTCTTATCCTTCATCAACACTATTTCCCTGGCCAGAGATAACAATAAACTAGTGTCATGCTTGTTCCTTGATATCTTGAAAGCATTTGATAAAGTCTCTCACTCTTTTCTTCTGCACAAACTCACTAACCTTAATTTCTCCACCTCTGCCATAGCCTGGTTTACTACTTACCTCACAGATTGACTACAATCAGTAAAATGGCTTTCTGCTCTCTCCCCTCCGCTTCCTATCAAAATGGGCATTCCCCAAAAATCTATTGTTAGTCCACTGCTCTTCAATATTTTTATAAATCTACTCTATACCTTTTGCCCTCTCTCGTCCAATATGCAGATGACTTTACATTCATCACCATTGCGATACCCTCTCTGACTTTAATTATTTTACTCAGAAATCCTTTAACTCTGTTGAAACCTGGCTTTCTAACAACCAGTTAATTCTGAATCCTAAAAAATACAAGGTCTTACTTTTTCTTCCCAAAAACATAAACCATTTTAAATCCACTTTTGCTATCCATTCTGTAAATAAAACATCTATCATAGTTGAACCTATCATAAAACTCCTAGGGGTCATGATAGATGAGTAAATGAAATTTGATTTGCTTGTTAAAATTTGTATTAAAAAACCCACCAAAAATGTGACCTCTTATACAGAAATAAAAAGTTCCTATCAAATAAAGTTAGTCTCCCTCTCTCATGCCTGTTTCCTACCTAGCCTACTGTACAGCCCCCAGATGCTCACCAACCTCCAAACCTCTCAACTGACTAAGCTAGAAAATAGCTATAACAAAGTATCCAGATTTGCTGCAAATCAAAGCTACAGATCTCATCACTGTCTCTCTTTAAAACACCTAAACTGGCTAAAATTATCCCACCTGCTTCTCCTCTCTCAGCTTCAGATTATCCACTCTGTCCTGTACCAACCGTCTTACTGTCCCAACTTGTCTTCACTAATCTTCATCTACACTCCTTCTAGGACTCTCTGTAGCTCAGACCAGGACTTAATATAAATATATAAATCCAACAGCAAAATTGGCCAAACCTGTACAGCTGCAATTCTACCATCTCTTGGAATAAACTTCCACTGGAAATTAGATCGCTTAAACAACTCAAAGATTTTAAGTCTCTCAGGGATTGGTCCTGGGACCACTCCTTTTTTGGCATTTACTTCTATGAATTCAAGGTCAACATCAATGGACTTTGGATGACTAAATGTGCAGATGATTGCACATTTGGATCTGTCATTATATCATCCACTGACACAAATGTTCTCCTGCAAGGGCTGACACAGACAAACAACTGGTGCCAGAGCCATGGAATAAAACTAAATGCCAAGAAATGTATGATAGTATCCTTTGGGAAGTCATCAATCCCTGCAAACTATCATATTGACAACACACTCCTAAGAGTTGACCCAGTAGTCAGGGACTTGGGGATACACATAGACCGTAATCTAGCATTTGACCAGCACATGTCTACAGTAGTGAGGCAATCATTCAATGTTGTGCAGTTTATAAACAAAGGTATGGTATCTAGGTCCAAAGAAGTCATTGTTTCCACTGTATTCAGCATTCACCAGACCTATCATTGAGTATAATACCCCATTTGGCATGTAGCTAACCAGGCATATTCAACAATTACAATGTCCACAGAGGTTCTTCACTAAAAGAATATAGGGTGTAAGTAACATGACATATGCAGACCACCTCAAGGCCCTGTACTTGTGTTCTGCCTCCTACAGACTGCTGAGGGAAGAGCTGTGCCTGGCATTGCAAGGTATTGTCATACCCCACTTAGATGGACCTCCTGCACCCACTCTGATGGACCTCCTGCATATCCACTAAACAAACATAACCAGAATTACCCATTCTAAAGAATTAAACCTTGTCTGTGATATAAATCGGACCTTGTGGAGTGACAGGTATGTATCCCAGAGACTTCCTTTCCCCTGGAACACACTCCCCATCCATATGAAGCAGAGGTCCTCCCTAACACAATTCAAGTGTAACTTGGACAATTGGATGGGGAGCAGGAAGTTCATCCCTGGTTTGGCACCTATATCTCTAACAGATACAGGCAGCCTGTAAATGGTTCATCTCCCAAGCCCCTGCTTGTAACTGTTTCATTTCCAAAGTCCCTGCTTAATCATCAAAGATACCAGAACTTGTCAGCAATTTAGGATGCATGGCTTAAAAGGGAGGCCCTTGTGGTTGTTAGCCTAGTGCACACCTATGAACCTATAAGTAAATTGAAAAAAATGGTTATGGGACAGAAAGTGCTGTAATATAGTTCAAAACAGTATAAATAATGCCTATTTATTTATTTACTTTTGTAATATTTATGCCTATGATGTAATTGTAAAAGTTCTTTGCTTTCTCTTTTAATAAAGTATCCCTACTCTTTTCAATAATTGCTGGGGGATACTTTACATCCACCTAAGCTACCACCAGCTCAGGCAGATGGGATCTTGGTTTAACATCTCATCCAAAAGATGTCCATCTCAGGACTTCTGCATCCCCTTTATGCTGCACTGCAGTGTCAGTATTGGAAATTAATCCATCTGCCTTATGGAGAGATAGAACTTGCAGCTTTCTGCACCAGTGGTGCATGTGCTACTTGTTGCCCTACTGAGACTGCTTAAGAAGGTAATAATTAAAGTAGCTCTTGGCATGAAATGTGCTGGTTGGGACACAAATAGCAATATTTATTACTAAAGTGTAAAGAGTATGGTAGAAATAACAACAAGAATTTATAGATAAAAGCAGGGAAAGTCTCATCAAATAATCAGGGGTGTGGGATTACATTTGGCAAGTAACTCATGGTAAACAACCAGGAAAACTAATAATTAAATATAAAGAAAATGTGTTTGGTGGAAGGATGTAGTAAAGAAGAAATTGTGAAATATGGTTTTGTGCTATGTAACTGGACAGTAGCTATCTCAGGAGTGATAGCAAGCTTTTGTATTTATAGAAATAAAGAAATTACATTTAGAAAAATGTCTCTATGGTTTGTTTAATTCAGGTTATTATGTTAAGTTTCTCTCTCTTGTCCTTTTCATGCCATTCAGCACATTTGGCAATGATTGCTTTCCATGTGCTCATTGTTTCAGTAGCAGTTACAGCTTTATAGGGTAAGGTTTCTAGCCCAGTACCCAACCCTCCTTGGAGAGTGTACCATACACTTGCACCTAGGGTCAGTTTAGAGTATCCAATCCACCTGCTGCCTGTCTCTGGAATGTGGGAGGAAACCCAGACAAACCCAGGGATGACTTACAGACTCCACACAGAGGGTACCCCAGCTGAGAAAAGAACCAGAGAACCTCTTGCTGTGAGGTGACAACACTAACTGCTGCACCAATGCACTGCACTTTATGCTAGGTATGCAAGTGCTGATTTTGTTTTATACTGATTATTTTTTGAAGCTCATGTATGGGATTTTATAATAATCTGTTACATATCAAAATATGGGGCATGAATAAAGGAAAACAAAATATTTTTTAAAAAAGCATGCAACCTATGTATTACTATTATACTTTGTCTCTTGCTCTTGGTAGATGAGCATTTAATATCTTACATGAAGAATGCAGCCCCCATTCCCCATTCCCACACTGTGCTGCAGTATCAGTACTGGTATGTGAATCTAATACTTACTGTTGAGAATAGAATCCAAAGTGGTCTTTTCTTCCCAAGAAAAGAGGTGACTATGTAGCTTGCTGAGCTGATAACAGTAATACCATGCTATTATTTTGTCATAATTTGTGACTTCCTGCATAGTCCAATCTGTATCACTTATCATTACATTCTATGTGATATCCCTGATGTTCTCTTGACATATTTATTGCTTGTGCCTGCTGTGTGTGTGTGTGTGTGTGTGTGTGTGTGTGTGTGTGTGTGTGTGTGTGTGTGTGTGTGTGTGTGTGTGTGTGTGTATTGTAGATTGAAGTCACTGGAGGTTAGACATAAAAACACTAATCTAGTCCTTCTGGCATTGCATTTCTAAAATAAAGCATACCGTTCCAGAACTAGTTAAATCCTCCAAAGGAAGCTTCAAGTCCAAATTGGCCATATCTACTAAAGGCAATCATAAGTCCTTCTTTACATTTGTCCACAATTGCAAATGAAGCACCCAGTTCTGCTCAGAACTGTTGGTCAAGGACACCTCATACACAAATGGCATAGATATAGCAAACTTGCTGGCTGACAGATTCAGTGAAAACTTCACCCCTCTGTCCCCCCATCAGTAAATTAGGACATTTTCAGTACCTCCCCCCTCCCCCTTATATGTATGGAACAGGTCATCACTGCTCTCTCAAAAGCAAAAAATACTGCATCCATGGGACCTGATAACATCCCTTCCCAGGCTGCATGCTACATGAACTCGGGCAGAAACGTAAAGTACCATTAAGCACCCTAGTCAACCAAAGTCTGAGTACAAGCTCTGTCCCAGATGAGTGGAGGACAGGCACTGTCATCCCTTTGCACAAAGGTGGAACATCCACTGATCTGGGAAATTATAGACCTATCAGCCTATCTAGCCTGATCTGCAAGGCCATGGAATGGATTATCATGGACCTCATTAACAAGGACATTGGCAACCTCCAATCACTTGATCCCACACAGTTTGGCTTTGTCAAGGGGACGTAATGTCTGTTAAATTTTGTCAGCATCTTTGAGACAGTCACCAAATCCTTGACTGCCCAAAGTCTTTGGCACTATTTCCCACTCAAGCATAAAAGATAAACTCTCTCAACTTAGCATCAGTCTGTATATTACCAGCTGGGTAGCTAAGTGGCTCACTGATAGAACTCATCTAGTCAAAATAGGGGAAACCATCTCAAGCAGTAGCTCCGTAATGAGCAGCGTACCCTAGGGTTTGGTCTTGGGGCCGCTGTTATTTAGGATATACTTTTCTGAGGGTCAGGCTAAAACCAGTGGGTGATGGCTTACCAAGTTTTCAGATGACTGCAAGCTGGCACTGTCATCAATTCCCCTAGTGATGTGGACATCCTCCAAGAGGGTCTCACCCAAACAAATGACTGGTGCCAGAAAAATGGCCTCAAGCTGAATACCAAAAAATGCATCATCATCCCCTTTGAGGAGAGTGATGTCCCCACAAATTATCACATTAATAACAATGTTCTAAGCACCCAATTAGTCATGAGGGATTTGGCCACCCAGGTTGAAAGCTAACTGACTTTTAATCACCATGTTGCTTCCATTCTACAGAAAGCTTTCTACATGGCCCTCTTCATAAGTAAGGGTAGCTCATCCATGGACAAGGAGGTTATAAGGTTCATAGATTAGTACTAGACTAATTGCCCTTGTGGACCATTTTAAGCCTAGCCAATTACCCCATGTGAGAATCAAACCCTGCACCTTGTGTCTGCAAGGTAAACACCTTAACCATTATGCCAGCCTCCCACCCTGAAAATCTGAGAATCCCTGTATTCTTCCCTTATAAGGCCTATTATTCAGTACAATGCACTGTTCAGCGTGTATCTCGCAAAGCATATGCAGCAGCTGGAGAGACCACAGAGATTCCTTACCAGGAGAATCCAGGGCCTCAAAAGTGTACCATACACAGATAGGCTAAAAGCCCTATCCCTCTACTCAGTTTTCTCCTCAGAGGCAACCTTTGTCTGGCATACAAGGCAATCTTTGACCCCGTCTTGATGGGACTGCTGCATATACGCAAGTTAAGCTCCACTAGTGTAACCCGCACGTGCGGCCTCAACCTGGTCTGTGAAATCAATAGGACTTTTTGGCAAGACAGATTTGTGTCCCAGAGATTCCTGAACTGTGGAATAGACTCCATCTCCAAGTCAAGCAGAGTATCTCTTTACCCCTTTTTAAGCGCAACATGGATAACTGGATGGGAAACAGAAAATACATCCCTGGGACTCCACCCATGTCCCTGCTGGACAGGGTCATCGGGTGCTGACTTGACTAAATATGGGCTAAACTCTTGTCTATGCTTATGAGGGCCTCAGGGCTAATAGCCTAGTAACTTCCTATGTTCCTATGATCCTATGACAGTCAATTAGCCTGATTAAATGTAATAGGGCCTCCGGGCTATGGGAGAGCCCACACTTACCAGTCCCATTTGGACGGTAACCTGTTTGTCTCAGGAGGGAGAAGCATCTCACACCTTGCAGGACTGATGTAGAGGTAAGGTAAGAAGTCAGTGTGGACTTTAGCAAGGCATGTCAGTATATGTAGTCTTGCTCCCACAAACAGTGTTCTAAGGTACATATTTTTTACCCTATCAAGAAAAAACAGATAGATGTTTGTGATTTGGAATCAGTTCTTGCAGGTGGAGGCAGGGCTGGGAGCTTGTTGTTTTAGAGGTTTGGGGAGGGGAGCATACCTCTCAACTGCCCATATTTTTGCAGAATGTCCAGATTTTTCCTCATAATTTTGGTCTGTTCCTCATACAGTTTGTGGTTTTCTGGCAAATCACTAGGGATTGAAGGCATGAAATAATGGCAAACATTCGTGTTTCAGACCTCATATCCTTCAGACAATGTATGCTAACACAAAGCCTATTATTCTAGCAACTTTCTAAGTTTATAAGAGCAGTGCTTAAAATTTGTCCCTATTTTTGTGCCTTTGTCCCCCCAATATTTTAGTTTTTTTTCCATATTTCCTGTACTAAGAGGTTGAAAGGTGTGGTGGTGGGAAGGTTCCATTCAGGTCTGCTGCCACTGCCACCAGGCACTTTTAAAGTTATTTGTGTGGTGCTTATAATACCAGCACCATTTTTAGACTGCAGTGAATGTCCTGCTCCATCCCCATAGAACATACCTCTCTCAACTGTTCACATTTTTCATCGAAAAAGATTTCCAGATTTCTGTCTCATATTAAATTAGCCAGTAGTGTTCCTCATAAAATTTGTGATGACTGGTCTGCAACATCTCAAAATGAGCCCTTGGTAGGCCTTAAAACTAAGAATGTGGAACTGGTCTGCAATGTGATACCTTGCTATCATAACACACTCTAGCTAACTGCCATGTGTAGCCATGGGAGTATCACAGTGATTGGATAACTCTTCAGTCATATTTCCACGTTTTAGCAGACTATTTCTTTCATTATCATATGTGGAACGTTTTTGTAATTAGCCAAAGGAATAAGAGTTTTACTCAATCAGTTAATAACAACAATACTCCACATATAATGTTGAAGTGACCTGATAAAAATATGAAAACACAATTGTTGCAATTTGGAAGAGAAAGTATGAGCATTGAATGACCTGTACTTTCTGTCTGTTCTGGTGTTTTCCTAAAGGCTTTGAATTAAGCCATTAGAGAACTTCCTTACCCAAAATATACCATAGTGTACTTACTGCATTGTGATTTGAAACACTTCTTCTGAACTGCTACTAGATATGGAGTTCTTTCATGTTTTTAGATGTTGATAAGTTGCAAAAATAGCATTCTAGTTGCTGATTGTTCTGTAATTATTGTGGGATTAGTTAGGAAGCATACAACATGGATATATAAAAAAATAAAATAAATATATCCATTCTAGCTGAAGTGAAGTAAACATATTGCCATCTTTCTTCTCATTCTTTCCATATCAGCAGCTTAGAAGATGAAACTCATATTCCTATGGGTTGAAGTGGAGTGTTTCAATACTTAAGAAGTGCATGATAACAGACCAGCTCTGAGCTGGCAATATATTTCATTTCTCATACTCCTTAGAATTTCTATAATTCTGTCATCTACCAGGAGAAGGCTACAATAAGAGAAGGTTACAACAAGCCTCACTGTTCTCCCATCATACCTCTCATCCTCTTGGAGCAAGAAATCTGGACAAAGCCATTAATAATGGGGGGACAACGGCACAAAAATAGGGACAGTTTTTAAATTTTGCTCTTACAAACTTAGAAAATTGATAGAATAACAGGTTTTGCATTAGCATGAATTTTCTGAAGGGTATGAAGTCTGAAACTCAAATGACTGTCATTATTTTCTGACTTTAAACCTCAATGATTTGCCTGCAATTTGCAGAAAACCACAATTATATGAGAAACGGACCAAAAATATGAGGCAAAAATCAGGACGTTTTGTGAAAATCTGTACAGTTGAGAGGTATGCGTCTCCCACTATTTCTCACTTTACACAGATTCCTTGCATGGACAGGCTGAGAGGTATGCTCCAGCCCAAGTTGCCATACCTCTCAAGTGCATCTTATCATGTAGAATGTTCCTCAGTTGACTCTTAACATGTCTATGTTGTTAATCCTTCCAATTCCTCATTAAAAGGGGTCTATCAGAGTCACAAATTCAGTGTTAAGATTTTTAACTAATGCCCATGGCACTAATACTGAATTATATTAATTCAGCAAAAAGAAAAATTTACATGTTGCATTAATTAATACGTTTGATTTAACTATCATTTGAGCTTCCAAGCTGAAGTTAACTGTTTCTACATAAGTTAACCACATTTTGACCATTACTCACTTTATGAGAAATAGGGTTCCAAATTTTGGAAATGGAAGGTTGAGCCCTATGTGAATTTCAAAACTCAAGCTGGCCTCCCTCTTTACTCTCACTGCGTATACTTATTCATGTTGCTGAGTATTTCTGTTTTCATCAGCAGTATTGTATGGATTTCTGCTGAAAAGCAGACAAAATGTGAGGGTCACTCTCTGTGCATCTGAGATGTGAGCAATATTGACAGTTTGCTTGTTAAATGTCTTTCTCTGTGTGTGAAAAGGAGATGTGTGTGGGTCAGTATATGTTATCAAACCATATAAAATTGCAGTAGCAGCACCAATAACTGTGTGTGTGTGTGTGTGTGTGTGTGTGTGTGTGTGTGTGTGTGTGTGTGTGTGTGTGTGTGTGTGTGTGTGTGTGTGTGTGTGTGTGTGCAGAGGATATAACTGACAACTGGACCAAGTTTCACCTCAGATTTTTATTTTTTTTTTTTTTTGTAAAATCTGTGGGTTTTATGGAAAATTGATGTACAGTGACTAAACAATGATATGCATTTAAATTTCAGACTTCATATCCTAAGATTTACAGATAGAACAGTGGTTCAGTTGGCAGTGTTGCTGCCTCAAAAGATCAGATTCTTAACAGGGGTGCTTTCTGTGTGGAGTCTGCATGTCGTCCCTGCCTTCATGTGGGTTTTCTCCATGTGCTCCAGTTTCTTCCCACATTCCAAAGCATACAGCAGGTGGACTGGGCACTCTAAAGTGGGCATAGGTGTGAGTGTACATATGTGTATGTAGAATGAAGAAAAATGGTGGTAGGGCTTGACACCCAGTGGTGTGAACTTTGGCTCAAGATGATGGTCAGTGTTGATGTGACACCCTGACCTCATGTAGAAAAAAATGGGAAAAAAAGGGAGTTATGGATGGATGGCTTCATTTACAGACAGAACAGGATATGAGGACTGTCTGTATTTACATGGGTGGTGTTCTACTGCTAAAGAAGGAGAGGTCATTCCAGAGATCTATCTGGTAAATGATGTAATGGTAGCCAACACATAGTTTACCAAGAAAGACAGCTACAAGATCACAAACAATAGCAGCCAACATGTAACTGAAGTAGATCTCTTCCTCTTAAAGTAAGGACACTGAGTTAGAATCAGAGATTGCAAAATTATACCCTGTGAAACAGTCAGCCAACAGCATAAACCACTGGTGCCACACTCAGCTGCAAGTAGTGGTCAGAATTACTCTAATATCAACAGAGACATGCACGAAGACCTAGAACTTAACTGGAATGAAAGCACAAACTTTCAATTAAATACTCAGGACTCCTGCACCTCAAGAGGAAGGAGAGATGGGTGGAGTAAAAGAAGATAGGAAGTGTCTCAAAACAGTACATATGAAGACTATAGAATAGTAAAGTGTAGAAATAAGGTACTTAAGGAAAGATGGTGACAGAATTTAGAAGTCCCGGAAGTTATCAAAAGAAAGAAGGAGTGCAAGAAAAAGTGGGAGATAAAAAGACGGACAAGGCTAAGATTGAGCAATTACAACAAAGAACAAGGCATCAGAGGCCTACAGAAGCTTCTGAAACATAACTCAGCAGATGGTACAGATAAACTCTTAGGCTGTAAGGTGAAAACAGAATGATAAAGAAGATATTCATCAGACACCATTCTTATGGGATGACAGGAAAAACTTGCTCACCAGTCCAGTGACATCAAAGGCAGATGGAAGGAGTTCTTCCAACAGCTTCAGATTGATGAAAACCCCACAGAAGAGGTACTGCCCCATAGACAGTCAAAGATGAAAGAGGAAGAAGAGCCCAGTTTAGAAGAAGTAAGAAGAGCAGTAAGGGAAATGAAGTCAGGGAACAGCAGCAGGCTCAGAAGAGGTCACAGAAGATAGGATCCAGATGGTGGGTGAATGAGGGGACAAAAGGCTCAGGAGGGTACTTTAGCAATATGATAGGAAGGCATATTCCAACTTACTGGAGAATTACCATTTTATTTTGAAATTACAAGGATAAATGGGGTATGTATGACTGTACACTGTATAGCATTATCAAACTCATATCACACTACATGAAAGTGCTGCAGAAGGTGATTGATAAGTGAATATGCAGAGTGGTAGAAAGTAAAAGCTGAGCATTTTTCTTCATTTTCTACTATCTCCATTATTTGTTCTTGTTTACATTGTCTACCCTTTTCTCATCTGCCATTCCATCCATCTTATCCTCAATTCTTTTGCCACTTTTACTAAAACAGGAGAAATTTCTTCCTTCTTACCATTTAAATGTCTTCCTTTTTAACATTTAAAATATTTATGTCTATACATTGTCTTAATGCTTTCTTTATTTTTGTAATGCATTCTTCTATTGCCATTAGCTACTTCCTTCTTCCACTCCTTACTCAAACTATTTCACCATGCTTTCATATTTCATTTTTTCTGTTTCCAAAAATAACATTTTTATATATTTGTCTTTAAACACTACCCACAATTTTGCCCAATTTTCAAAAATAGTTTTGCGGTAATTTGTCCCTTCCTTAGTCTTTTACCTTCATTTTAATTTCTTTCTTTTTAGTTGCATTCTCTTTTAACCATTTTGTTCCTTTACCTTCATTTATGAGTTTTTCATTTTTAGCTACATATTTCTGTGTGATCTGAAAATTCTATTCCTTCTACCTCACTTTCCAATTTTTTCCTGTCACCTGAATACATAAGCTATTTTTTTTTCCTGTCAACTGAATACATAACACAATCTATCTTGGTTTTATGAGTTCCCCTTTTTGTGCAGCTACTCTTTTTTGCTAGATTGAAGATTCTACATTGTAGCACTTATCACACTAACATCTTCCATTATTTTTTCTCTGCCTTTCTTACCTTGCAGTTAATGTCCCCAACCATTATTAGTAGTCATTACTGACATGACTACCTAATTGAAAGTTAATGGTTCCAGGCTCAGTTTAAGCTATTTCATTGGTGCAGGGCTCAGTTTGAGCTATTTCATTGGTTCAGGGCTCAGTTTGAGCTATTTCATTGGTGCAGGGCTCAGTTTGAGCTTTTTCACTGGTTTCTATGTATTAGCTGCTTTGCTCTTGCTTGCTCTTAGTGCACTATCGCACACCACCTTGCAGAGGGGGTAACTCTTGCTGGTTATAGATGCAAAAGGGCCAATAGACGTGTTTTCCCTTAGAAGTGGCTGCTATCAATCAGATCAATTCTTAAATAGCTCTCAGCTGTTCAGTGAAACACCCAGCAGAGATTTTACCTCTTACCTATCAACATCAGACTCTACAGATCCCCACTTTTATAGATCTCCTACTGTATACCCTCATAGGTTAGTCACCCTAAAATAGCTTCCTGCCTGATACCTCCATATTTTTCTCTTTATTTACTGAGATACCAGGTTCAAACCTTGCATTATGGACTGCCATTTTCCCTCTGTTTCTCCAGCCAGCCTGGTGGACATGGGTTTTTTGAGGCAGTGTAGCAAGTGCCTCATGTACACTGACAGCGAGAGATGCTACTGCACTAAGAATCTGGAATCACTGCTCTCTTGTGCCCAGAACAACAGCCCTAAACAGGTTGTCAGCTCATACATCATGACCCCTATTTGTAATATGCACCCAACACATAATCCTTCATATGCAGAGGTACTCTCCAAAAACCTTCCTAAACACCAGAGACCTCCATAACAGTCACATGCTACACTTATCACAACACCCAAAGCACCCAATACACATAAAAACACTAGCATCTGTGTCTCACCAAATAATTCCTTAAGGCAACTAACAACTATTCCAAATGTTTTAGTTATAGATGACTCTTTTGTGAGACATACAGACACCCCACTCACCAAGTAGAGGGTTACAGTCAGCTGCCAGTCTGGTGCAAAGATTCACCTGATCACACATGCACTCAGGTCTCTCAACAACAAGTACTGTTATGACTCCATCATAGTTCATTTTGGTGTGAATGATGTGAGATATACCTCTCTGGACTATATGATGAAAGACATGATTGAGCTCTCAAAATATGTGTCCCAGGAGGGTATTGTCCTTGCTTTAAGCAACATTTTACCCTCGCCTAGGATGATACCACAATATAAACAGAAAATGATTGACTTCAGTAATTGGCTTAGTTTCTGATGTCATTCTAAGGGGATCAAGTTACTGTCAGCCAGGGATGACATTGTGGATAAGACCATGCTGCTTTGCCAGAGATGGTCTTCACCTGGCACATCTAGGCTTTTTATTGCCAGCTAAGGCAATTGCCTCCCCCATAATTACTTTTTAGGCAAGGTCACAACAACAAAATTCCTGATGTGAAAATATAAAACACAAAGAAACTAAGGGTCATGTTGCTAAACGTTAGGAGCTTAAATCAGAAACTGCACTCCTCTGCCTGGAAGATATTGATGTCTGTGCAGTCACAGAAATCTGGGTCAACGCTGCAAAAAATACCCTGACCTTGCAGGGCTACAATGCCTTCCACACTTTCAGACTGCAAATTGAAGATGTGAGAACCAAAGGAAGAGGAATATCTTCATTAAAGATAATTACACCTCTTCACTGGTTAGACAACAAAACTCTATGAAGTTATTCCAAGTCCAAATTACAGTAGGTAAGACCCCCATTCAGGTCATTATCAGTTACAGGTCCCTTCCATGAAGCAAAATACCCACACAGCTTATTTAGACCTACTTGAGACAATTAAGGTACACCCTAACACCCTAGCCGTGGGTGACTTGAACTATCTTTCCATTAACTGGGAAACATACAAGCTCAAACTCACTCTCACAAAAGTTCCTGAACTTTGTTAACTCCAATGCCCTTTGAACTAATAGTACTCCACCCCACAAGGGGCTCCAATATTCTAGACCTGTTCCAAAGCAATATGAGTGATTGATAGAATTCCTCAAGTATAGGGCCTGCACTGGTTATATCAGTCATTTTTGAAGTAGCAATAGCAACAGAACTCCCCAAAGGAAAAGTCAGGCTAAAGAACTTCACCAAAGCCAGCTATACCCTCCCAAGGGAAGGTATAATCAACTTCCAAGCTACATTGATGGCTATACTAAGGTATAACTGATGCCCTGTATAAATGTCTGCACAAATGTATAGGCACAGCTGTGCTGGATAGGATTAAAGCAAGAGCCTCAAGAAAAAACAATCCATCCTGTTGGATGTCTAGCATTGATAAATTATACAATAAGAGAAACAAGCTGTTTTCTAAAAATACAAAAGTGAGATCCTAGAACTGGATAAGCACCCTCCTCAGCCTAAACAAGCAAATAAAACAACTTGTAAAATCTTCAAAGAGCAACTAAGAGAAAAATTTAGCAGCCATAGCCAAGGATAGCCATAAAACTTTCTTCAGCTACATCCACAACCTAAATAGTACGACTCAGATGTGTGCTGAACTAATTGTGGATGGCATCACAAATACTGATCCTGCAGAAATTGCAAACTTGCAAGGAGACAGGTTTCGCAAAAAATGTCACCCCCTTTGCCACCCCCCAAGCATACCACAAACCATGTCTTCATCATCTCCTCCTCCCTGCATCTCCAAAGATCAAGTCATCAGTGCTCTCTCCAAGGCTAAGAACACAGCCTCCATGGGACCAGGTGGCATTTCAGGCTGCATTCTTAATGTTCTTAAACAAGAGCTAGCTACTCCATTAGGCCATCTATTCAACCACGGCCTGAATACTGACTTCGTTCCCACTGAACAGAAAACAGTAACTGTTATCCCCCTCCACAAGGGTGGCTCAGCAACAGACCCAGATAACTATAGACCCATAAGTTTAACCAGCCTCATCTGTATGCAATGTAAAGAATCATCTTAGACCTCATAAATAAGGATATAGGTGACCTCCAAACCCTGGAGCCCAGTTTGGTTTTATCAAGGGCAGGTCATACCTGCTAAACCTGGTGAACTTCTTTGAGAACATGACCAGAGCCATAGATGAGGGCAGAATTATGCACACAGTCTATCGTGACTTGTTCAAGGCCTTCGACACTATCACACATTTGGGCATCATTAACAAACTAACCCAGTTAAATATCGACCCCTGTGTTGTCAGGCAGGTTGCAAACTGGCTCACAGATTGACAACACACATTCAAAGTGGGAGACTTTACTTCTTCCAGAAGACCTGTCACCAGTGCAGTCCCACAAGAGTCAGTGCTGGGCCCCCTCTTGTTTGGCATATACTTCTCAGAAGTCCAGCCCAAAATGGAAGGTCTGTGGCTAACCAAGTTTGTGGATAATTGCAAATTAGGTGCTATCACTGAATCCCCTAGCAATGTCAGTGTACTTCAAAAGGGGCGTACACAGACCAATGATTGGTGCAAAAGCCATGGCCTTAAACTAAATTCTTCAGTAAAAGCAATGTCCCTGCTGATTATAAAATAAACAATAATACCCTAAGTACCAATTCATAGTGAGAGACCTGGGAACACAAGTTGATCGTGATCTCAACTTTGAGCACCTTGTGTCTACTGTGGTGAGGAAGGCATTCTACATCACTCACCTGATTAGCAAAAGCATAGCCTTAAGAGCAAAACAGGTTATAACTCCCCTGTACTTGACACTCATCGCGCCTATTATAGAATAAAATGCTTCCTTTTGTATGTACCATACCAGACTTATATGGACAGACTGAAGTCACTGTCACTGCACTCAGTAGAGTACAGACTACTTAGAGACAAATTATCTCATTTACAGGGCTATCTCTGACACAAATCAAATGGAAATGCTGCACTTTTGCAAGTCAAATGGGACTAGAGTCACCTGTCCCAAGGAATTCAATCTAGCTTGCGACATAAACAGGACCTGCTAGAGAAACAGATACATCTCTCAGAGGTTGGCACTCCTCTGGAATAGGCTTCCAATCCATATAAAGCAGAGCACCTCCATGACCCTGTTTAAGTGTAACCTGGATGACTGGATGCAAAGCCATACATTTCTGCTGGGGATTACTCAAGCCTCTTTCCTGGACATGGATAGTCCTTGCTAGAAAAAACATTGGGCATAGACAAGATCTCTCATCTAGTATTATATTGGGATTTAATGGCTAGGCTTGTAAAAACCCTCGGGTCAATAGCCTAGTAACATCCTATGAACCAATGAACATCTTTCTTATCACATATTTTTTTAGTTCTTCAAACATATTTTTTTCTTTCAGACATGTTTGTATAAACATACGTTGTTATCACCCTCACACAATTTTCATTCTTTCTCAATAACATGACATCACCTTTTCTGGTATCACAACTGTTGCATCCTTTGTTTTTAATTCATCTTCTCTTATTAACACCCCTAAAACAGAACATGTTTCATATGCTAATGATCATATAACATTTTCACCAAATAGCTTATTTTTTTTTGTTTTTCTTATGTAACACATCTTAACACATCTTGTATCCAGTAAACATTATAGCAATGGGTGTGGCCGGTGCGTAACTGTTAGGCCACGGATCACAAACACGCCCCAACACCAGGACCGTTGGCCAAGCATTACCACTTGAACCTAACCAAATTATTTATTGGGATTATTAACATTATTTGATTATTATATGGTTTCACTATACTATTTCTTAAATTAAATATTGGCATAATGCCTGTTCTGTGCCCTTCCCTGAATGTCTGGCATGCGCTGCGCGGCTATCCGCCGCTCCGATCGCGCAGTACATGTACATCAGAGCAAGCAAGCAAGAAAGTAAGGCAACAAGAGCAAGATCTCCGTTTATAGTTAATGTTTATTAAATTTAACTTAGGCGGTACGATAAAACAAGCGTTTTCTTTCTCCTTATGTCTCGCCATTAAAATATTAACATATAAATAGATTAACATAAAAAAGCAACGGAGATGCTGTTTTGCCTTTGCTTTTGCAAAAAGCTTTTTTAAATGGGTTTAACGCATTTGAGACACATGAAAGAGATTTAAATAGAGCAAGCACGAGCTGTGATTATATTTTTGTGTCCATCTGTTAAAAACCATTTATATTAAGCGAGACAGTAAAAGTAACGAAGATGGAAAAAGAAAAAGTCGGCCGACCGACCTTTTCCCATTAGTATAACTCGACAACAAACGGGCACGCTGGCCAATCAGCGTGCACGTTTTGGGGGGATCATGGTATAATATACATTATTGTGTTCTTCTTGCGCTATTCAACAACCATTAAACCATTCACTTCATTTCTTATACTGTTTACATAAAATGTCAGCATAAGTAAATCACCCCTTTACCTTTTTACTTATTTCTCCTGTTTTGATTTTTCTTTTTCTCCTTCTCACACTTCCTGCAGTAGATTTAACCATTTCCTGTTCTTGTTCTTCCCCTGTTTCTGAGCCGCCATCTTCCTTTTCTTCACTTGCTAACCCATCATACTTATTTTCTGTTTGTATCTTTATTTTGTCATTATTACTTCTTCTTGCTATTTTTCTTCACTTTGAGTCATATTTCTGTCACTTTCTTCCATTTACATCAGCCAGCTCTCTTTATTCCTGAATATTGCTCTTCATCTCTCAGTTTCTTTTCTCATGAGCCCTTTCTTTTTTTTTTCTATTATTGGACATTCAAACCAAAAGTGGCCAATCTTTTACATTTCCTACGAATGATTTTACAGCTCCTAGCAGTATGATCCTGCTCCCACATTGTGTACATCATCTTTTTCTACATTCCTGAACCAAATATTTTTCATTCCCACAACAGAAGCATGCTTTCAGTTGGCTCTTGTACCTAGCAGTTGGTATTTTCCATTCAGTTTTAGATTATTAGATATATGCTGTTTCCACCATGACTATCCAGTGTAGCCCACACTTTCCATCTCCCTGTCCATACATTTCTGTTAACAAACAAATTTTTTATGTCATGCACTTTATCACATTTTTTTTTCAGAAGGAGTTTTATTTATTTATTTATTTATTTATGTACATACTTATTTGACATTTGGTTACTGGGAAAGTCTGACTGGGTCAGAAACCCATTTTGAGCAGAGGCTCAGGGGGAAAAGCTCCAATACAAAGTAGACTGGATTAAAAAACCCTTATACAGAAATTAACAGTATAATGCAAGTATAATACAATATATATAAATCATGAAAGTGTACAGATGTTAACACGGTTACATATTGGAGTATGCTGTTACATAAAAAGTATGATTGACAATTGTTTTTCAGTTTGTTTAGATAAATTGTTTGACACAGATTTTTCATATTTACATATACACATATTTATATGTATACATATTTACATATATACATATTTACATGTATATACTGTATATTTGCATGGAGGATGATGTAATAATGAAGATCTGGAGTATGAGGTTGATCTGAATAAGATGAGTAGCTTACAGGAAGCAATAGTGAGAAGTAGTAAGGGATAGCAGATAAGTAATTAGTAAGTGAATAGCAAATGAGTTATATATTCAGTGGAAGGAGTTATGTTCAAAGTTCTCTGTTTCTCCAGATCTGAGTTGTACAGTTTTATTTTTAACTGTAAGCCAAAAGTTCTGTAACATTATGTGTTACTTCATTTTTCTATGCCTTTCTGAACCTGAAAATGTTTCAAAAGTTACTTCACATATGTTTTCTGACCCCAAATACATCAAACCTTTTCTATCTCTTAAAGTAAATCCAAATGGCAATATAATATTGTCCATAATGTCATACCCATCAAAACTAGCACTGGGTTTATTTTGAGTTCAAATATCTAGTGTTTTTTTTTTCTGAAGCTGCTGCCCTTCTGCTCTTGTCAAACACTATCCTTAAATTTGTACTTTGTACTCTGTTTCTTGCTCCTTGACTCGTAGTGCCTGCCTCTGTTTTTTTCTTCAATTCACAGTACCAAGCTGCAGAGACATATTCTTTTAACTGATTATTCCATCAGTCAAACAGGTACCTGTGCTTTTAGCGTCTGTAATCTGCTTTTCTACTACATTACCAGCTCCATTATCTTATGGGTCCTAACACTTGATCCGTCACAGCACACCAGCTTATCTTCTCTCTTTCATCTGATTGTCCTTCCTTAATTAAATTCTACAACACATCTGTATCCAAACCTCTGTTTTCCAACTCCATAAGTAGGATTTCATCTCTCTCTCATTCTCTCTGCATCAGTTCTCCAGCATCAGTGTTTACTCGGTCCTCCATCTTGGAATCCTCCAAGCACTAGTGTCAGCCTTCTGGCATCACCTAGTACTTTGAAAAGAGAAGTGGACATACCTTAGTGCCTGGCCAAATTTTTCCTAGTCAGTTTGAATACCATGTTGGATCTCCCAAAAAAATAGGATATTGGCCTAATGGGACTAACTCAGTCAACCAAATTTAAATAAATAATAATAAAAAATAAGTAAAATAAACCCTTATGTAAATCATTGGATATCAAACTGGCACAGAAATAAAACCCAGGAAATGAGCATGGTTGGCTGTACCTCCTCCAAAGGACCTGTGACTAGTAGTGCACCACAGGATGCAGTCCTTGGGTCACTCCTCTTTAGCATTTACTTCTCAGAGATCAAAGCAAATGTTAAGGGTCTATGGCTTCCAACTTTGCAAATGACTGCAAGCTTGGTGCCATCATAAACTCCCCAGAGGGCAGCAAGGTCTACCAAGAGGGCCTTTCTCAAACAAAAAACATAGACTAAACTAAATGCCAAGAAATGTGCAATAATATCCTTTAAAAAGATTGACAACCCTTATAACTATAACATTGATAGCACATCTCTGAAAGTTGATCCTGTAGTCAGGGATTTGGGAACCTGGGAACCTATGTCAACAATGAATTGTCCTTTGATCATCACATATCCACTATTGTTAGGAAGTCCTTTTTCATCTCACAGCTTATATCTAATGGCATGCGACTAGGTGCAGGAATGTAATCATCCTACTGTACTTAGCTCTCATTAGGTTGATCTTTGAATATAGTGCTCATTTTGGTATGTACCTGTTCAAACGCTTGGCACAACACAAACAACCAAAATGCTTTCTTGCTAAAAAAAAAATAAAGGCCTAAATCATAAATATTATGCAGATGATCTCAAATCATGTACCTTTTCTCAGCATCATACAGGCCTCTAAAAGGTGACCACTGCCTTGCTAATAGAGCCTCAGTAGATCCTACCCTATCAGAACTATTACCCATTCTCAAGTCCAGTGATCTCACAAACACCAAATCAAGGGATTGGAGTCTAATCTGCAACATAAGCAGGACATGTTGGAGGGGCAGATATGCATCACAGAGAATAGTACTCATATAAAATAAAATAATCTTCCACTCTGGATATAGCAAAGTACTTCTCATGCTCTATTCAAGTAAAATTTTGATGACAGGAAGATAAACCATAAATGAACCCCTCACTTAGCACCAATATCCCAACATATACTTAACTTGTTTGCTTGCTCTGTTATTCATACAAAAAGTACAAGGACTGAAAAAAATACCATGAGAATGTAAGGCTGGACTTCTAATGATCCTCACCAGCCAATAACCTGGTAGGTGCCTATGAACCTATGAATCAGTTAATGACTTTTTCAGATGAGGAGAGCACAAGTGGGGAATATGTATAAAATGTACTTAAATGAGAGCTTGAAAAATTAGGGCAAGACTTAAATAATATCTGAGGTCAAGGATACAACAATGGAACTAACTTGAGAGGAGAAGAAAGGAATCTGGTGTTCATGCTCAACTTTTACAAGAATATCCAAGAGCATTTTTTACACAGTGCATTGCCAAAATTACCCACTTGCCCTTGGAGATATAGCTAAAGTGTAGTCTAATGCGCCAACTTTTTTGGAGCACTTCAGTCTTTTTACAATTTTTTTTGCTCTCAACAAAGATGTGAGTAGTTTTCCAAAAACACGATAGGTCCTTCCAAAAGAAAGTCTCTGTAAGAAACTAGCTGTAAATTTCAAATGCAATGTATAAAGGCTATAAGGTATCAAGCCAGTAATTTCTATAATGCTCCTATTAAATAGTTGAAACTTCAAAAGGTTCTCAGGCAAAAAATGAAATGAATTGCTAGTAACCAAATGAAGGCTTAAGAGTTTATTGTTTCATTGGTGTTCTGGTCTGCCCTTTTTTAAGTAAAATGTATCAATTAACAGATGCAAAGAATTGCAGCATACCTTGCCCCTGGCCTTCCTTCATTTGAAAAGTTCTTATATTGGCTCAAGAATTATAGGGAGACTGACTTTGGACAAATGTTAGTTGATGCAAATAAACTTGTATAATTGCAACCTTGGGATGCAACCAGAGAAAACTCATGAAAATTTCTGTTGGTTAGGCTGGTTCTGTGGGTTACTGTATTTGGAATGGGTTGAAGCGATAGTGCCCAGCGGGACAACTTGGTATTACCATCAGTTTGCTTACTTAATCATTGCAAAGAGAAATGATCTGTTAAGAAACTGAAGTACCTTCCTAGAAAATAATATTTCAAGGCATATAAACATCATTTTATAACTAGGAACTCTGTCTCAATAGCTCAATATCTCATTTCTGCATTGCTAACATTGTACACTGGGAACCCCCTAACCCTGACTGTCTTGAGAAAACACTCATGTGAAAAATAAAATGATGTATTAATATTTATAATGAATAAAGAGGACCAGTGGAGTGAATGCTCAACGGAACAACAAGCTCAAAGATAAATAGTTAAAAACAAACACCGCTGAGCAAAACAATGGAGGATTGCAGTCTCATTTAAATCACAAGTAGCTCCTAAATCCAATAGCCAAAGATGTAAATAATCCAAGTGCAGGCGAGGTATGTAAAAAGCAGGTTTATTAATAAAAAGAGGTGAGCGCTTTCGCATGAGCTTCTTCAGACCTATACAACTAAGCTGTCCGTAAACATCAGTTTAAAAAGCCAAAATGGCGCCAAAATCCTGTCCATTATTTAAAGGTACATGGCTCATTAAAAGTATAATGTAAAAAAGTCATATATAAAATTCCTATACACCATCATAAAACAGTACGGCATTTCAAAACAAAGCCATTCATATTCATATCCATTATTGGAATAAATGAATCATTTTTAATTTATTTGTTAACTAGTTAAATCTACTAGATTAAAATATCTGTTTTCACTAACAGCTCTTGGCCACTATTTAGTTAAATAGCTTACTCAAGACTTGCAAAGTTTAATCGCAAAAACTAAAGGAATAATGATAGAAAAACGTTAAAATGAAGTCAGTGGCCTTACTTCTCTGTACTAAACTCACAGATATTAAAAGCAAACCTTGCATAATTTTGAAGTATCACATTTTCATGTACAGTTTTCAGAAATTAACTCATGCTTCTAAAGGGCTTCACTTAACAACAGCATAATCAAAATGATAACTGAACTGTATTTTCAAATTTTTTCTGTTGCCAAGCTTTTATTGCAAATTGCTTCTTAGAACTGAAGACATATGATCAATTTGCAGATCAGAATTGCATATAGAGCTCTGGCTGTGGTTATAAAAAATAGTTCACATTTATCCTTCTGGACAAATTATAATTATTTAGATGACTAAATATGCTGGGTAAAGAATAATCATATTTCTCCAAATATGAGCATTGCTAAACATAATTTGCTGTATAAATGATATGCATTTTAGCATTAGAGACATACTGTATGAATCATTGGTCTTTTCAAAGTAAGTCAAATTAATTTTTGTCTTATGTTCTACTTATCACTAAGAGTGAAATAGCTAATGGATGTGACTTATTGCTTCTATGATGTTAAGCAAAAATCCTGCATATCCTTGCAGAGTGAGTTGTATAGAAAAAAACACATGCTGCTTTAGATACTTTATAAGGAAGTCTGTTCCTTTTAATTCACTGCTCACAATATGTTACCATTCAATATTTCTGAATATATATATATATATATATATATATATATATATGTGTGTATATATATATATATATATATATATATATATATATATATACAGTATATAGATTAGATATAAAAATTGATATAGAACATACCTACAACATACATCTTATGCACACACACACACACACACACACACACACACACACACACACACACACACACACACACACACACACACACACACACACACACACACACACACACGTGTTTGTGTGCGTGTGTGTAGGTATGTGGTAAGCATTGATGTGCAGTTAGTTTGAATTCTGTCCTCCCATACAAAATATATCAAAGGACAGAAATAGTGAAGTAAGGTACTTTGAAAAAATACAAATGAGTTTTCCAGTGATGTAAGCCACCCTGTACTCCCACATAAGGACTGTTTGGTACCACATCCTTGCTAACTTAAATATATCATCTTTGACATCACACGATACCAAACAAAAGGGACTCCCCCCCCCTCCTAATCGGGCATCATCAAAAAGCTAATACAGCTTGGTGTTAATCCCTACTAGTCAGATGGGTGGCCATCTGGCTTACAGATTGGACCCACAAGGTTAAAATAGGTGCTGCCACCTCTGATAGCAGACCTGTTACTAGTAGTATTCTCCAGGGATCTATCCTGTGACCCCTGCTATTTGGCATATACTTCTCAGACATCCAGGCAAAGACAAAGGGCATGTGGCTGATTACGTTTGTGGATGACTGTCAGTTGGGTGATGTCACTGACTCCACAGTTGATGTTAACATACTGCAAGAGGTTCTTACAGCAACAAATAACTGGTGCCAAAGTTATGGCAAAAAAATGTATTATCATACCATTTAGCAAAAACATGGCCCCTACTGATTACCACATCAACGGCAACCCCCTAAGCACACAACCTGTGGTAAGAGACCTGGGTACTCAGGTTGACAACAATCTCACATTAGACCATCATGTGGTGGCAGTGGCCAGAAAAGCCTTTTACTTGGTTTATCTTATAAGTAAAGGGATTGCATCCAGAAAAAAGGAGGATATTATCTCTGTGTACTCCTCCCATATTAGACCTATAATTCAGTTGAATGCCCTAATTGCTATGTACCTCTCCAAACACCTGCACCAACTGGAAAGGCCACAGAAATACCTCACAAAGAGAATCCATGGCCTCCAAGACCTGTCCTATGTGGACAGGCCTAAATCATTATCATTCTACTCAGTATCATACAGATGGCTCAGAGATAATTCATGTTTCGCCTACAAGGCAATATCGGACCCTGCCCTACTAGAGATGCTTCATATCCGTAAGTCTAACTCCTTGTGCATTACCCGCTCAATAGGCCTAAATCAAATATGCAACATCAACAAAACCTGCTGGAGAGACAGGTTTGTCTCCCAGATGCTGCTTTGTCTCTGGAATAGACTTCCCATACATGTTAAACAGAGTACCTCACTGGCCCTCTTGAAACGCAACCTTGATGAGTGGATGGGAAACCATAAATTTGTCCCAGGGGTTCCACCTTTGTCCTTCATTGACACTGGCAACAGCTGCTGACTGGGGTTTATTATTTGGGGATAAACCCTTCGCTAGGCTTGTAAGGGCCTCAGGGCCATTAGCCTAGTAACCTCCTATGATCCTATAATACTATTTATTCTTTCTATTTTGCTCAGTAAATTTAATTGAAGTGAATGCATTCAGTATTGTAACAGAGATACACACACACACACACACACACACACACACACACACACACACACACACACACACACACACACACACACACACACACACACACACACACACACACACACACACACACACAAAAACACACACACACACAAATGTGTGTGTGTGTGTGTGTGTGTGTGTGTGTGTGTGTGTGTGTGTGTGTGTGTGTGTGTGTGTGTGTGTCTGTGTGTGCGCATGAAGTGAAAGACAGACAGAAATACAGAGAGTTATACAGAAAAGCAGAAACAGAATTTGGAACAGTTATTTCATCAGTTAGGTTTTCAATCAGGTTGGCATAAAACAGAATAGGCAAAGAAAACATAGGATCATAGGAGGTTACTAGGCTATTGGCCCTGAGGCCCTTATAAGACTAAACAAGAGTTTAGACAAATCAGCACCCAGTGCCACTGTCCAGCAAGGACATGGGTGGAATCCCAGGGGTATATATTCTGTTTCCCATCCAGTTATCCAGGTTGTGTTTAAAAAAGGGATAAAGAGGTACTCTGCTTGATGTGGAGAAGGAGTCTATTCCATAGATGGGGGAGTCTCTGGGACACAAATCAGTCCTGTCAACAAGTCTTGTTGATGTCCCAGACCAGGTTGAGGCTGCACATGTGGGTTACTCAAGTGGAGCTTGACTTGCAGATATGCAGCAGTCCCATCAAGGTGGGGTTCGTGATTGCCTTGTATGCCAGACAGAGGTTATATCTGAGGAATCTGTATGGAAATGAGTAGAAGGATAGGGCTTTTAGCCTATATGTGTATTGTAGATGTTTGAGGCCTTGGATTCTTCTGGTGAGGAACCTCTGTGGTCTCTCCAACTGCTGCATGTGCTTTGTGAGTACTTGCCAAAAGGGGCATTGTACTCAATAATGGGCTTTATAAGGAAAGAATATAGGGATGTTATGACCTCTTTGTCCCTGGATGAGATACCCTTACTTATGAGGTGGGCCATGTAGAAGACTTTTCATACAAAAGAAGCAACATTGTGGTCAAAAGTCAGGCTCATAGGATCATAGGAGGATACAAGGCTATTGGCCCTGAGGCCCTTATAAGCCTAGCCAGGTGTTTAGCCTGTGTTTAGACAAATTATCACCCAATGCCCCTGATCATTGATCACTGTCCAGCAGTGACATGGGTGGAATCCCAGGGGTTTATTTTCTGTTTCCAATCCAGTTATCCAGGTAGTGCTTAAAAGGGGACAAAAAGGAACTCTGCTTGATGTGGAGAGCAATCTATTCCACAGATGAGGGAGTTTCCAGGACACAAATCTGTCCCGCCAACAAGTCTTGTTGATGTCACAGAACAGGTTGAGGCAACACATGTGGGTTACTCGTGTGGAGCTTGATTTGTGGATATGTAGCAGTCCATTCAAGGTGGGGTCCATGATCATCTTGTATGCCAGACAGAGGTCACCTCTGAGGAGTCTGTATGAAACTGAGCAGAGGGATAGGGCCTTTAGCCTATCTGTAGATGGTAGATGTTTGAGGTCCTGTATTCTCCTGAAGTTGAAGAACCTCTGTGGTCTCTCCAGCTGCTGCATATGCTTTGTGAGTTACATACCAAAAGATACATTGCACTCAATAATGGGCCGTATAAGGGAAGAATACATGGATGTTATGACCTCCTTTTCCCTGGATGAGATACCCTTACTTATGACGTGGGTCATGTAGAAGGCTTTCTGTACCACAGATGTAACATGTTGTTCAAAAGTCAGGCTATCAACCTGGGTGCCCAAATCCCTCATGACTGATTGAGTGCTTAGGACATTGTTATTAATGTGATAATTTGTGTGGGTATCACTCTCCCCAAAGGGGATGATGATGTATTTTTTGGTATTCAGCTTGAGGCCATGTTTCTGGCACAAGTCATTTGTCTGAGTGAGACCCTCTTGGAGGTTGTCCACATCAGTAGAGGAATTCTTGACAGTACCCAGCTTGCAGTCCTCTGCAAACTTGCTCAGCCATAGCTCACTGGTTTTAGCCTGCACCTCAGAAAAGTATATCCCAAATAGCAGAGGCCCCAAGATGAAACCCTGGGGTATGCCACTTGTTACAGTTCTACTGCTTGAGGTGGCTTCCTCTGTTTTGACTATGTGGGTTCTATCAGTGAGCCAGTTTCCTAGACATCTGGTAACATATGGATTGATGCCTAGTTGAGAGAGTTTATCATTATGCTGAGTGAGGAATAGTGTCAAAGGCTTTGGCCAGGTCAAGGTAGACGGTGTAGACCATCTTCCCCTCATCCATGGCTTTGGTGACTGTTTAAAAGACGTTGACCAAATTTAGCAGACATGACCTCCCCTTGATGAAGCCAAACTGTGTGGGATCAAGTGTTGTCCTTGTTAATTAGGTCCATGATAATCCATTCCATGGCCTTGCAGATCAGGCTAGTTAAGTTGATGGGGCTATAATTTTCCTGATCGGTGGATACTCCACCTTTGTGTAAAGGGATGACAGTGGCTGTCCTCCACTCAGCTGGGATGAAGCTAGCAGTCAGGCTTTGGTTGAATAGGGCACTTAATGCTGCTGCAAGTTCCTGCCTGTGTTCATGTATGATGCAGCCTGGGATGTTATTGGGTCCCATGGAGGCTATATTATTTTGCCTTTGAGAGAGCAGTGATGACCTGTTCCCTAGATATAAGGAGAAGGGAGCAGGTACTGGGAATGTCTGATGGGGGGGACAGATGGGGTAAGTTTTCGCTGAATCTGTCAGCCAGCAAGTTTGCTATATCTACGGCATATGTGTATGCGGTGTCCTGGACCACCAGTTCTGAACAGATCTGGGTGCTTCCTTTGAGGTTGCAGACATATGTGAAGAAGGCCATACGATTGTCTCTAGTAGATTTGGCCAATTTGGACTCAAAGTTTGCTTCACAGGATTCCACTAGTGCTCTTATTTCCTTGTTTAGGCTAAGGGGAGATTGCTTACAATTGGTCCCCTGCTCCTTCTTGGTCTTAGACTGCAATTTTTTCCTTTTGTGATAGAGTTTATTTATTGCAGATGTCCACCAGACAGGTTTAGTCTTCCTTGCGTAGGATGACTTAGTCTTGTCAGGTACTACTGATTCTACGCAACCATATAAATGCTTGTATAGTGCCTTGGTGTAGTTTTGGATATTGGTGTCAGTTCCTACAGAGGGGGAGGGGGCTGTGAAGCTGTTTATACCATCCCTCAGGAGGCTATTTTCAGCTTTGGAGAAGTTTTTATGTCTGATCCTAGCTAGAAGGAGGTTGTGGGAGACGGTGACTTCTAAAGTGACCGCTTTTTGATCGGATCTTACCAAGGAGGATGATACTATAGGGATGCTGCAGTGGTTACACATGTTGGTTAATGCCATGTCCAAGATATTATCACCCCTTGTGGGGGTATCAACTAGCTGTTCCAAGGCATTTGCATTGACAAAATCAAGGAATCTCTGGGAATTTGTGTTCTGGCATGAGTAATTATTCCAGTCTATGTTTGGGAATTAAAGTCACACAGGATCAGGGTAAAGGGCTGAATCTTGATAGATTCATACAGGTTCAATTAGGTGGATTGGGCATCTTGAGTCAAATTTGGGGTCCGGTACCTAGCTATGATTTGAATAGGGGTCTTGTCAATGGTTAACTGTACCTGGAGTTTCTCCTTTGTATCATACTTTTTGACCAGCCTGGAGGTGTGTATGTCTTTAATGTATATTTAAACTCCATCTCCTTTGGGTTTACTGCCCACAGTTTGGGGTCTGAATGTATGATAGGATGAGGAACCAGGTAAGGCAGGGGTGCTCTCTGCAGCTTTGAACCAGGTTTTTGTGACTGCACAGATGTCAGCATTTTTCAGGGTTAGGAATGCTTGCAATGAGTGCATATTCAAACAAAGTAAAAGCATGAAGACTCCATTCATAGAGGTTGGCATTCTTAAACCTAGTGTTAGACATAGTTATGCCCTGTTGCTGTCTGCAGATGATGGTCACTTACATTAATAACTGCATTTAATGAAAAGACCTTTCTGTGCTTATTCATACTGTGGTGGCTTCATGCAATTCCCTTTTCCTGGGCTACCCAACTCTGACAGTCATTGCCTTTCCTACAGCACTCCACCATATATTTGCTTACTCTTACACCTTTTTAACACTGTAGTAGCCCCAAGATCTAGGGCCTATGCTGGCTGCATATACTGTTTTATATAGTTTGCAATATCTTGCTGCTTACATTTCTGACTTTACGCTACTTAGGCCCTTCTTATGTAAAATAATTCCTTGCTCCTATTCACCTGGAAGGAACAGTTCAGTTGCCCAGCCTTTGGTTTCTAGTAGTTCTTAGGACATGGTCAAAAATGTTGGCACATAATCATGTATTTTGCATTCTAATCTTACTATAGCAATGGGTATGCACCTCAATAGTTGGCTTTAGATGCTTCTTTAAAACACATTTATATATCCAAACCTAATCAGATATGAATGGGTGATCTGCAATGACCCAAATAATTCTGCTCAGGATGCTATGAAAAATACACATATACATAGATATGGTTGAAGATGATTTGATTGAAAGTTCAAAATAGCAAACATCCATTTGCCAGCATAGGAGACTGACTATTATTAAAGCCAGCTGCTGTGTGTGCAAAATAGTGGTACACTGGGGACTGGGAATGTGTCCTTTCCTCACTGTTGAATAATCTCAGAGCTGGTATTGTAGTGGAAATGTGCTTTTAAATCCCATCATTACTTCAAAAGTAATTTTATAATACATTTCAGTGATCAGAGTTGCATGTGTCATGACATAGAATAAGTTTGTGCAGCTAGTTTATCAAACCTTGTATTGTATGCTCCTTGCTGCTTTGCTTACAGTTTTGTAACGTCAGACTGAATTCTTTATAACAATTGTTGCCATGTTATTTGTGCATGTCTCTCTGGTTCAGATAGCAGAAAGGCCAAAACGCCTCCATTTGTGACGGTGCAAGTTCCAGTTCCAAGGATTATTAGATCTAGGGGAAATAATGTGCAGTGACACCTGATGTTTTAAAATGCAACGATTCTAGTATCACCGACTGCATCTTTTGCATAAGGCTATTTGTTTAATATCACC